>NC_052150.1:183528954-183850610 GCF_902713615.1 Scyliorhinus canicula | reverse complement strand
CAAACTTTCACAATTACTTTAACTCTTCATTTCCAGACTATATTGAAATGCCATCACACTTTTGATTTATCTCTGAAGTCTGCTTTCCCACTTTAGCTCGAGCTACTCAGGCTGTCTCTTATTCGTGCAACACTTTGTTGTCATCTCTCCATGAGTTGTCATGAACAGTATCTTGATCTCTGTTCTCTCAACTTCAGCCTTCTTAAGACTTTCTTTATGTCCCAATTCCCTAATTCTTTCGGAAGCCTGCAGCTCCCATGTTCTGTCCAGCTCCTCGAGTGTTAGAACAAAGAACAGTACAGCACAGGAACACGCCCTTCAGCCCTCCAAGCACGTGCGGACCATGCTGGCCAACTAAACTACAATCTTCTACACTTCCTGGGTCCGTATCCCTCTATTCCCATCCTATTCATGTATTTGTCAAGATGCCCCTTAAATGTCACTATCGTCCCTGCTTCCACCACCTCCTCCGGCAGCGAGTTCCAGGCACCCACTACCCTCTGTGTAAAAAAAAAAACTTGCCTCATACATCTCCTCTATACCTTGCCCCTCGCACCTTAAACCTATGCCCCCTAGTAATTGACCCCTCTACCCTGGGGAAAAGCCTCTGACTGTCCACTCTGTCTATGCCCCTCAATTTTGTAGACCTCTATCAGGTCGCCGCTCAACCTCCGTCGTTCCAGTGAGAACAAACCGAGTTTATTCAACCGCTCCTCATAGCTAATGCCCTCCATACCAGGCAACATCCTGGTAAATCTCGTCTGCACCCTCTCTAAAGCCTCCACATCCTTCTGGTAGTGTGGCGACCAGAATTGAACACTATACTCCAAGTGTGGCCTAACTAAGGTTCTATATAGCTGCAACATGACTTACCAATTCTTATACTCATTGCCCCGGCCAATGAAGGCAAGCATGCCGTATGCCTTCTTGACTACCTTCTCCACCTGTGTTGCCCCTTTCAGTGACCTGTGGACATGTTTACCCAGATCTCTCTGACTTTCAATACGCTTGAGGTTTCTACCATTCACTGTATATTCCCTCCCTGCATTAAACCTTCCAAAATGCATTACCTCATATTTGTCCGGTTTAAGCTCCATCTGCCATCTCTCTGCCCAAGTCTCCAAACGATCTAAATCCTGCTGTATCCTCTGACAGTCCTCATTGCTATCCGCAATTCCACCAACCTTTGTGTCGTCTGCAAACTTACTAATCAGACCAGTTACATTTTCCTCCAAATCGTTTATATATACTACGAACAGCAAAGGTCCCAGCACTGATCCCTGCGGAACACCACTAGTCACAGCCCTCCAATTAGAAAAGCACCCTTCCATTGCTACACTCTGCCTTCTATGACCTAGCCAGTTCTGTATCCACCTTGCCAGCTCACCCCTGATCCTGTGTGGCTTCACCTTTTGTACCTGTCTACCATGAGGGACCTGGTCAGAGGCCTTACTGAAGTTTATATAGACAACATCCACTGCCCTACCTGCATCAATCATCTTTGTGACCTCTTCAAAAAACTCTATCAAGGTCGTGAGACACGAGCTCCCCTTCACAAAACCATGCTGCCTCTCACTAATACGTCCATTTGCTTCCAAATGGGAGTAGATCCTGTCTCGAAGAATTCTCTCCAGTAATTTCCCTACCACTGACGTAAGGCTCACCGGCCTGTAGTTCTTTGGATTATCCTTCCTACCCTACTTGAACAAAGGAACAACATTGGCTATTCTCCAGTCCTCCGGGACATCACCTGAAGACAGTGAGGATCAACTTGACAGTGACTGTCAAGTCCTCAGCAATTTCCTCTCGGCCCTCCCGCAGTATTCTGGGGTAGATCCCATCAGACCCTGGGGACTTATCTACCGTAATATTTTTCAAGACGCCCAACACCTCGTCTTTTTGGATCTCAGTGTGACCCAGGCTATCTACACACCCCTTCTAGCCCTCCTGACTCCTTGCTTAATTTCCTTCCTACTTTCCTTATATTCCAAACAGGCTTTGTCTGTTCCCAGCCTTCTAGCCCTGACAAATGCCTCCTTTTACTTTTTGACGAGGCCTATAATATCTCTCGTTATCCAAGGTTCCCAAAATGTGCTGTATTTATCCTTCCTCCTCACAGGAACATGCTGGTCCTGTATTCCTTTCAACTGACATTTGAAAGCCTCCCACATGTCAGATGTTTATTTACCCTCAAACATCCGCCCCCAATCTAGGTTCTTCAGTTCCCGCCTAATATTGTTATAATTAGCCTTCCCCCAATTTAGCACATTCACCCTAGGACCACTCTTATCCTTGTCCACTTTAAAACTTACTGAATTGTGGTCACTGTTCCCGAAATGCTCCCCTACTGAAACTTCTACCACCTGGCCGGGCTCATTCCCCAATATCCGGTCCAGTACAGCCCCTTTCCTAGTTGGACTCTTTACATATTCTTTTAAGAAGCCCTCCTGGATGCTCCATACAAACTCTGCCCTGTCTAAGCCCCTAACACTAAGTGAGTCCCAGTCAATATTGGGGAAGTTGAAGTCTCCCATCACAACAACCCTGTTGTTTTTACTCTTTTCCAAAATCTGTCTACCTATCTGCTCCTCTATCTCCTGCTGGCTGTTGGGAGGCCTGTAGTAAACCCCAACATTCTGACTACACCCTTCTTATTCCTGATCTCTACCCATATAGCCTCACTGCCCTCTGAGGTGTCCTCTCGTAGTACAGCTGTGATATTCTCTCTAATCAGTAGCGCAACTCCTCCACCCCTTTTACATCCCCCTCTATCCCACCTGAAACATCTAAATCCTGGAACGTTTAGCTGCCAATCAATGGCAACAGCATCATAGTTCCAAGTACTAATCCAAGCTCTAAGTTCATCTGCCTTACCCGTAATACTTCTTGCATTAAAACATATGCTCTTCAGGCCACCAGACCCGCTGTGTTCAGCAACATCTCCCTCTCTGCTCTGCCTCAGAGCCATACTGGCCCTATCCCCTAGTTCACCTTCTGACCTATTGCTCCGGTGCCCACCCCCTTGCCATACTAGTTTAAACCCTCCCGTGTGACACTAGCAAACCTCACGGCCAGGATGTTTATGCCTCTCCAGTTTAGATGCAACCCGTCCTTCTTATACAGGTCACACCTGCCCTGGAAGAGCTCCCACTGGTCCAGATAACAGAAACCCTCCCTCATACACCAGCTGTTCAGCCACGTGTTTAGCTGCTCTATCTTCCTATTTCTAACCTCTCTGGCACGTGGCAAAGGGAGTAATCCCGAGATTACAACCCTCGAGGTCCTGTCTTTTAACTTTCTGCCTAGCTCCCTGAACTCCTGCTGCAGGACCTCATGCCCCTTCCTGCCTATATTGTTAGTACCAATATGTACAACTACCTCTGCCTGTTTGCCCTCCCTCTTCAGGATGCTCGCTACCCGTTCGGAGACATCCTGGACCTTGGCACCAGGGAGGCAACATACCATCCTGGAGTCTCTTTCATGTCCACAGAAGCGCCTATCTGTGCCCCTGACTATAGAGTCCCCTATGACTATTGCTCTTCTGCGCTTTGACCCTCCCTTCTGAACATCAGAGCCAGCCGTGGTGCCAC
The DNA here is from genome assembly GCF_902713615.1 of Scyliorhinus canicula. NCBI lineage: Eukaryota > Metazoa > Chordata > Chondrichthyes > Carcharhiniformes > Scyliorhinidae > Scyliorhinus > Scyliorhinus canicula. Next base: position 183,847,020 of record NC_052150.1, on the reverse strand, counting down.
TGCTCTGGTTGCTGCTGTTTTCCCCTGAAAGGCTACCCCCCCCCCCCCCCCCCCGACAGTATCCAAAGGGGTATACCTGTTCGAGAGGGGGACAACCGCAGGGGATTTCTCTGCCTGCACCTTGAGTGTGACCACATTTATATAACTGCTATCTATGATGCTTTCCGCCACCTGCATGCTCCTAAGTGCATCCAACTGCTGTTCTAACCGAAACATGTGGTCTGTGAGGTGCTCCAGTGGGTGCACTTTCTGAAGATGAAGCCATCTGGGATGCTGGAAGCCTCCCGGACCTGCCACATCTCACAGTCAGAGCACCGCACCCCTCTAATTGACATTGCGTCAATTAATTAGTAAATTAGATTTAAAAGTTTTTTTAAAAAGAGTTACTGTTAACTATGTTTCCTAGCACTAGATTTCTACTATAAATGTGAAAGCTAAATACAGTACTCTCTGATCTCTGGCTTAGATACCCCTCTAAATTATAATTAAGTAATTATGTTTAATTAGTTTATCAATGTTTAATTTTTAAATTTAGTGTAGCGTCCCAATCAGCCAATCAGATCACAGCTTTACTGTGATGTCACTTTTGGTCCCCCCCCCCCCCCCACACACACACAATTTGAAAAGGTAATAAAAATAAATAAAAATCACTTACATTTCCAGGTTCTCCGATGCTCTCTGGTTCTCTCCCTGCAGATTAAAAGTTACAGGCCAGAAGAAAGAGAGAGAACAAAACAGTAGGGAAAAAGCACCTTCTCTCAGTCTGCACAGAATTACCTCACTGCACCAAGTTACCAAGTTCCAAATTACCAAGTTCCAAATACCCACTCTGGATGTGTCTCACTCCGGCTGTGTATCCTTGACTTGCGCAGAGTTGTTGGGGCTGCAGTCAACTCGACAATTGGAAAGTATTGCTGCAGAATTCTCAGCCTCTGTCCCACTCTTGTCGGAACAGTATTTACATGGCTAGTCCAGTTCAGTTTCTGGTTGGTGATAAACATTCGGATGTTCTTATTGAGGGATTCAGCGATGGTAATACCATTGAAAGTAAGGGGAAGGGCAGCACGGTGGCCTAGTGGTTAGCACAGCTTCCTCATGGCGCTGAGGTCCCAGGTTCAATCCCGGCTCTGGGCCACTGTCTATGTGGAGTTTGCACATTCTCCCCGTGTTTGCGTGAGTTTCGCCCCCACAACCCAAAAATATGCAGAGTAGGTGGATTGGCGACACTAAATTGCCCCTTAATTGGAAAATAATTTGGTAATCTAAATTTATTAAAAAAAAGAAAATAAGCGGAGATGGTTTGATTCTCTTTTGTCAGAGATTGCCTGACACTCGTGGCGTAAACGTTACTGGCCACTTATCAGGCCAAGCCTGAATATTGTCCAGGTTTTGCTGCATTTGGACATGGATTGCTGATGAGTTGCAAACACAAACCATTTTTTAATCAGCAGCGAACATCCTCACTTATAACCTTTAAGATAAAGGAAATGTCATTATTGAAGCAGCTGAGCATGTATGGTCTTGGACGCTATAGTGAGAATGCCTTCAGTGATGTTCTATGTTTAGAAATGACCGAATTCCAATGAGTACAAGCGTCTTCCTTTGTGCTAGCTATCCTTCCAACCAGTGAAATTCCCATTGACTTCTGTTCTGCTTGGGCATCTTGTAGCCACACTTGCTCAAATTCTGTCTTGATGTCAAGGGCAGTCACTCTCGCTATATCTCTTCAGTCCAACACGCTTGTCTAGGCTTGGACCAAGGCTGTAATGAAGTCAGGAGCTGAATGGCCCTGGGAGAACCCAATCTGACCATCGGTGAGCATCTTATTGCTGATTACATGCCACTTAATAGCACTGTTGATGACCTCTTCTGTCACTGTGCTGGTAATCAAGTTAATTTTCTTTAGATTTCTGATTTTGTTCAGAATTTATGATTAAAATAAAATTGATCAAGTAACCTGTTTGGTTGGCACTCTTTGCCATGGCTTCAAAACTGTCTCTGATTTTATTGTTGAACTTTGATTGTTGTCAGACATTTGCATCCATTTTACTGGAGCAATTTAATCTCAACAGTGTATGTGTCTGAACCTTTGAATTTTACCGATGAATACCATGGGCTGGATTCTCCATTCTGGAGACTAAGTGTTGACGCCATTGTGAAAACTGTGGAGTTTCACAATGGCGAAATCGGGTCCACAGATGCAGCGATTCAACCGCTCCCATGGGGCTAGCATGGGTGTAACGAGGAATGCAACACTCTGGGAACGGAATGTTGGTCTACTCGCCGGTTCCGTAATTGATGCACTGCATCGGCTGGATTTAAGGTATTCTCCCCCTCTCACACACGAGCGTCGCAAGCAACATGGCCACAAGTAGAGCTCCATGGTCGCGAGCATGAAGATCGGATGGCTCTGCTCGCACCCCAGTTCCATGGAGAAGCACGGGGGCCATTGGACAACCCCGAGGGAGGAGGAGGCGATGGGGCCCGTGCCAGTTACTCCGCAGTGGAGGTGCCGGAACACCACAGCACCTCGGACTCCAGGTTGCATGCAGGGATCACACAGGTGGAAGGTGCTACTGTGTGCATGAGTCAGACATTGTCTAATGACGTTGAGCATGGAGCTCATCGCAGAGTGGGCTGTCATCATCCTCCATCTCATGGACCAGACCTGTTGTCGCTGCCAACCCAGTGCCCCCGGCTCGTAGTGACACAGGTTATGTGCAACGGAGGTGGTGTGCATGCAGGTGTTTCGGTTGTGTGGGAGGTGAGAGTGTTCGGTGATGAAGGGGGTGTGGTATTGTGGTGTCCGTGCCCCTGCCTTTACAATCTACTTCTAGTTTATTGAAGAAGCGCCCCGAAGGTTGCTGCACAACTCCTGGTTAAAGTATCAACTACAAAAATAGTTAGTTAGATAAAAGTTAGATTACTATTGTAAGCAGAATGTTAAATTCAGAGAAAGTGGACAGAAAATATTGGAATTCTCCAGCTGTTGGAATTCTCTTTTCCCACTGACAACGCACCCCAGCCCCGTGGGTTTCCCAACAAGGTGGGATGGCTTCAATGGAAAATCCCATTGACGAGGCAGGAAGAGAGAATGATATGCCTCTGAGAAACTGGAGAATCCTACCCAACATTCACCAAGATGATTTTGGCAATAAACAGTTTTATTTATGAGGGTACAGAAGAGAAACTGCAACTTCTTTGTTGTGTAGTTTCTCCTTGTCAAAAGAGAAGATAAAGGCATCCGGCAAATAGCATTGGCTCGGAGCCAGCATTGGGTGCTCCCACTCGCTGCTTACAAATATTCCTTCCAGCACCGTCAGAGGGCGAATATTGCCCATGTGGATGCCCTCAGCCGTCTGCCGTTGCCAGTGAGGGCCCCGTCACCACCAGTTGTGGATGAGGCAATTGTGAAACTCAATTTCATGGTCACCTTGCCGGTGACAGCTGCTCAGTTGGGTGCATGGACACAGCGAGACCCGGAATTAGCGTAGCTACATCTCGTGCTGCTGAGCACGGGAAAAACCTTCTGATGACCCTAGGGGCTTTCGCCCAGAAGATATCCGAACTCAGTTTGGAAGATGGCATTATATTGTGGGAGATTGGGTGGTCAATCCCCCACTGGGTCAGGAAGCACTGCTGCAGGGCTCTGGCTCGTCTAAAATGAAAATGTGAGCTCACAGTTATGTCTGGTGGCCCATTGTTGCCATTAGTTTTGAGAGAGTTTTGTGAAGCTGCCCAGCATGCCAGAAATATCTGCTGACTGCCTCCTTTCACTTGTGGGAATGGCCGGGACATCCAAGGATTCACCTCTGTGCGGATTTTGCGGGACAGTTTATATTCCTTGTGATCGTGGACGTCTAGGCTAAGTGGCTGGAAGTGTGCAGGATGACCTCCGCGACACCTAGAGCCATGATTTAATAAGCTCCGGGGTACTTTTAGCACCCAAAGGATCCCAGAGGTCCTTGTGACAGATAATGGGGCACCGTTCACTCGCGAGGAATTTGACGTGTTTATGTGGCGGAACGGCATTCAACAGATGTCCAGACCTTGAAAAAGGGCTTGAAGAAACAGTTAACGGATTACATGGACATGCGGTTGGTATGGTTCCTTTTTAATTATCGCTAAGCGCCGCATGTGACAACGGGAATTGCCTTTCCGGAACTGTTGGTGTGCTGACGACTAAGTGCTCAGCTGAGTCTGACTTTTCCAAGTCCCGCCAGCAAAGTTGAAAGGCAACAGGAGATGCAGAAGGGGCACCATGACCTGAGGGTGCCAGATCAGGAATGGGCATTTCATACCGGGGATGCCGTCTATACTTGCAATTTTGGTGATGGAGCCTTGTAGCTCCTGGGTGTGATTTTGGAACTTATGGATCTGGTTTCGTATCAAGTCCGGGTTCAGAGAAGGGTCCAGAGAAAATATTTGGACCTGTCCCTTCAGTGCCTCAGATCGGCAGTGGTAGCACTTTTGCCACATCAGGAGCTTGCCCTGATTTGGGGCCCAGCCGTTTGGATTGTCACACTGATGAACCATCAATCGAACGCGAGACGAGTTGCTGTACAAAAGTTAGGCTTTAATAAGCTAGAAGTTAGCCCTGCGGTCGACTACAGTAAATGGACGACCGGCGGGCGTTCTGGGTATTTATACCTCGCTCTGGAGGCGGGGTTAACTCAGACTCTCGACGAATCGGGGAGCCGTCACATGAAAGGTCTCAACCAATCGGTCGAGAGGCACATGACCGACCAGGGCCAATGGTAAGCCAGTGTTTTGCACCAATGGCAGACAGCTATGCAAATCATACCACCACATTCACCCCTTGCGGAGAAAGAAGCCGGGGGGGGGGGGGAGGGGGGAGAGAGAGAACTGGTGGTATGAGTAGTAGCCAGAGAAGGGAGAAAAAAATGTTTTGGCTTCCCACTGGCCCAGACAATTAACGATAGTACATATTGTCCGCACAAGGTCCATGGAGTTGTTGAAAATTAAATAGACTCGATCAGCCTTTTCATTGACCGTGACGTCCTGGCAGACCGCCGCAGTGGGGTTGGTGACGTTGGTTCAGCCGATGGTGGTGGTTCCGCTGATGTCCTGGAGTCCGGGAGCGATGGTCCTTGAACAGTCTCCGTCACCCGAATGGTGGTGGAGACGCCATGGATGGGGAAGGGGTGGCCTGGGTGGGGCGTTGGGGGAAAAAAAACAGGGGGGGGGTCTGTGGTGAAGGGGGGAAGGGCCGCACGCCGGCGGGTGCCAGGTCCCGGAGGGAGACCGTGTCCTGCCGACCGTCGGGGTACTCCACGTACGCATACTGCGGGTTAACGTGGAGTAACTGGACTTGTTCCACCAACGGGTTGGACTTGTGCACCCGCACATGCTTCCGGAGCAAGGTGGGTCCGGGGGCGGCCAGCCACGTCGGGAGAGGGGATCCGGAGGACGACTTCCTGGGGAAAACAAGAAGTCGTTCATGAGGTGTCTGATTTGTTGTGGTACAGAGGAGTGTGCGGATAGAATGTAGGGCATCGGGGATAACCTCTTGCCATCGGGAAATAGGGAGATCTCTGGACCGGAGGGCCAGTAGTATGGTCTTCCAGATGGTACCATTCACCCGCTGGACCTGTCCGTTACCCCGAGGGTTATAGCTGGTCGTCCTGCTTGAAGCAATGCCCCTGTTGAGCAGGAATTGACGCAGCTTGTCGCTCATAAATGAGGAACCCCGATCGCTATGTATGTATGCGGGGTAGCCGAACAGGGAGAAGATGGAGAGGAGGGCCTTAATGACGGTCGATGTGGTCATGTCGGGGCAGGGAATGGCGAAGGGGAAGCGGGAGTATTCGTTGATTACCGCCAGGAAGTAAATATTGCGGTTGCTAGACGGAAGGGTCCCCTTGAAGTCAATGCTGAGACGTTCGAAGGGGCGGGATGCTTTGATCAGATGTGCGCGCTCGGGGCGGTAGAAGTGCGGCTTGCACTCTGCGCAGATGTGGCAGTCACGGGTTACTGTCCTGACTTCCGCGATGGAGAAAGGCAGGTTGCGGGCCTTAATGAAATGGTAGAAACGGGTCACCCCTAGATGGCAGAGGTCCACGTGGAGGGAGCGGAGGCGGTCCATCTGCGCGCTGGCGCAGGTACCGCGGGACAGGGCATCAGGAGGCTCATTGAGCTTCCCAGGATGATACAAGATCTCATAGTTGTACGTGGACAACTCAATCCGCCACCGTAAGATCTTGTCATTCTTAATCTTGCCCCTTTGTGCATTATCAAACATGAAGGCCACTGATCGTTGGTCTGTGAGGAGGGTAAACTTCCTGCCGGCCAAATAGTGCCTCCAATGTCGCATAGCTTTGACTATGGCCTGGGCTTCCTTTTCCACAGAAGAGTGGCGGAGTTCAGAAGCCTGGAGGGTTCTGGCGAAGAAGGCCACAGGTCTGCCCGCTTTGTTCAGGGTGGCCGCCAGAGCTACTTCTGATGCGTCGCTCTCGACCTGGAAGGGGAGGGACTCGTCGATGGCGCGCATCGTGGCCTTTGCGATGTCCGCTTTGATGCGGCTAAAGGCCTGGCAGGCCTCTGTCGACGGCGGGAAGGTCGTGGTTTGAATGAGGGGACGGGCCTTGTCGGCGTAATTGGGAACCCATTGGGCGTAGTAAGCGAAGAAACCCAGGCCGCGTTTGAGGGATTTGAGGGTATTGGGGAGATGGAGTTCCATCAGGGGGCGCATGCGTTCGGGGTCGGGGCCTATCACTCCGTTATGCACTACGTAGCCGAGGATGGCTAGACGGTTGGTGCGAAACACGCACTTATCCTTATTATAAGTGAGGTTAAGGAGTTTTGCGGTTTGGAGGAATTTTCGGAAGTTTGTGTCATGGTCCTGCTGGTCGTTGCCGCAGATGGTGACATTATCGAGATACAGGAAGGTAGCCCGTAATCCGTACTTGTCGACCATTCGGTCCATCTCCCGTTGGAAGACCGAGACCCCATTTGTGACACCGAATGGAACCCTAAGGAAGTGGTAGAGGCGCCCATCAGCCTCGAACGCGGTGTACTTGCGGTCACTCGCGCGGATGGGGAGCTGGTGATAAGCGGACTTGAGGTCCACCGTGGAGAAGACTTTGTATTTCACGATATCGTTTACCATGGCGGAAATACGGGGGCGAGGATACGCGTCCAGTTGCGTAAACCGGTTGATGGTCTGGCTATAGTCGATGACCATCCGGTTTTTCTCCCCAGTCCGGACCACCAACACTTGGGCTCGCCAGCGACTGTTGCTGACCTCGATGACGCATTCCTTCAGCAACCTCTGGACCTCGTACCTAATGAAGGTCCGGTCCTGGGCGCTGTACCGTCTGCTCCGTGTCGCGTTGGGTTTGCAATCGGGGTGAGATTAGCAAACAAGGAATGGGGGTCCACTTTGAGGGACGCGAGGCTGCAGACAGTGAGGGGGGTATAGTGCCGCCGAATTGGAATGTCAAGCTGTGCAGGTTGCACTGGAAGTCCAGTCCTAGGATTGCCGGTGCGCTAAGGTCAGGGAGGACCAGGAGTTTCTAATTTTTAAAAACCTTCTCTTGGACCGTGAGGTCCGCGATGCAGCAGCCGGTGATGCGGATGGAGTGCGAACCTGAGGCTAACCTGATTTTGTGTTTTACAGGATGGACAGGGAGCGCGCAGCGTCTTACCGTGGCAGGGTGAACGAAGCAGGCAACCCGTCTCGTGGCCGTTGAGGTGGATCAACGTCGTTGTTTTGGCGAGCGTGCGTGGCCGTGACTGGTCGAGTTGAATGGCCGCAAGCCGTGGAGAAGAACCATCGTCGTACTCATCGTCGGCCGAATAGTTGCTGGCAGAACCTTGCGTGCCAGTCCAGGATGGTGGTGCCCAGGATCCGCACGTGGAGTCGGGGTTCCAAGATGGCGGCGCCCAGGACCCGCACGTGGAGTCGGGGCCCCAAGATGGCGGCGCCCAGGACCCGCACGCGGAGTCGGCTCCCCAAGATGGCGGCACCCAGGACCCGCACGTGGCGCCCGGGGCACAAGATGGCGGTGCCCGCGGGGCCCTCGTGGTTGGTGGGGGCGGGGTTAGCGGTGCTGGCGGGCCGATCGGAGCGGCTGAGAGCGGGGGCGGAGAGGCGCGCAGGTGCCCGGGGGCAGCGAGGAGAGATTTGCGCAGTGCGTCTGAAGGGCCCGAAAGGGCCCGGAGGAGAGGGGGAGGCACGCAGGCCGGGCGCAGGGGCCCGGGGGCGGGGGGGAGAGAGATTGGCGCGGTGTACTGGGAGGGCCTGGAGGGGGGGATCCCCGGTCGCTGCGCGGTACAGCAGCGACCGATTTGGCCTGGCAGACGGATGAAAAGTGGCCCTTCTTCCCGCAGCTCTTACAGAGGGCGGAGCAGGCCGGGCAGCGCGGGCGAGGGTGTTTAGTGAACCCACAGAAATAGCTGCGGGGCCCCGCGGACTTGTCGGGGCGTCCCGCGGCGCAGGCCTGAGGGGGGTCGGGAGCCACGGATGGCGGTGGGAAAGCGTGCCAGGAGGCCCAGGGTGCTGCAGCGCGGCTGGGGACATAGGCGCGGGCGTTTAAATCGGCGACCTCCAGGGAGGTGGAGAGAGTCCGTGCCTCAGTTAGGCTGAGGGCGTCTTTCTCCAGCATCCGCTGGCGGATAGCAGCAGACTGCACCCCAGCCACGTAAGCATCTCTAATCAGAAGTTCCATGTGCTCCGTGGCTGAAACTTGGAGGCAGGAGCAATTCCTCCCCAGAACAGCGAAGGCCTGGTTAAAAAATCGTCTAATGACTCACCGGGGAGCTGTTGTCTGGTGGCCAGCAGATGTCGGGCGAATACTCTGTTTACCGGTTTAAGAAACTGTCCATTCAGCTTAAGCATGGCCGCATCGTAATCTTTTTCCTCCGCAATCATCGCGTAGGCCGCCGTGCCCACGCTGGAGTGGAGGATGTGAAGCTTCTGTGCCATGGTGGGGGGGCTGTTTGCGGACGCCAGCTATCCATCGAGACATGCCAGCCAATGTTTAAAGATTTCTGAAGCGTTCTGAGTTTGCGGGCTGATGCGGAGGCATTCGGGCTTGATCCGGAGCTCCATCTTCAAAATTCTAGCTTATTAAATTGATGAACCATCAATCGAACGCGAGACGAGTTGCTGCACAAAAGTTAGGCTTTAATAAGCTAGAAGTTAGCCCTGCGGTCGACTACAGTAAATGGACGACCGCCGGGCGTTCTGGATATTTATACCTCGCTCTGGAGGCGGGGTTAACTCAGCCTCTCGACCAATCGGGGAGCCGTCACATGACTGGTCTCAACCAATCGGTCGAGAGGCACATGACCGACCAGGGCCAATGGTAAGCCAGTGTTCTGCACCAATGGCAGACAGCTATGCAAATCATAGGAGGATGATTCTAGATCCAAGAGGGACGCCGCAGGAAAGTCCATGCCGGCAGACGATTGCGTGTCTGAATCCGAGATATCGGCAGTAGCTCTTCAGCAATCATCCAGGAAATGGCAATCTACGAATCAATACACTGCACCTAATCCAGAGCCACCACAGTCAGAAACGCAGCCTGAGCGAAACGGCACAGAAGACCCCATCATTGGCGACGAAGGGGGATTTGCGGAGTTGGGGTAGGAGAGTTGTCATAACACCCCGAAGTTTCACAAGTACATAAAGAGTAAAAGGATATCTAGGGAAAGAGTAGGGAACGTTATGGACCCCAGTGGTAATTTGTGTATGGAGGTGGAGCATGTAGGTGCCGTTCTAAATCAGTACTTTGTGTCGGTGTTCACTTGTGAGAGGGGCAGTGTGGGTATAGAAATAAGGAAGAAGGACTGTGATAAAATTGAAGAGATTAACATAGGCAGAGAGGAGCTCTGGCAGGCTTAAAATTATACAAATCTCCAGGCCAGATGAAATGAATCCCAGGCTGCTGAGTAAGGCAAGGGAGGAAATGGGGGCACTGGCAATAATTTTCAATTCCTCTCTGGCCACATGAGAGGTGTCGTAAAACTGGAGGATAGCTAATGTGGAACGAATATTCAAGAAGGGAGGAAGAAATAAACCAGGAAACTACAGGCCAGTCACTCTAACCTCAGTAGTGGGGAAACCATTGGAAGCAATTCTGAGAGACAGAATTAATTGATAACAGCCAGCATGGGTTTGTTCAGGGGAGGTTATGTCTGACCAATTAGATTGACTTTTTCTAAGAAGTGACCAGGTGTGTGGATGAGGGAAATGCGTTTGATGTAGTCTACTTGGACTTCAGCAAGGCTTTTGATAAGATCCCACTTGGGAGACTGATAGCAAAGGTAAGAGCCCAAGGGATTCACAGAAATGTGATTCAAAAATTTGATCCAAAATTGGCTGAATGGTAGGAAGCAGAGGATGATGGTCGAGGGGTGTTTTTCTATGTCCAATGGCGTCTGCAGGGATCAGTGTTGGGGCCCTTCTGTTTGTGATTTATATAAATGATTCAGATATGAATGTCGGAGTGGCTTGAATTGGCTGCTGTTGATTGGATAAAGTCTTGTTTGGACAAAATTAAAAGATAATGGAAGGAAGAATTGTTCCAGGAAGTTGAGGATTGGGAGTGGGGTGAGGCTGTATATAGAGTTAACTCTACCTCTTTATGCGCTTGCTATGCCTGATACAATTCAAGGTGGTGCATTGGGTGCATTTGACCAGGGCTCAAATAACTGGGTTTTTTGCAGATGTAGGGGATAGGTACTAGCGGTGCTTTGGAGGCCCTTCCCATCACACACAGGTTCTGGTCCTGCCCTGGGCTTGTGAACGTTTGGGTCTCTTTCAGCACCATGTCGGGCATTCTTGGGTTCGACTTGGGGCCATATCTTTTGGTGGCTATTTTTGGGATCTCAAACTTGCTGAAATTACATTCAGGGATGAAGGCAGATGGCCTTTGTTTCCTTGATAGCCATTGGGCAAATTTTGTTTGGCTGGTAGTCCTCGACCCTGCCCAGGGCAGCAGCTTGATTTGGCAACCTGATGGAATTTTTACACTCATAAAAAAATCAAGTACATCATGAGAGGATCGGCCGAAGGATTCTACCTCAGGTGACAGCCGCTTATTTCCTTTGTCAGAAAGTTAGAACATAAGGAGCAGGAGTAGTCCATCTGACCCCTTGAGCCTGCTCAGCCATTCAATGTGATCATGGCTGATCTTTTGTGGACTCAGCTCCACTTTCCGGCCCGAACACCATAACCCTTAATCCTTTTATTCTTCAAAAAAACTATCTGTCCTTATCTTAAAAACATTTAATGAAGGAATCTCAACTGCTTCACTGGGCAAGGAATTTCATAGATTCACAACCCTTTGGGTGAAGAAGTTCGTCCTCAACTCAGTCCTAAATCTACTTTCCCTTATTTTGTGGCGATGCCCCCTAGTTCTGCTTTCACCTACCAGTGGAAACAACCTGCCCACATCTATCCTATCTATTCCCTTCATAATTTTATATGTTTCTATAAGATCCCCCCTCATCTTTCTAAATTCCAATGAGTACATTCCCAGTCTACTCAATCTCTCCTCGTAATTCAATTCCTTCAGCTCTGGGATTAACCTAGTGAATCTCCTCTGCACATCCTCCAGCGCCAGTATGTCCTTTCTCAGGTAAGGAGACCAAAACTGAACACAATACTCCAGGTGTGGCTCACTAACACCTTATACAATTACAGCATAACCTCCCTAGTCTTAAATCCATCCCTCTAGCAATGAAGGACAAAATTCCATTCGCCTTCTTCATCACCTGTTGCACCTGTAAACCAACTTTTTGCGACTCATGCACTAGCACACCCAGGTCTCTCTGCACAGCAGCATGTTTTAATATTTTATCATTTAAATAATAATCCCTTCTGCTGTTATTCGTACCAAAATGGATAACCTCACATTTGTCAACATTGTATTCCATCTGCCAGACCCTAGCGTATTCACTTAACCTATCCAAATCTCTCTGCAGACTTCTGGTATCCTCTGCACGTTTTGCTTTACCACTCATCTTAGTGTCGTTTGCAAACTTGGACACATTGCCCTTGGTCCCCAACTCCAAATCATCTAGGTAAATTGTGAACAACTGTGGGCCCAACACTGATCCCTGATGGACACCACTAGCTACTGATTGCCAACCAGAGAAACACCCATTAATCCCCACTCTTTGCTTTCTATTAATTAACCAATCCTCTATCCATGCTACTACTTTACCCTTAATGCTATGCGTCTTTATCTTATGCAGCAACCTTTTGTGTGGCACCTTGTCGAAAGCTTTCTGGAAGTCCAGATATACCACATCCATTGGCTCCCCGTTATCTACCGCTCTGGTAATGTCCTCAACAAATTCCACTAAATTAGTTAGGCACGACCTGCCCTTTATGAACCCATGCTGCGTCTGCCCAATGGGACCATTTCCATCCAGATGCCTCGCTATTTCTTCCTTAATGATGGATTCCAGCATTCCTACTACCGAAGCTAAGCTCACTGGCCTATAATTACCCGCTTTCTGCCTACCTCCTTTTTTTAAACAGTGGTGTCACATTTGCTAATTTCCAATCCGCCGGGACCACCCCAGTTATCCACCATCAGATGTTAGGGAGGGGAGGTAGGGCCATTGGGGATTGTTTCTTGTGGGTTTGTAAGAGGTTGATGAAAAGGTTGGAATACTGTTAACTGTTGTACATGGTAGCAGAGTGGTTGGCACTGTTGCTTCACAGCGCCAGGTTCCCAGGTTCAATTCCCGTCTTGGGTCACTGTCTGTGTGGAGGCACATTCTCTCCGTGTCTGTGGGAGTTTCCTCCGGGTGCGCCGGTTTCCTCCCACGAGTCCCGAAAGACAAGCTGTTAGATTAGGTGAATTGGACATTCTGAATTCTCCCTCTGTGTACCCGAACAGGCGCCAGAATGTGGCGACCAGGGGCTTTTCACAGTAACTTAATTGCAGTGTTAATGTAAGCCTACTTGTGACAGTAATGAAGATTATTATTATTGTATTGCTTTTACTCTGGAAAATTGTCAACATTTTTTTTCTATTTTGGGGGACTGGTTGGGCGGTGGGGCATATTTTTTGTATATTGTGTGAATGGTTGAATATTTTAGGTTTGAAATTTAAATTTGAATAAAAATATTTATTTAAAAAAATGAATGTTAAAGGGTTTATCAGTAAGTTTGCGAAAGATACGAAAATAGGTGGGGTGGTAAATAGTGGTAGATAGCCTTCTATTACAGGAGGATATAGGCGGGCTGGCCAGTTGTGCTGATCAGTGGCAAATGGAATTCAATCCGGATAAGTGTGAGGTGATGCACTCGGGCAGGACAAACAAGGCAAGGGAAAACATGATAAACAGCAGGATCTTAGTGTGCATGTCCCTTAAGGTAGAAGAGCAGGTGGACTCCGTGTTTAAGAAATCATATGGTATACTTGCCTTCATTAGCCGAGGCATAAAGTTTCAGATCAGGGAGGTTATTCTGGAACGGTATAAAATATTAGGTCACAGCTGGAGTATTGTGTTCAGTTCTGATGTGTTATCTGTGTTGGTCTAACATCGACTGCAACTGGATGCAGTGAAACGAGAAACAGGCTTCCGACACAGGAGATGGTCCAACACTGTTTTATTAAACCTGCTGATTGCTGTACATAATCTGCTGTGGGTTGACACTCTATTAACCTAACTGATAACCTCCTACTGGCTTGACCAGACTAGCTCTCTACCACATGGTGATGATGTTCACTGGCTTGTGCACTGTGACCATCTCCCTAGCTGTGTCTTGTGAGAGAGGGAGAGCCTTAATGCCCTGTGGGCTTTATAGTGGTGGTGTCCTGTCTGGTGATTGGTTGTTCTGTGTCGTGTGTGTTCATTGGTTATCCTGTGTGTCAATCACTGCCTGTCTGCATCTCATGATATACATGAGTGGATATTATGGCATCTCCCCCTTTTTAAAATAAATTTTGCAACGTGGCTGCATATGCATGCATAACTATGTACAAGTGGGGAATGAATGAACATATGTACATGGGAAGGTGTCTATCGTGCAGATACGGAGCAAACTGAACAAAATTTACAAGATTCAAGTCTGTAGAGTCAGTCTTTGTGGTGGGCGACGAATTCTTGTCGATCGCCTCAGAGGTGGAGGGAGGTGACGCCGCACCTGGACAGGCGGGATGGCTGCCATTTCGGTGGCCTTGGGGACAGATGGGATCGCTGGCAGATTGGTGGCCTTGTGGTGCAAGATGTCTGGAGGAGGCATGATGACATGCGGAGAAGTGCGGTCGGGTGATGGGCAGGGAACTTTACGCAGCGCCCTCTTGTTGCGCCGTAAAATGGAGCCATCAGCCATTTGGACAACGAAGGACCTGGGAGAAGCCTGTCTGACTACAACAACTGGGGCTGACCAACCTCCCTCAGGCACCTGAACGCGAACAACATCGTCTGGAGCCAGCGCAAGCAGATCCGTGGCATGAGCATTATACGTGATCTTTTGCTGGTCCCTGGATCGCTGCACTTTCTGCAGCACCTTGAGGTGGTCAAGGTTTGGAACATGGATGGCTGGAACAGGCGTCCTCAGGTTGCGGTTCATGAGCAACGGCGCCGGAGAGAAACCAGTTGACAGAGGGGTTGCCCTTTATGCCCATAGCGCCAGGTTGAAATCCAAGGCTGAGTCTGCAGCCTTGCACAGCAACCGCTTGACAATATGGACCCCTTTCTCGGCCTTCCCGTTTGATTGCAGGTAATGGGGACTGGATGTGGTATGACTAAAGTGGTAGGATCGTGCAAAGTCGGACCACTCTTGGCTGTAGAAACATGGACCGTTGTCACTCATTACCGTGAGTGGTATGCCATGCTTGGCAAACGTCTCTTTGCAGGCTTTGATGACGGACTTGGACGTGAGGTCCGACAGTTTCACCACTTCCAGGTAGCTGGAGAAATAGTCGACCAGGAGCACGTAATCACACCCATTGGCGTGAAAGAGGTCTATCCCCACCTTGGACCACAGAGAGATCATGATCTCGTGCTGTTGCAACGTTTCCTGGGGCTGAGGTGGTTGAAACTTCTGGCATGTTGTGCAGTTGAGAACTGTGTTGGCAATGTCCTGGCTAATGCCAGGCCAGTAAACTGTCTGCCGAGCTTTGCGTCGACATTTCTCGACCCTCAGGTGACCCTCATGGATCTGTCTGAGCACCATGTTTTGCATGCTTTGGGGAATGACAATTCTATCTAGTTTAAGAAGGATCCCCTCAACAACCATCAGCTCGTCCTTAACGTTGAGGAACTGGGGGCACTGCCCCTTTTGCCAGCCATGGGCGAGGTGCTTCATCACACGCTGCAGTAGGGGATCTTTGCCAGTTTCTTCGCGTATTTGGACAACTCGTTCATCAGTGGCTGGGAGGTTGCTGGCACACAACTGCACCTGTGCTGCAATGTGGCGAATGAAGTCGTCCTGTTCACACGTGGTGACGGATCGGGATAGGCCATCCGTGACGATCAGCTCCTTACCCGATGTATAGACGAGTTCAAAGTCATATCGGCGGAAACGAAGAAGAATTCGCTGCAGCCGAGGATGTCATTTAAATCCTTCTGGATTATGTGGACTAAAGGCCTGTGGTCTGTTTCCACCGTGAACTTTGGCAGGCTGTATACGTAGTCATGAAACTTGACTATTCCTGTCATGAGACCCAAGCACTCCTTTTCCATCTGGGCATACCGTTGTTTGGTCGGAATCAATGCCCAGGACGCAGAATCGTCTCGCTGGAGGAGCACCGCCCCAATGCCGTCTTGGCTTGCATCTGCAGATATCTTGGTATCCTTGTTGGGTCAAAGAATGCCAGGACTGGGGCTGTGGTGAGCTTCGCCTTCAACTCAGGCCACTCCGCTTGATGTGCGGGAAGCCACTGGAACACTGTCGACTTTTTTTACAAGATGTCGTATGGAGGTGGTGTGGGATGCCATGTTGGGAATGAATTTCCCGAGAAAATTCACCAACCCGATGAACCGGAGGACACCTTTTTGTCCTCTGGGGTCTTCATGGCATTGATTGCCAGCACCTTGTCAGTGTCAGGTTGCACTCCTGCTGTGAAATGTGGTCACCCAGAAACTTGATAGCGGATCTACCAAATGAGCATTTGGCCCTGTGGAGCTGGAGGCCGTTTTCATGAATCCTCTGTAAAACATGTTTGAGGCTAGCGATGTGATCCTCGGGCGTCGTGGACCAGATGATCACGATGTCCACATAGACTCGCACCCCCTCATCCAGAGGGCGATAGGAGTTTGGAACTCACTGAACGTATCTAGATGTGTACTTACGATCCCAGGGCATACAAGGCTATGGGCCAAGTGCTGGAAAATGGGATTAGGTGGATGTTTTTGACCTGCGCAGACCCGTTGGGCCGAAGGGCCTTTTCTGTGCTGGATGATTTTATGACTGTAACTCCCAGGAGGACCACATGGGAAGCTGTCATTGATCACTCCGTGGATTCGTGGAGTACTAGCTTCCCAGGTAGGGGGTAGAGGCCAACCACCTGGGGCTCATTATGAGCTGACATAAAAGCAGGCCTAAATCAGGGCTGGTGTGTTTTGTCCTCCCAGCTAGGATTGTACTGGGAGCGAAATGCTGCGTTATGCAGACTAAATCCTCTGTTAGTTGACTGTCAGCCTCCTCCTGAGTCATTAAACTATGCTAGATATTTTGAAATCTATTGTAAGTCCCCTCTTAATGCTGTTTCACTTCAACGGAATTAATAAAGTAGTGTCAATATATCTGTTTAACATTGCCAGTTTCACTTGAAAGTCATTTGCCATACACTTCCTCTTCTGTGGCCGGTCTGTTCACATGACCTTTCCTGCAGCGCCTCGACCCATGCTCCCACCTTCTGGCTCCTGCTGGCTTTGCTTCTAAACTTGCACCAAAGTCCTGGGTTCAGGCAGATGTTGGTAGGTGGAATTAGTCAGGACTTCAGCTGCTCCCTGCACCAACCAACTTCTGCCACTAGATGGCGCCTTGTTAATCTAAAAGGGTTGCGCACTGAGGCATGTACTGCAATTTATTTTGAAAAGGAATTTTATTGTATTCTATATTATATTTTATTTTATTTTTCATGATTAATTTTAGTTTGCAAGTTATTTCAGCTAGGAATGCATAACGCTGCACATGTATGGTGCAATATTTCAATTTATACAATGCTTTTTATAGGCAATAAATGTCAAAAGGAACCAAACTCTGCCTTTGACTGATTCTTATGCCAATCCATGATTCACTTTAAATCTTTACGCTTCAAGTTTCTATTTTCAGTACTGCAACCATGACTTTACATGAGGACTTTACGGTATATCATCTTTTCCTTTCTCCAAACGATGGTATTACATAAAGATGTGATTGCGGAAGCATCATTTATGGAGACGAGAAGATTTTCAAAATTCCTGTTATTCAAGAAATTCTTTCCTGTATTTTCTGATTGTCATCGTACAGTTTTGATCCTGTTTTATTTTATCCTGTTTGATGTTAATAGCAATCAGACATTTATGAACTTAGTTATGGCACTTGCACAGAACGACCATAAGCATTAATCAGAATACATGAAATTCAAAACTTCTCTAAATTCAAAATTTCTCTAAATTTTGGCAAGTACATGTTGAAATAGTGAAAATTGCTGACGTTATTACTTTAGAGTACATTTTTCTAAACCTTAGGTGTTTTCCAGATTGAGATAATGTGTTGGCTTTCTCACTGAAAATATTGAAAAGATTTCCTATTCTTTTTATTTTGCAAGGTCATTTTTTTTAACTAACCGTAATGTTGATGTGTTTATCCAGCAGCCATTTTTTATTATGTGCTATTTTGAGTCCAGCCATCTCAGTTCTCTGAGTCTCAAAATGCTTTGCAAATTGGATTTTATTCACTGGCGTGGTTTAGTTCTCCCTCTGGCACTCTACTGAACATAGTTTGCTTAAGTTGTTAAGAATTTCCATTCTTTGTACGTGCACATTTTTCACCGGAATGTAGACTATAGTGTCTATCAAATGTGATCTATTTCATACTTTTTCCTTAATTGTTTTATTTTCTGCCCCTTACCATCAATAGGCTGTGAATCATATACTCATAAAATGGCACATCACTGAAGGAGGGCATTTAGCCCTTTGAGTTTGCACCAGTTCTTCAGAGCAATTCAGTTTATCCCACTCGGTAGCTTCTGCCCCTTATCTCTGCAATTTCTTAGCTTCAATTATCAATTCCATTCACTTTTGAAAGCTAATATAGATTCTGCTTCAATCACTGTACTAACAGCAAATTATATTTATATAGCGCCTATATCCCAAGGCACTTCACAGAGCATTATAAACAATAATATGACACTGAGCCACATAAGGAGATATTAGGCCAGATGACCAAAACCTTGGTTGAAAAACGAGGTGGAAAATTGTAGGGAGGGTTTCCCAGAGCTTGGGACCAAGGTAACTGAAGACCTATGGTGGAGCAATTTAAAACATGGATGCTCAAGGGGCCAGAATTAGATGAGTGTAGATATCTGGGAGTGATGTAGGGCTGAAAGAGATGGGGAGGGGCGAAGCCATGGACGGGTTTGGAAAAAATAATGAGAATTTTAAAATCAGGTAATGGATTCCAAACCCTAACTGCAAATGTTACGCTCTTGTTCAGTAAAGGAGTGTCAGGGTAAACTCAACAACTTCATGTCATTCAGTTTAACTTTGTTGGTGGGAAACTTCTAGAAACAATAATTTGGGACAAGTTTAATTGTCACATGGACAAATGCAGGTTAATTAATGATGCCTGCAGTTTTCTGAAGGAAAAATTGTATTTAATTAACTTGCTGGTGTTTTATGAAGAGGGAACAGAAAGGGTTCATGAGGGCAATGCTGTTGATGTTGTGGACTTCCAGAAAGCGTTTTATAGAGTGTCGCACAATTGACGTGTGAACAATGTTCTAGCTCATGGAATAAACGGGCAGGAGCAACATGGATGTAGACTTGTCTAAGCGACAGGAAATCGAAACTAGTGGTTAATGGATGTTTTTTGGGCAGGAGGAAGGTATACATTGGAGTCCCCCAGGGGTCAGTGATGGGACCCTTGCTTCTCCTGATAAATTTTGATTCCTAAAGCACTGGACTGAAATGGAATCTATCCAAGAGTATGAAATAAGTATGAGTTTGAAGCAGCAGCTGTGGTGGCAAGGCATTTTCAATGCTTGATCACTTGTGATAAAACACCAGATTGTTAATGTGATTCCAGTCTTTGTATGAACAGTCCTGGGAATTACAACTCGGTTAGCTTGATGGTTTTGGGTATTAAAATGTTATTAATTACTTTTACACTTGCATGTTTTCTCACAAATAGCATTATTTCCCAGCAAAGGGAACAATTTAGGGGCATCTGCAAGAGTAAGACCACATCTGGAACATAGTATATAGTTTTGGTCTCCTGATTTGAAAAAGGATACAATTGTGTTCGAAGCAGTTCAGATAAGGTTCACCTGACTCATTCCTGGGATGAAGGGTTTGTCTTATGAAGAAATGTTGAGCAGGTTTGGCATTCTACCCATTGGAATTTAGAAGAATGAGAGGTGATCTTACTGAAACACAAGATCATGAGGTGACTTAATAGGATGGATTCAGATGTTTCCTCTTGTGGGAAAGATTTAACTCGGGGATGCAGTTTAAGAATAATATGTCTCCCTTTTCAGATGAGGATGAGGAGTATTTGTTTTTCTTTGATGGCTGCAAGTCTGTGGAAGTTTTTTCCCCAGAAAGTAATCTCGCTGAGGTCATTTAATTAATTGAAGATTGAATTGGCCAGATTTTTATAGAGACGGGACTTGAGGGTTTTGGGGAGCAGACAGGAAAGTGGAGTTGAAATCACAACCGAGTCAGCCAGGATCATATCGAATGGCAGAGCAGGCGTGAAGGGCCAAATGGCCTACTCCTCCAAAGCCGTATGTAATTTCAAGCCAAAGGGCTATAAAAAGCAGACAATTTTTTTGTATACCAATTCTTTGAAAAATTACAATAATTTTAGAACAGGTATCAGGAAATTCCTCTTAATTCAGAGGGAGAAATGTCAGCAAACGCTATCAATCCTGCTAATAGATATATTTTTCCAGCAGACAGTTAGCTTTTGACTTAAAAGTACTTCCTCATTTCCCTTCTCGTGTCTCTAACTTTTGAATTTCTAACTCCAGTTCCCAAATTTCTGAAGCCTTCAATGAATAATTAACCAAGATTGCCAGTTCCTTTAATGGTGTTCACCATTTCAGTTGTCAACTCAAAAAGTTTTTTTTTTCCTGAAAAATAACCCAAAATATAACTGAAATTTGCAGAGCTATCCATGTTAGTGATATCATCGGTTTGTGTCAAAATCCCAGATGCTCTGTAGGGAGTGCCTGATTTATTTTTGATTTAGATCAACAGCAAGGAGTAGTGCAACTCAGCCACTGAAAAAAAGAGACAGGCCAGAGGAGAAATTGAATTCCAGATGGTACGCAGCTTGGGATAAAACAAGAGCCAATGTTCGATAATGGTATAGGGACGTGGTAGAGATACATGAGATCTGGTATAGCTTAGGATCAGCTGTTCTTAATGAATTGCCAGACATGTTTTAAATTTCACAAAGTAAAACGCACACAATATAAATTGAATTCAAAATATATTGTATGAGCCTAATGTGTCTATGGGGACATTTTTGTTCGGCATTATCATCTATAGAAATGTGCAAAGTGTGGCTTTGCTTGTATGACCATTATTTACTGTATTGGCGGTAGACTGTCCTTTTTTTAGTCAGCAGTAGCAAAGACAAAAATTCTTGGGCTCCCAATAGGCAATAAATTCCAAAGCTCTGAACCAGATGTATTCAAAATATTACTACAGATGTCATCCACTATATCGGAGTTTCAAGTATGTTGCCAAAAACGTTAGCACAATTCAAACTTGTATTTCTAATTTCATGGATTTTCGTTATGACTCAGATGCATACAGTTGGTGGACTTTCAAACTTTCTTTTCTGCGCTCATATATGGAACTAAAAGCACAAAGAAATAACAGGTTGTGTTGATGACTTATAAATGAGTATAGGAAATGAAAAATAGGTTCTGATGAAAGGTCATCAACTTTCAACGTTAACTCTATTTCTCGCCAAAATATGCTGCCTGACCTGCTGAGTATTTCCAGCTTTTTTGGGGTTCTTATTTCATGAAAAATACAAGCTGGGAATTTCCAATTATTTTATGGGATAACGTCTGTAGTCAGTATTTGATGCGATTTCAAATAGCCCCAAAGTAAATTTGGATGGAAGTGCTTTTCAGTATTTTGTAACTTGTTGAACTCATTTATGATTACACTGCATTCTCAACATTTTTTCCAGGTGATTTGTATATGTATGCTGTACTTTTATTTATGATGAATTGCCATGATGTGTCTGACTTCTTCAGGTTTCCATGATTTGCTTTTTGTTACAGAAACCTGTTTTTGTTTAGTAAGATTATATTGCCTTATTTCCTCTTTATTGGATAAATTATATTCAACATTCTATGATTGTTTTCCAGATCCATGAAAAGCTTCAGCAGTATGAGAGACAGAGTCCGACACCCATTCTTCATAATGCAGCCACTTTGGCAGACGATGTAAGTGTCCTTCATCTTTGTGATGAGATCATTTGATATGAATGCATTCAAAGTGTCTGTTTAGAATTAATAGTTTATGTGGGGTGAAGTCAGATCACTCACATTACTTTTCCGAGAGAGCTATATAATGGATTTTCTTAGCTTTTGCTATCTGCTTGTTGAGGGCAGGAGACGTATCAGGTTTTTCTCTTGTTTAACACAAATATTGTTTAATATGAATGGCATATTAAATTCTACAGGGGAGAGCTGTCAACGAACATGATGTTTGCGGCAGCAGAAGAAAAATATACAAAAGTATAGATCTATCATAATAAAGGAAGCGGCAGCATGCGTGAAATGACAGACATGGTGAAACAAGTTCGACATTAAATAACTATAGTAAAGCTTGTGTCTCACTCCTACCAGTTTTTTTGGATATGATTTATTATGGGGCTATTTCAAAGGAAATTGTCCATGGAACTGTGCATTATTGATATTTTAAGGATAAACTGCCCTATTTCTTTGAATTAGCAACTATGGAGACGATCTACCAGCCACATTGCGCTAAAGCGAGAGTGCAGTATGGCGGTAGTTCCTGGGAAGGCCTCCCGCAGGCTTCCCAGCAGCCAAGTCTACCCAAGTCCCGAGAGTCATCAAAATCAGATTCCCGCCCAAAGCGGGAGTCATCAAACAGTGCGCACTAAAGTAGGTTTTAAACCTCCTTGCATGAGCTTATGCAGGATCTACCAGCCTTCCCAGCAAGGCCGCAGCCAGGCGCTGTGCAATACTGGTCCACACAAATGTGGACCAGGCAGTTCGGCACCTGCGGTGGGGGGGGGGGGGGGGGGGGGCACGGTGGGGGGGAGGGGGGGGGGGGCACGGTGGGGGGGAGGGGTGTGCGCGCGCGGCACGGGGGACCTCCCCAGGACCCCAAAATGTGACTACGTGTCATTTGACAGTGGTGGGGAACTCACAACTAAACCGCCACAAATGAACTTGGATTTTTTTTCCCCCATTACATTCCGTTCAATATGTCCTTTGTTACACATCACAAATGTTGATTTAGTCTAAATATTTAAGTTTCATTCCAGTTGCATTCATGACTATTTTTTTTAAAAAGGGCAAATTGTTTGTCATTCTCCATGTTTTCATTTGGGAAGGAGAGATGTTTTGAACAACAAAGACAAAGCATTTAAGTCTAGGCTGGATTTGAACCCAGACCCAGAGGCGAATGGTCATATCTATTGCAATTCAAATTTCCATTATTACATTTTCAGCTTTAACTCTTGGCCAATGAAAATGTAGGACAGTGCAGACCTGACTTGTATGAGTTGTCACACACAGTCTGAAAAAGGCTTTATGTCACTGAGTTGGCAACATTTTTTAGTTCCCAACTTCCTTTATACAAGACCAACCCAACAGCAGGTTGCAACCCTAAACCTGCTTCTGTGGAGATCTAGTTTACTGAGCTGGAGATCTTGCCTAACTATCTGTGGGTGGTGAGGTTTCTTGCCAGGCAGAAAAATAGAACGATTATTACTTTGGTCTACATCCTTGTGAAGTGTTAGCAAGTAGAATTGGCAGAGGTCTGGGAATGGGACCAATTTGTACTTGGTTCAGAGGAAGGTGGAAAGTAACTTTCATAAGAAAAAGTGAATGGAAGGGCACTTGCACGGTAGCACAGTGGTTAGCACTGTGGCTTCACAGTGCCAGGGTCCCAGGTTCAATTCCCAGCTGGGTCACTTTCTGTGCGGAGTCTGCACATTCTCCCCGTGTCTGCGTGGGTTTCCTCCGGGTGCTCCGGTTTCATCCCACTAGTCCCGAAAATGTGCTGTTAGGTCATTTGTGCATTCTGAATTCTCCCTCCGTGTACCTGAACAGGCGCTGGAATGTGGCGACTAGGTTGCTTTTCACAGTCACTTCATTGCAATGTAAGGCTACTTGTGACAATAAAGATTATTATTATTTTAAGTTTTAATGCTTTTGCTGAAGATGTACAGCATGGATATTTTCACCCTTGCCCTTCACACCAACAGAACTCAAAATGCAACTTTTCAATACTAGACTGAAATGGCAAAATTAATGTTGATTAAAATAGGCCATATTTTTGTTTATTGTTTTGTGATAGTGTTCAATTTTATTGCTCATTTGTACATCCGGTTTCCTCTTGTAAGCCGCCAAATTTGTCGAGTACTTTTTTCACCATAACATGCTGACTATTTGCACTGAAAGCCATTATTGTGTTTCCTGTGTAGTGTCTGATTCATGCTGCATGATTGCTTCACATTGCCTGACCAAGTGCCCCACGATTACTGTGGGACAAATTATTGGTTCCAGAAGTCAAAATAATTTTTTTCCAAGGGCTACCTTCGGATTTTTGGCGAGTACTTTCTGGTTTTCAGGGGCTCCTTTAAACGGAAAGCCTTAATTAAAAGATATTATATACAGAGGAGACTGGGTGTTGTGCAGGCAGCCAAGAATCCAACAACAATTAAGTAACTTTCCTTTATTCACAACTTTGAACCCCCCCTCCCCGTCATCCTCCTCCAGTGGCTGGGATCAAAGCAAACTAGAGGCCTGGAAAGTCAGGCTCATTTGGATTCCCAGTTTATTGTACACATCTAAAATGTTTAATGCAAGCTAACATAGTGACAATGAGAGCAAAACAATACTTTATACAACCTGACACTTCTATACCAGAAACATTTAAAGAAAAACTTAAAGAATTCAAGAAAAACTGTATTTTGCCACAATATATTTTCTCTATCTATCCCAGATCTCTACTTTAAATTATTTTGTGAGTAAACTATATTGGAGAAATATAATAGAGGGAGAAATTCATTGGAAAGGGTTTAACTATTTCCTTTTTGTTTGGTTATTGTTATTTCAGCAGTGGTTCATAATCTTAAAGTCAGGAGGAGGATTCTGGAAGGAAAAATAAAAATAGGGAAATAGTTGGGAAATTATATACACAAATAAAATAAACTGTCATTGCAAAAGTGAGCAATGTTGCCTGTTGCCAATGCCTTGTCTCCCTATGCCTCACCTTGAGAATCCTCCTTCTCCCCAATCCCCTTTCTCCATCCTCAGTATCGCTTGCTTGCGTGCGCCAAGTTCTCACTCACCCATCTGCTCTCACGCGCCCACTCACGCTCTCGCTCTGCTTTTTATTCATTTAAAAATAGACTCGCCTTCATGTGTACTCCCCCCGCAATTAAAAACACAACTCTGAAAGGATTGTAAATGTATGAATAATTTTAAAGGATGGAAAAACAGTGTCAACTATCCATTGATGCCATGGTCCTGAGGTCATGCTCTGAAGAGAATTGTTTCTATCTCTCTCTCTCTCTCTCTGTCTGCAACTTGGGGAGAAGTTTTGTTTTCAATCTTCTAGTGTCGCCCATTGATGCTGCAGCTGCTCCAATCACAGGCTCCCTCCCTTTTGCCCCGATGCTCCTCCAATCACAGATTCTGTCTCTGGAGGGACACAGGAGGGAGTAAGCCTCGGATTGGAAGAGCTGGAATAAGAAAGATGGGAGAGACAAAATCTCCAATCACAGATTTTGTACCAGCTCTCCATATAAGCATTCACCTAATGCCTTTCTCCTGCCTTTTCCCTGTAACATTGCAGATTGTTTCTTTTCTAATAATAATTAAATTCCCTATTGAATGCCTCGATTGAAACTGCGTCCACCGGACCCTCAGGCAGTGCATTCCAGACCCTGACACTCATTCTGAAAAAAGTTTTTTTTTCTCATCCTACTTTTGGTCCTGAGATGATCTGTGTCATCTCATTCCCAATCCTTTCACGAGTGGGAACCATTTCTTTCTATCTACTCTGTCCAGACCTCATGATTTTGAATGTCTCTATCAAAACTCCTTTCAGCCGCCTTTAAAAAGAGTCCCATTTTCTCCAATCTTACTTCATAACTGAAAATCCTCATCCCTGGAACCAATCGCGTACACCTCTTCTCTACTCTCTCTAATGCCTTGCCACCCTTCCTAATATGTGGCACCCAGAACTGTACACAATACTAGCCTCCTTAGTTCTTGTACTCTGCCCCTATTGAAGCCAAGGATACCTTACGCTCTACTAACTGCTCTCTCAACTGTCCTCCCAACTTTAATGACTTATGCATATATACATGCAGATTCTTCGGTTCCTTTAGAGTAGCACATTTTATACTGTCATTCCATATTCTTCATACCAAATTGTATCACATCACATTTTCCACCATTGAATTCTACGCCCATTCCCCTGACTTGTGTACATATGAACATACAAATTAGGAGCGGGGTAGACCACTTGGCCTTTTGAGCCTGTTCTGCCATTCAATAAGATCATACCTGATTTGATTGTAACTTCAATTCCACATTCCCACCTTCTCCATCACGTTTTACTCGCTTGCCTATCAAGAATTCACTGAGTTCTGCTTTAAAAATATTCAAAGACTCTGCCTTAACCACCTTTTTAGGAAGAGAATACCAAAGTCTCTCAAACCTCAGAGAAAATAATTTTCCTCGTCTCTATCTTAAAGGCCGCCCCCTTAGTTTTAAATGGTGGCGCCTAGTTCTAGATTCCCCCACGAGACGACACTAACTTGCCACACCCACCCTGTCAAGACCCCTCAGGATCTTGTATGTTACAATCGAGTCACCTCTTATTCTTCTAAACTCTAGCGGATACAAGCTTGCCTGCCCAGCCTTTCTTCATAAGCAAACCCTCCCATTCCAGGTATTCCTTACACAATGAACTTTTATTTCCACAATAACATTTGATGTGACTCCTTATCACATACTGGAAATTGATGTACTGTGCATCCGGTGTACTGGGGCTGGTTTAGCACACTGGGCTAAATAGCTGGCCCCAGATCCGAAGAGCCGGCACCACTATTGGGCTGGTGGAGTACCGTGCCGGCGAAAGCAGCAGAGGCGCCGTGACAAGGGCTGCTAAGCTAGTGCCCCTGCACGAAGCAGCCTCCATCTACTCCCAAACCGACCCCGCACCCGCCATCCATTTCCTTATCATCGCTATGTTGGCCGCCCAGTAATAGTTGCTGAAGTTTGGTAACGCCAGCCCCCCTTCTCCTCTGTTCCTTTCAAGCATCACCCTCTTCACCCACGGGGACTTCCCTGCCCATACAAATCCCAGAATAATTTTATTCAGCCTCTTAAAGAAGGACCCCGGGACCAAGATGGAGAGACACTGAAAAACAAATAAGAACCGCGGGAGAATCGTCCTCTCACAGTCTGCACCCTCCCCGCCAATGACAGCGGGAGCTCCTTTACTATTTATATACCTATAGAAGACTTTGAGATTCCCTTTTATGTTGACTGCCAGCCTCTTTTCATATTCCCTTTTCTTCCCTAACATGAATATGCATCTCCCCTCTGAAGCTTCTTTTCGACATATTTTCGACATGGCACCTGTCATAAGCAATCCTTTGGTTCTTTATCTTAATTTCTACTTCGTCTGTCATTCAGAAGCTCTGTGTGCTTGCCGTGCCTTTCCCTTTTGAGTAAATACACCTTGACTGTGCCCCAACCAACTGTTCTTTGAAGTGTTCAACTAACCTTTTTCCTGCCAACCTGTGGTTCCAATTTGTTTGGCGGGACCATGTCCCTCTTTCTATGTTTGTTGTTGGTAGCAATGTGAACCATGGCTGCTGGCTGTTCACCCTCCTCGCAGAGGGCTTTGCAGCCGCTCAGTGACATCCTTGACCCTTGACACTGGCATCAGGGAGGTGACAAAATCCTGGATTCAGATCTGCAGCCTCTGAAATGCATATCTATTCCATGAACTATCAAATCACCTAGCTCTATTACTCTCCTAGAATTTCTTGTACCACACTGTGCAGCTGATCCATGGACTTGGCTCTGGCTGCACTCCCCAGATGATCTATTACTTTCATCAGTGTTCAAAACTGGATACTGGTTGAAGAATGGGGTGCACTGGGGGGACTCCTGTAATTCCTGTGTATTGATTTTTGATTGATTGGTAGTCACCCACTCATTCCTTCCCTGCATACTCTTAAGCTGTGGGGTGACCACATCTATGAATCTGCTGTCCACATGTTTCTCGGCCTCTCAATCTGCCATCCTTACCTGGTCTGGCCTACGTGTGACTCCAGACCCACATCAATGTGGTTGACCCTAGTGCCAAATGAAAATATTTAACGGACAATTGTTGCAACATATTAAAAGGGACAGATGCATTCTGTATAAATTTTAAAAATCAAGCCAGAGCTTCATTCAGTTTTGAAAGTAAACAGTTTAGTAATGTTTAATTCACCTTCTAATGCTGCCAAGCTCCAGACCTTGTATTGTGCTGATCTATTTGTGCTGTAACTCAGTGTTTTCCTGAACTTAATTTTAGTTCTTTACGTGCATGTGCATATTATGTGCATGTGAGTGTAATTATATGATAAAAACAAGTTATTTCACTTCTTTTAATTGTACAGTATTTTTGTATGAAGTTGCAGCATTTATTTCTTACTGTTTGCCCTGTGATATTCCTTTCTTCCATCTTTTTGATTTCTGATGTTTTCTTCCTTGTTCAGATCCTCTGATGCTTTTCCTTTTGATCAAGGTTTATTTTCATTATTCTTCAATTCACTCTTATTTCAGCCTGTTCTGTTTGTGTTTTGTTTGCCCTTCATCCTTCTCATAGACCTCTGGCATGTTCATATCTCTTCCATTTGCAAGCCCCCCCTCTTTTTTTGACCATTTCCTCGATGAACAGCCACGATAACATCTAGAATGATTCAACACTTTAGGAGGCTATTCACCCTATAATAAATGTGCTGGCTGTTTGAAAGAGCCATCCTAATGCCCAGCTTTTATGCTATAGTATTTATCCATTTCCCTTTTGAAAGTCTTATTGAATCTACTTCCACATTCCTTCCAGGCAGTGCTTTCCAACTCTGTAACTTGTTTTCCTCGCATCCTATTGTTCTGATTGTTACCTTAAATCTGTGGCCCTGGTTATAGATTCTTCTGCCACTTGAAATTGTTTTTCTTCTTTTACTCTGTCAAAACACAGTAAGAAGTCTTACAACACCAGGTTAAAGTCCAACAGGTTTGTTTCAAACACGAGCTTTCGGAGCACGGCTCCTTCTTCAGGTGAAGGAGCCGTGCTCCGAAAGCTCGTGTTTGAAACAAACCTGTTGGACTTTAACCTGGTGTTGTAAGACTTCTTACTGTGCTCACCCCAGTCCAACGCCGGCATCTCCACATCATGTCTGTCAAAACAGTTATGGTTCACTAATTTCTACCTTCATACCCATGCCATCACTAAAACTAAAAACAAATGACGCTGGAAACCTGAAATTTAAAAAAGTACTGGAAAAATGCATCAGGTCTGGCAGTGTCAGTGAAGAAAGAAACTGAGCTGACATGTTGAATATAACACTTTGGATAAGACTTCTGAAACTGTCAACCATGGCTTTGGAGACTTGGCACCCCTGGCCAGCCCTCCATTTTCTAACCTCCGTAACCTTTGTAAAAGTGAGGGCATGCAGTGCTCGCTGACCCATGTTGGTTCCAATAATTTGGATTTTAAATAATGGATTTTAAAATTCTCGTATTTGTTTTCAAATCTCTCCATGACCTTCCCATAATCTTGCCTCTCCCTATGTCTGTAACCTCCTCTAGCCCGATGACTCGGAGATATTTTCACTCCTACAATTCTGCTCTCTTGCGCATCCCCAGTTTTAATTGCTCCATCATTAGCAGCCATGCCTTCAGCTGCAGAGGCTTTTTGACCTCTCCAATTCCTCCGTCAATTTCTCCAGCCCTGCTCCATAAACCTGCGTCCAGCTTTCAGTCATTTATTATAATATCATCTTATCCTGTGAAGTTTCTTGGATCATTTTAATATGATGCAGGTGCATAATTCGATATTGGCACCATTAAGTACAATTTGTTGTTCCTTCCCAAAGGTTGGTGTTTAATGCATTTCCTTGAACCATAAGTAATCACTATTCCCCAGTGGTACCATAAATGCTTCATAATGTTCTGATTGTTGACCAGCATTATATTAAGTATAGCTTCACTTCTCATGGGGGGGACGGGAATGATTCTCCGCCGTTGATAGCGGAGTTCCCGATGCGGCAAGGAATCACCTATTGGGCAAAAAATGTAATTAGAGATCTAGGAGTTCAATGCTTTCACTTTGTTTTCTAAACAGAAAACACTTAACTGCTTTTGATGTGGTCAGGAGCTGTCAATCATAGCTAGATATTTCTAACATTGAGGTTAGGGACAAAGCAGGGTACTTGAGATGCATTCAAGCATGAAGGGAAATGGAAATAAACACTCCAGACGCCTGCCTGTCTGGTAGCCATTACCCTGCCAATTGCAACCTACTGAAAGCTTTATCTCTTTGAAAGTGAACAGAAGCCTTGCGGATTAAAGCCTTGTGATGCGGTTATGGCTCTCTCTGAAGTCACAGCTGCTGCATTCTACACTTCTGGTCTGAGGCAGCAGGTGTAAGGAACAGATGAGTGAAAAAGCAATGATTTTTTCAATGTTCAGGGATGACTGATGTGGTGGGAGGGTCTCTGATGAAGGGGGTTTCTCTGATGTGGGTGTCTTATGCGGGGAATGGGGATCACCCTCATGCATGTGCTATTTGAGAGGGAAAGGGGTGGAAAAGGATGCCACTACTAATCGCGGGGTGGGGATGTGCAAGATTTGCCTTGAGTGGGAGGGGCGCCAGCTGCTGGACTTCCCTATCAGGCCGCCTGCTCAAAATGACGGCCCAATGGTGGTGGTGGGATTCAGAACGGAATCCTTTGTGCTCCCTGCCATGCATAAATTTGCATAGCAGGGGAGAATGAATCACTTCTCGGCGTTGCTCCGAGCTCAAGCGCAAATCAGTAACTATTCTGCTCAGGCGGGAGAACATCTTCTTCCAAACGGAGAATCCAACGCTTAATTCACTCTGTAATATGTTTCCTCATAAACTGTCCTTTAACACTTTCAGAAGTGTCTAGCTAAGCACATTGCAAATTTCATTTGCTACCAGGTTGCAATAAATTGCGGGGCTACGGGAAAAGAGCAATTACGTGCATGGCACTTACTGGCTGGTTCTTGGAAAGATCTTTGACTGTGCAAACTTGATGAACCAAATGGCGGCCGCTTTGCTGTACTATTCTATGATTCTAATTTTACTAGTTTCCTTCCCTGCAAATTAACTCATCACGTCAGTAGTTTCCTTTGGCAATCAATAGCAAATTCTCACAGTAAATTGGGTCTTGGTTTGTCCATGTGGCATTATTCAGAGATTCAGTCTTCAAGTTATTATTGATCTGCTTTTTCTTGTACGTCTATCGCATCCTGTGTCCAGGAGGGCCTTTTGATACAGTATGTTGACAATCCAACCAAGGAGTGGGCCATACTAGACTTGGTATTGGGGAATGAACCAGACCAGGTGATTGATGTTTCAGTGGGGGAGCATTTTGGCGTATTGGCCATAATTCCATAAGATTTCGAATAGTCATGGATAAGCACCATGGGCAAGTGTGCTTAATTGGGTGAGGGCCAATTACATCCAAATTAGACAGGTACTGGGAATGTGGATTGGGAGCGGCTATTTGGGGGCAAATCCATGTCTGACATGTGGGAGGCTTTTAAAGGCCAGTTGATTGAAGTGCAGGATAGACATGTCCCTGCAAAAATAAAGGATAGAAACAGCAGGAATAGGGAACCATGGATGACAAGGGAAATTGTAAGCTGAGTCAAAAGGTAGAGGGAAGCATTCGATAGGTCTAGGCATCTAAAAACTGATGAAGCTCTTGAGGAGTACAGTGAAAGTAGGAAGTAACTTAAATGTGGAATTAGGACTTAAAGGGGCCATGAAATGTCTTTACCAAACATGGTCAAGGAGAATCCCAAGTTTTTTTATGCATATATTAGGAGCAAGAGGTAGCAAGAGAAAGAGTAGGCCCATTAAGAACAATGGAGGGAAGATATGCGTGGAACCTCAAGAAGTGGGTGAACTCCTTAATGAGTACTTTGTATCAGTATTCACCAATAAGAAGGACATGACGGATGTTGAGGTCGGGGATAGGTGTGTGTTATAACCTGGCTGCTTACCACTGGCTGGGGACTAATGGAAATCCCACAATCCTTAGGGAGTATGAGCTTCCCCAATTAGAGGGACGGAGAAATCATTAACAGACTCGCTGCATAAATAGAGCTGGCCAGTTTGGAACCAGCTAGAGAGGAGTGAGCAGCAAGGGAGTTACTGCTGCTGTTTTGTGTGTGTATATATATATATGTTATTGTAAATAAATGTTATTTCTTTCTATCTTTCAACTCGTGCTGGATTCTTCATGGTCCCTCACAAAACTGGCGACGAGGGTTAAAGTGGATAGCTGTTTACGCTGCTAAACTGGATTTTTGTTGGATACAGGTTGGAAGTTGTTTTCTGATAGACCATGCCTCTGTATGGACATTTGGATATTTTTGATGCTGCGCTGGAAAGTTGGAACCAGTACGCACAATGGATGCGTTACTATTTCTGGGCAAACAACATCACTGAAAACGAGTGCCAGGTGGTCATTTGCTCACCGCCTGCGGCCTGCATACATTTGGGGTGATTAGGAGCCTTACGTACCCAGCTGTGCCGGACACCAAGGCGGCTGATGAACTTGTGAACTTAGTGGGGCAACATTTTAACCCAACCCCATCCACGATAGTCCAGCATTACCGGTTTAATACCACTGAGAGGACCCCAGGAGAATCCTTTGCAGAGTTTCTATCCAGGCTACGCAGGATTGCGGAGTAATGTGACTATGGTGAGACCTTGTCAGAAATGTTATGCGACCGTTTGGTTTGCGGTATTAACAATGGGCCACTCAGAGAAAGTTGTTAGCTGAGCCAACATTGACTTTTCAACATGCCATTCAAATAATTGACCCGAGAGAGCGCAGAACGGGGAGTGCAGGAGTGACAGGGAATGGAGGTGCACGCCTTGGGGCGCAACCCTTCCGTCCTAAAGCGCATCCTACACCCCTGCAGTACCTTGGGCGGGGCGGTGTCCGGATCGATGCCAGTGGCCGCCGAACGTTATTCCCTGAAGGGAGCCTTCTCCAGAACCAATGAATGAGGAGCCATGTCAGTGTCGGACTTGTGGGCACCAACCCTGTCACGGATGTCGGCCCTGAGGGCGCCAGAGGCGCTGTCGTTCCGACAGAAACAGTGGCCAGCCCAGGGGCCATACCTTCCATTTAGATGAACCTGCGGTGACTACTCCCAAAGACGTAGAGACGGAGGACGACTGCCTGCAGCTGCATTGTGTGGCAGCTCCCCGTGTGGCCCCCATTAAGGTGATGGTACGGGTCAATGGTCACCCGCTTGAAATGGAGTTGGACACAGGCGCAGCGGTCTCTGTGATCACCCAGAGGACATTCAACCGCATCAAGCAGGGTCTACAGACTCTTACATTAACCGACACACAGGCAAGGTTGGCCACCTACATAGGGGAACCATTGGACATTGCAGGAACTACGATGACCCCTGTTGTTTATGGACGCCAAGGAGGGGCGTTTCCCACTTATCGTGCTGCGCGGCCATGGGCCCAGCCTGTTGGGTCGGGACTGGTTGCGCCATTTACGGTTGCAGTGGCAGCACATCCTCCAAACAGGGTTGATGGAGGTACTCGGACGGTGCCCAGATGTATTCCAGCCCAGTTTGGGGAAAATAAAAGGGGCTGTAGCCCATATCCAAGTCGAACCAAGAGCCACACCGTGCTATTTCTGGGTGTGCTCGCTGCCTTATGTCTTGCTCGAGAAGGTAGAAGGGGAGTTCACTCATTTGGAATCCTTCGGTATTATCAGGCCCGTCCATTTCGCTGACTGGGCAGCGGCAATTTAATCTGTAATGAAGCCAGATGCCACAGTTCACTTGTGCGGTGACTATAAACTTAAAGTGAATACAGCTTCCCGACTCGACCAATATCCGAGGATCTCTATGCAAAACTTGCAGGTGAACTCTCGTTCATGAAATTGGATATGAGTCACGCCTACCTACAATTGGAGCTGGACCCTGCCTCCCGGCCATATGTAACTATTAATACGCACTGCGGCCTGTATGAATATACCCTTTGGGATACCCTCTGCCTGCGCTATTTTTCAGCGCGTCATGGAGGGCATCTTGAGAGTTTTACCCCGTGTCGCTGTTTACTTAGATGCTTTTCAGAGGCCGGAGTCAGTTTACGTCGTACAAAGTAAGTCTTTCAGGCCAAGAAAGTACCTGGGTTGTTGGATGGACTGCAAAGGTTTGCTCCCCGTTGCAGAGAAGGTGCGCGCAATTCAATAGGCCCCCGCCCCGACTGACACTTTGTTCCTTTCCCGGCCTCGTGAATTATTACGGTAAGTTCCTCCCCAATCTGGGAACCACGCTGGCCCCATTGCACCTTCTGCTAAAGAAGAATTACACCTGGGTTTGGGCTCAGCCGCAAGAAACCACTTTCCGGCGGGTAACACAACAATTGTCGTCGTCTGGGTTACTAACCCACTATGATACTGGAAAGTCTTTGCTCATCACGTGTGATGCATCCCCGTATGATATTGGGGCTGTCCTGTCCCACACGACGGAGAATGGGACCGAGCGGCCGATAGCTTTCGCCTCCCGCACATTGACTGCAGCGAAAAAGAAGTACGCGCAGATCGAGAAGGAGGGCCTGGCGGTGGTCTTTGCGGTGAAACGCTTCCACCAGTATGTGTATAGCTGCCACTTCACTATCGTGACTGATCATAAGCCTCTGCTGGGACTTTTCCGAGAGGATAAGCCAATGCCACCCATTGTTTCTGCACGAGTCCAGCACTGGGCTTTGTTGATCGCTGCCTACAAGTATTCTCTGCAGCACAAACCAGGAACCCAGATAGCGAATGCCGACACACTGATCCGATTGCCTTTATCGACCAGCCCCATGTCGACCCCCACGACCGGTGAGGTGGTTGCAACCCTAAATTTTATGGACTCCTTGCCTGTCATGGCATCACAGATCCGTGAGTGGACCCAGACGGAGCCAGTCCTGTCAAAGGTTCGCACATAGTCCTATATGGTGGGCAGCATAGCCAGCTCCCAGGAGAGTTGTGGGCATTTTCCTACAAGCTGTCAGAATTTAGCTTGGAAGACGGTATCCTCTTGTGGGGGACGCGTGTGATTGTCCTGGAAAAAGGACAAGAGTTGATACTAAGGAACCTGCAGAATGAGCATCCGGGTGTGACCAAAATGAAAATGTTAGCCCTGAGTTAGGTATGGTGGCCAGGCCTCGACACCAATATTGAGAAGGTGGCCCAAAACTGCTCCATTTGCCAGGAGCATTTGAAGCTCCCGCCGGCTGTGCCCCTACATCACTTGGGCGCGCTTGCATGCGGATTTCGTGGCCCTTTTCAAGGATCAATGTTCCTTCTATTAATCGATGCCCAGTCTAAATGGTTAGAGGTGCATAAGATTGTAGGCACAAAGTCCTGTGCAACAATCGAGAAGATGCGTTTGTGTTTCGGTGTGCATGGCCTCCCCGAGGTGCTGGTCAGGGGCAACGGCACTCCGTTCACAAGTGAAGAGTTTGCGAGGTTCATAAAGATGAACGGCATACGCCATATTCGCACCGCTCCATACCAACCGACTTCCAATGGGTTGGCGGAGCGCGCAGTGCAGACATTCAAACGGGGTCGATGGACACGAGACTGGCTCGTTTTTTGTTTTCATCCAGGACCACTCCACATGCAGTGACTGAGATACCTCCCACGGAGACTTCTCACCCGCTTCAGCATGGTTTTCCCGGACATTGGCGCAAAAGTACACCGCACTCAAGAACAGCAGGGACATGATTTTTCTTGGCATCGGCCAATTCGGCAGTTTGTGCCCAGTGACCAAGTGTTTGTTCAAAAATTGCTGGTGGTGCACAGTGGGTCCCTGGCAAACGGGCCCTATCTCTTACCAGGTGCAAGCTCAGGGCCGTCTTCAGCGCAAGCATGTAGACCACGTTTGGGCTAGAATTCCATTTCTTCCATAGATTGCCCAACTCTGGAGCTCATTTCTGCAGCCACAGAGATCAGACACAGTGGAGAATATTCCTCATAACCTTCCTCTGATGCCGCACTCAAACCCTGCGCAGGTCGTTGCAGAATGCGTGGATATAGAGATGCCGAGATGAAGGAGGCAACGGACTCCGACTCCAAGATGGTGACACAGGACGCATCAGAGGGGGAGTCCTCGGGGCCCATGGGCCATGGATGTACAACCGTTACGACGTTCATCACGGAACCGCTGTTCTCCGTCTCGTTACATGCCACCAATCCAATGCCTCGTGCAACTGGTGCGGCCTGCAGCAAAATGAGTCTGGCGCCCTCCTTCGCCAGGGTCTTCGGTGGATTCCTTGGACTATGGCGGGGAGGGATGTTATAACCTGCCTGCTTACCACTGGCTGGGGACTAATAGCAATCCCACAATCCCACAATGGGGCCTCACGGTAGCATGGTGGTTAGCATCAATGCTTCACAGCTCCAGGGTCCCAGGTTCGATTCCCGGCTAGGTCACTGTCTGTGTGGAGTCTGCACGTCCTCCCTGTGTGTGCGTGGGTTTCCTCCGGGTGCTCCGGTTTCCTCCCACAGTTCAAAGATGTGCGGGTTAGGTGGATTGGCCATGCTAAATTGCCCGTAGTGTAAGGTTAATGGGGGGATTGTTGGGTTACGGGTATACGGGTTACGTGGGTTTAAGTAGGGTGATCATTGCTCGGCACAACATCGAGGGCCGAAGGGCCTGTTCTGTGCTGTACTGTGCTGTACTGTTCTATGTTCTAATCCTTGGGAGCGGAGAAATCATTAGCAGACTCTGCATAAATAGAGCTGGCCAGTTTAGAACCAGGTAGAGAGGAGTAAGCTGCAAGGGAGTTGCTGCTGCTGTGTATATATATATATATATATTGTTGTAAATAAATGTTATCTCTTTCTATCCTTCATCTCGTGCTGGATTCTTCGTGGCCCCTCACAAACGTGTGTGAACATTCTTGAGAATGTCAATATGTCAAAGGAGAAAGTGCTTAGTATCCTAAATTAAAATAAGATAGACAAGCCCCCGGGTCCAGGTTACTACGGGAGGCAAGGGGAGAAATAGCTGGAGCCTTAACAGGTATCTGCACATCCTCTTTGACCACAGGTGAGGTTCCAGAGGACTGGAGAATAGCCAATGTTTCCCTTGTTTAAGATAGGAAGCAGGGATAATCCAGCAAATTATAGGCTGGTGAGCCTGACAACATCAGTGGTGGTGATGCTTTTGGAAATTACATTGAGGGACAGGGTATATGCACATTTGAAGAAAAATTGACGAGTTAGTGACAGGCAGTATGGTTTGTTTAGTAAAGTCATCTCTCATCAACTTGATTGAGTTTTTTTGAAGAGGTGACAAGAAAATTGATGAGGGAATGGCTGTGGATGTAGTTTCTTTGGAACAAAGGAGATAATGCTGGAAAATCTCAACATGTCTGGCAGCATCAGTAGGGACAGAAAAGAGCATCCCTACAGATGCTGCCAGACCTGCTGAGATTTTCCAGCATTTTCTCTTTTGTTTCAGATTCCGCCTCTGTTGTTTGTAGTATATATGAATGATTTGGAGGAAAAATGTAGGTGGACTGATTAGTAAGTTTGCGGATGACACAAAGATTGTCAGAGTTGCTGATCGTGCCGAGGATTGTCAGAGGATGCAACAGGATATAGATAGATTGGAGACTTAGGCACAGAAATGGCAGATGGAGTTTAATCTGGACAAATGCAAGGTGATGCATTTGGAGGATCAAATCTAGGTATAAATTATACTGTAAATGGCAGACCCCTTAGGAACATTTACATACAGAGGGATCTGGGCGTGCAGGTCCACAGTTCCTTAAAAGTAGCAACAAAGGTGGGCAGCACGGTGGCACAGTGGTTAGCATTGCTGCCTACGGCGCTGAGGACCTGGGTTTGAATCCCGGCCCTGGGTCACTGTTCGTGTGGAGTTTGCACATTCTCCCCGTGTCTGCGTGGGTTTCGCCCCCACAACCCAAAGATGTGCAGGTTAGGTGAATTGGCCACGCTAAATTGCCCCTTAATTGGAAAAAATAATTGGATACTCTAAATTTATTTTTAAAAAGTAGCAACAAAGGTGATTAAGAAAGCATATGGCATGCTTGCTTTCATCAGCCGGGGTATTGAGTACAGGAGTTGGAAAATCATGTTGCAGCTGTATTAAATCTTGGTTAGGCTGCATTTGGAAGTTTGCCTGCAGTTCTGGTCACCACATTATTAGAAGGACATAGAAGCTTTGGAGAGAGTGAAAAGAAGGCTCACCAGGATGTTGCCTGGTCTTGAGGGTATTGGCTATGAGGAGAGGTTGAATAAACTAGGATTGTTTTCACAGGAAAGACAAAGGCTGAGGTGAGCCTGGATAGAGGTCTACAAAATTGAGTAAATTACAAGGGTGGAAGTGTCAATTACAAGGGGGCACAGGTTCAAGGTGATGGAAATGTTAATCCACTTGGCGGTGACTTATCTAAAATATATATATTACTCTTGAATCCACCAGGATGATAAAATAACCGATAGCCTTCTTTTGAAAGATGATTTAATGAGTAATAATATAATAAACGAGGAGTCCATTTACTCAATACTCAACTAACAATAAAGAATTAAAGTACAATACAGATAACTATATAACCATACACTATATTATAACAAACTAGTTCTAACTTATCTCACTCTAGCTATTCTAAGTCTTGCTTGTTCACTTCTGAATCACATGATCATCTGACTAAGCAAAGGCAGGAAACCAGTTCTTATAGTATCTGACTGTGAGCCATCTATTGTTGAAATGACTGCACTACATTTACATACATTGATCATGTATATAGATATCTGATATCACTACAGGCGGCATTGTGGCCCAGTGGTTAGCACTGCCGCCTCACAGCTCCAGGTCCTAGGTTCAATTCCGGCCTCGGGTGACTGTGGAGTTTGCACTTTCTCCCCGTGTCTTGCAGAGTTTAATTTATTTGAATTCAAGGTATAAAGCTGTCAGGAATGTATTTGATTATTACAATTGATCATGAATTTCTTCACTCTTCCCAACCTGATTTGTTGTTAAATTGAGGTGAGAGAATCTAACAGTATGAAATGGGATGAGAAACGTGTCAACTATGATTGAATGGCGGAGCAGATTCGATGGGCTGAATGACCTAATTCTGCTCCCATGCCTTGTGGTCCTTGGTATAAAGTACAGCACTGCCAGAAACAAACATCAGAAGTGAGCCACAGGCCTGCATGCAGTTCTGATGTATCTGCTTTCAGCATGGGGTCTCCAAAGTCATCAGGTTTCTGCACTGCTTTTTTAATTTGTTGCCTGACTAGTACTTGTACAGCCATATTTTAATGAAATGAGAGCACACCTTTCTATTGGGTTGCTAATGCTGTATTTGTGAAGCTTTCTTTTGAATTGGGATGTGAGCACCGCTGACAAGGCCAGCATTTATTATTTATTGGATTAGATTGGTTTATTGTCACATTACCGAGGTATAGTGAAAAGTATTGTCTTGTGTGCAGCTCAAACAGATCATTCCGTACATGAAAAGAAAATACATAATAGGGCAAACATAAAATACACAATGTAAATACATATATACAGGCACATAGAAGAGATCAGATCAGTCCATATCCATCAGTTCACAAGAGGGTCTTTAGGAGTCTGGTAACAGCAGGTAAGAAGCTGTTTTTGAATCTGTTAGTGCATGTGTGTTCTCAGACTTTTGTATCTCCTGCCCAATGGAAGAAGCTGGAAGAGTGAGTAAGCCGCTTGGGGGTGGGGGCGGGGAAGGAGGTATGTGAAAATGCACCAAAGAAATGATGCTTCTCAAATACACAAAGGACAAAATGGTACCGATCACAAGCCCGATTCCACTCTCAGAATTACCTGACTTTTGTGATGACATCATCCCGTCCGGGTGTGACGATGTCATCACACTGCTCACTCCCATTAAGAACAGGGAATATTGCACTTTAAATGGAACAATAAAAATATAAAGCCCTTTAAAATGAAACCACCTTAGAAGTGGACACTTAAAATGGGGATTTATTTTATTGTGACAGTGGGAAGAATTCTCCGTTGCTTAATGCCAGTGGGACTCTCCGGTCCCGCTGCAGTGAATGGAGATTTGGCTGAGTGCCAAACTCTCCGTTCTCACTGATAGCGGGCGCAGTGCGACCAGAGAATCCCAGCCATTATGTCCATTAATTTCCAAATTAAATAATATCTCATTCACAAAGTTTTGCTACGTTCAAATGTATATAGAATAATTTTTAATGAAAACAGATGGCTTTGAGTTGTGAGGTTTGTTGAACTATTGGAGATAGCACTGTAAAATAATTTGCAGTGTGCTTTAAGCGGGGCATGATAGCACAGTGGGTAGCACTGATTCTTCACAGCGGCAGGGACCTGGGTTATATTCTCTGCTTGGGTCACTGTGCGGAGTCTGCATGTTCTCCCGTGTCTGTGCAGGTTTCCTCCGGGTGCTCCAATTTACTCGCACAAGCCCCAAAAGACGTGCTTGTTAGTTGAATTGGACATTCTGAATTCTCTCTCTGTGTACCCAAACAGGTGCCATAGTGTGGCGACTAGGGGATTTTCACAGACACTTCATTACAATGTTAACGTAAGCCTACTTGTGACACTAATAAAGATTATTATAAGATTATTATGATTTCAAAATGGCACAGTGAGGGCCATTGACTCCAGTGGGACATTTTAAATACATAACGATTAGAGAGTGTGAATTTAGTTCCCAACAATAACATTTTAATGAATCTTTGGAACCTGCCCAGTTATAAGCCAATAGGTTTTGTCAAACATTCTTGCTAAACAAACTGTTAAAGGAGCAATGGCTCTGATTTGAGCTTGAGATTTATTTTACCATGGAAATTAAACTTTTTTCCTCCATTAAATTTTTTGTTTTACCCTTTCCTCCTTTTCTGTCTTGTCCCCTCTTGTCTCCCCCAAAAGCAGAGATTCATGGTGGAGTACTGGTTTAGGAAAGCTGGCAGCCTGTCAGTGATACTTAACAGTGATTACTTGGGTACAAATCCATGGATTTTAATCAATCGAGCAACATTGCTGTGGCTTATCCCATCTCCGCACTGCAAAGAGCACTGTATGGACCCTCTTTGTGCCTCTGACTGATTTATCTCTGCCCACCCCTTTCCAATCCATAGTTATTAAATTCACTTGTAATGTCCCCCACGGCTACCACACTAAGATTTAAAAACTCACTACAGTGATCAAATGAGGAATTGTCCTGTGTCATTGGACCAGTATCGCCCAAACCGTATGCATTTTTATGTGTGGGAAAGATTTGACTTTTGAAGAAAATAGGATTTTGAGATAATGTATTCAAAATGCCAGAGTCTTGCTACGATATGATCTGCATGCAACAAAGCAATAATGTTTAGAGGCTTCCGCAGTAATATGCTTTTATCTTCATGTTCAAAGGCTTGTTTAGCAGGAACATTTTCTGATTCTCCGGTTGAATGACTGGCTATTCTGGTTATGCTGTGCTCTTGTACAGCCAAAATATATATATATTTTTTAAATTAAAAGTTTTGGTTTTCTTTTGGAGTGTATTCTAAAATATATCTCCATTAGTCAAGTTAAGAGAAGGTGCTTGACTTTTAAAATGAAACATAAATGTTATCAACACAATACGTTTTATCATTGCAGGTTGAGACTCCTCCTATCTTTGTTGAAGTAATTAGATATGTAGGGCATCTTTGGCTTTGCATTGTTCTCAATTATTCACTAATGCCTGCACTTTGCATTGTCCTCAATTATTCACTAATGCCTGAACACTAAGAGAAATCCCAGTTCTTCAAATGGTGCTATTGGATCTTTTACATCCAATTACGTAGACAGATGGTGCTTCAGTTTCCTGTTTCCTCCAAAAGGAAGTACCTCTAACATCGCACAGTATGGCACCAACATTTTGGTCTAGATTACATGATTAGTTTGAGTGGAGATTGAGTTCAAAATTTTCTAATGGAAGAAAATGCTATGACTAAACCCAGGTTACGAAAGCTAAATGTATTCTCTTTGGGAATGGAGTTGGGCATGATATAAAGTTTAAAGGTTTGATAAATGAGAGATACCAAGTTAAAGAAAACAAAGTTTTCCCTTGAGTAACTTATTAATGGAAACTAATTATTTTCACATCAGCCTACCTTGTAGTCCAATGTGTTTTAACTCATTTTGAATGTTCAGAATGGAACTGGATCACTTAATAACTCCACAATATAAAATCCCTTCATAACTCACAAGTTCCTGAACAGCCAAATAAAATATGTGGACCAACTTAGTTTCCCAGGAGAGAAAACATTTCACGTTGACTAAAAGGCTGAGTGCATTTTGAAAGTTGTCAGTTTGAGTGAGCTGATAAAGTCAATGGAGCTATCCATTCTGCAGGATGAGTTGGAAGAAATCAATTCAATTAGAAAAGCATTCAGGTCAATCTTGAGATACTGGGTGTGATTTAACCACCGTATTGCGCTGAGCATGGATCTGGGCGCACAGGTTAAATAGCGGGCGCGAATCAGTTTGCTATCTAACAAACCCGCTTCTGATGGCGAGTTCCGGATCTCGGCAAATATGGCAAGCATATCATTAACACCAATTTGCATTAATTTCCATCTCATTCGCGAGATTGAAGTCGAATGTAATGGCCTCCTGGGAATTAACCGGCTCCCCAGTGGAGAAATCACGCAGGTGTCATTCAGTACTCTTTCTTTAAAAACGTAATGTTGGTGCAATGGCTGCTGGGGAAGTGAGGAGATGTGCAACCATTTCCATTTTCGGACCTGCAGCTCAAGGGCACTGGAGCTGCTGTCTGAATGCTCAGGGGTGGGGTAGAGGGAGGCAGCTGAAACATTCCAAGTCGGTGGTCGCCCTTGGCTGGGGACAGGGGTGTGAGGGACTTTTCATCTGTGAGGGATTCAAGCCATCTTTAAATATTGTGATTACCCATAATGGACAACTACACTGCTGCCTGTCCTACCAGAAACATCCAAGACAAAGCCCTGTTTTTGGTTGTAAGCTCAAGGTCACTTAACTCCCTTGCACTGTGAGCAGCCTCATGCTTCACAGCTGAAGGCTATTGCTCATGAGGAATTGGCCTTGTTTGGTGTGAGAGCATTTCATAGCTGCAGGTTGTGTTTGCTGCTTGGTGCGACTTGTGGCCACAAATGCCCGCAGGCAGCTGTTGCTGTTTACTTCTTTTTCTGTAGCC
Source organism: Scyliorhinus canicula (assembly GCF_902713615.1). NCBI lineage: Eukaryota > Metazoa > Chordata > Chondrichthyes > Carcharhiniformes > Scyliorhinidae > Scyliorhinus > Scyliorhinus canicula. The sequence continues at coordinate 183,804,123 of NC_052150.1, read as the reverse complement.
GGAAAGAAGGACATTTCTTTCCAAGATATCTGGAACACTGGGCTCCGGTGGATGTACGAGTCCGGAAGGCAATCGGGTTTGAAGCAATAAGACATTCTGGGACCTGGTGTGCGACATTGATCCAAATAACCAACTGCTGCAGATGTTGAAGAAATGCCTTCGCAGATTGATAATGCTTTTGTTGCTAATGTGGTGAGTGCAGCATGTAATAAGCACGTTACCGCCGGTCAAACATGCTCGAAACCAAGGATGTTCAACTGCTTGTGTGTGCACTCTTCCAAGGGAACATGCATGACAGCTACATCATGGGGCACTCGGAGATTCACAGCATCTTTGAGGACTATCCCAGGATAACAGGATGGCTCTTGGAGGATAAGGTATACCTGCTGAGGTCCTGGTTGGTAACGCAAATGGGGAGACCAAAGCGGAGAACTGATATAATGAGGCCACCATGCTGTCATTGAACAGTGCATCGGATTCCTCAAATGTGGTTCCAATGCCTTAGGCTTCCCTGGTGGTGCAATGCAGTACACTCTCCAGAGGGTTTTCCACTTTGAGGTGGTCTGCTGTGTCTTCCACAACCTGGCATAGCAGCAGGACAACATGCTGGAGGAGGAAGAGAAGCCAGGCCAGGAGGGGATGCTAAACGAACCCAAGGAGGAGCCAGAGAATGGAGGACGGGTGGCGGATAGTGCCCGGCATGCCATGTCCGGAGGACTAGGGAGGCATTCATCCTCGCCTGCTTCTCATAGGATGAGGCTTTGTCTGTCAGCTTTCTCTTTCCCCCCCCCCCCAAATCCCTTCCTTACCTCCCAATCCCTTCCTTACCTCCCATGTTCCCCATTCCCTTCGTATTCTCCTCTCCCCCCCCCCCCCCCCCCCCCCCCCCCCCACTTGACAATCCTGTTTCACTCTCCTAGGGTCTGTGTAACATTACCACAGGGCGATGGGCCTGTGTCGGCACTGTCCCCGGGTCAATGAACGACACAGGAGAGTAATGGTAACTCGCCGTGAGGTAAGCTCTGGTGTACCTCAGTCTATGCCAAAGTGTGAGTCCTGCCTCCATCCTCTGAACGGGGTCTGCATTAGGGGCATTTGATCTTGGACCACTGTACCCGTGGAAGTGGGGGAAGCGTAATAGCGGGTGGGGGCTGCAGGCAGGCAAATGAAAATGTGACAGAGGCTTCACATGTATGAGGTTTAACATGTATTAATTGTGAATATTTGACATTTCCATCCCCCCCTAGCTACATATTGAGGCCCCACCCTCAGTGCCCACTAAGTGATCCTCTCTCTTGATCTTTCATGCTCTATTGCTACCTCTAGGTGTGTCCACAAAATGCACATCAGAGGTGGAGGCAATCTGCTGATTTCCGCGCCTTGTGGCCTTTGATGCCTTTGGCGGACGCTCTCTGGAGGGCCTGAGCCGGAGGGCCCCGGCCAACTTACTGGTGCCACAGGCTTTGCTGTGCCACCCTGTCCTGCCCACTACCCTTAAGATGCGCCCGTGTCAGGAGGGGGACTTTCGGAACAACTGGAGACGTCGTTGTCTCCTTGATGGAGGTTCCGGGTTGGCCTCCCTTCATCCGTGATAGTGCCCTGTAAGGTCCTGGGGGTCCCCATGGAACCGAGGAGCAGCCGGAATTAGCTCCAGAAACCTCTGCGTCATCTGGCCCAGCCGGTCTTGCTGCCTTTCCGATGACTTCCATGGTGTCAACGCCCTCAGCGATGCTCCTTAGTGACTGGGCAACACTCTGCAGTGCCCCAGTAATGTCCACCTGTGTCTGGGACGTGCCCCATGAGGGACATGATGTCGAAGCCCGAAGGCATGGTCGTCACAGATGCCTTGTGCACAACCAGTCAAGATGTTGACCTCGTGCTCCAGGATTTCCATTGCAGTCACCACCCTAGCAGTGTTGGCCTCGTTGCCATGCATTGTTGGCGTCATCTCCTGCGTCTTTAACCTTTGAGACTCCTCCAATCAGTTATACACTTGCTGGAATATCGCTGATATCCTCTCCTGAATCTCACAGCTGTGCCCTAGTATTTGTATCAGCTCTGAGGTCGCCTTGTCTAGAGGCTTGACATCTGACCGGATTCAGCAGAGATCTGGGATTCAGCACACCTCCAACTGTTGAGATGCCTGCACGAGATGTCCATCAGCAACTTTGGTGCTCACCAGATTGTGATCCGGATGTCCAGACGTCTGTCCACTAATGTCGCCCATCAACGTGTGTGTCACTGCACTGGTGGAAGGTGGGGGTAATAGCCCTGACGTCACATTGGTGATCTGTTTGGGTCTTTTGGATAGCAATGGGAGATGGGCGATGACTCCAGACAGCCCGCCCCATCAGAGGGAGATCCTGCAAGTGTATTGGATATGTGATCAATGAGAGGGAAGGATCATCTTGTCTGACATGAACAACTCATTTGAGACAGGTCATCATGAAGGGGCAGTGGGTCCTCACCTCTGCAGCACAGGCCAACCTCCCTGTTGGTGACTGCTCTCTCCTCGGTCAACCCCACGATCTCCAGGGCCTGTTCCTCATTGGGGGTGAGGACTTCACCCTCCTGTTTTGGCCCTTTCCCACATATTATAAGCATAGAACATACAGTGCAGAAGGAGGCCATTCGGCCCATCGAGTCTGCACCGACCCACTTAAGCCCTCACTTCCACCCTATCCCCGTAACCCAATAACCCCTCCTAACCCTTTTGGTCACTAAAGGAAATTTAGCATGGCCAATCCACCTAACCTGCACGTCTTTGGACTGTGGGAGGAAACCTGAGCACGTGGAAGAAATCCACGCAGACACGGGGGAAACGTGCAGACTCCGCACAGACAGTGCCCCAGTGGTAAATCGAACCTGGGACCCTGGCGCTGTGAAGCCATTGTGCTATCCACATGTGCTACCGTGCTGCCCTGGGCTATCTTGTCTTGCGGGGACTAAAGAGAGGGCTTATGAGCTGCATGCTTGATGGATCAGGGGGATCTATGGCAGATGGCATATGTGGGCACTGCAGCTGGACATGAAGGGTTTGTGCTGGTGAGTGCCAGGTGGTGCTGAGGAACAAGCACAGATCGGAACTGGGGAGGGTGTGAGGTGTCAGCCAGTGATTGTGGGGGGGGGGTTTGGGAATTTGTGACATGGCAGGCAGAACTGATGCCAGGAAAGAGGTGGTAGCTTACCTTGCAGCTTGGTGGAGTTTGTTGGTGGTGTTCCGACATTGGACGCTTGTTCTCCTGGTCATGCTGCCCCACTGACAGCTGCTGCCAATTCAAAAGATAACTTTAAAATTTAGATCATGTGGCCAATTTCTGGCACTAAGCGCCATTAAATATGGGCCGCGATCTCACCAACGCAGCTGTCGAGAAACTCACCGCCAATCATGCTCAAAATGACACTTGGAAATGTTTCCGTAAATCGTGCCCACTGTGGTGAAGTCTGTTTTACCTAACTTTCCGTCCTTCCACACATAAAATGTCAGGACATTGAATAATAGGGTTGAATGGGAGGTGGCGGTGAAGAGTACACAAGTGTACTCATGAGTTCAATACACCCTAGTATTCAAATTGTAATCATTTTGTCCGATTGAGAAAATGCTGGAAAATCTCAGCAAGTCTGGCAGCATCTGTAGGGAGAGAAAAGAGCTAACGTTTCGAGTCCGATGACTCTTTGTCAAGCTTTGACAAAGAGTCATCAGACTCGAAACGTTAGCTCTTTTCTCTCCCTACAGATGCTGCCAGACTTGCTGAGATTTTCCAGCATTTTCCCTTTCGTTTCAGATTCCAGCTTCCGCAATAATTTGCTTTTGTCCGATTGAGAAGTTGATTATTTTGCAGTTGATTATTTTTAGGATTTATGCAGATGATAAACATTGCTTCTCTGGATTTTCCAGATGCAGTGAAATTCAGAAATTGTACTTGAAACAAGAACACTTTTGGAGGTATATACATTTGGAGTTCTAGTGCATGTTGTGTGTAATCTTGCATGATTAATTTTTTTATTGAATAGCATTTGAACAAACTGTATTGTGGCTGATTTTGGTGTTTTAAAAGTAAAATTTAGAATGCAAGTACAGCAAGTGGTTATGAATGCAAATGAAATGTTGTCGTTGAGAGCAAGGGGAAAGGAATACAAAAAGGGTATTTTGCTACAGTTGTGCAAGACGTTGATGAGGTCATACTTAGAGTACTGTATACTGTTTTGGTCTCCTTATTTAAGAAGGGTTAGAAATGCATTGAAAGCAGTTTAGAAAAGGTTGACTGGGCTGATACCTGGGATTGGGGGAGACTATCTTGTGAGGAAAGGTTGGACAGGTTGAGCCTATATGTATTGGAGTTCACAAGGATGAGATATTATTTAATTGAAACAAATATGATCTTGAGGGGACTTCGCAGGATGGAAGCTGAAAAGGTCCCCCCCCCCCCCCCTTGTGGGAGAGACAAGAACTGGGGGACACTTTTAAAGTAAGGGGGCCTTCTATTTAAGAAGTTTGTGTCAAACTGGGTTGGGTGGTGTCAAAGGTTGCTTGGAGTCGGCAAGTGACACATGAAGTGGTGGAGCAGATAACTCGTCTGAAAATACGCCGTGTGCCAATGTGGCTCTGGGCCAAATTGGCTGTGAATGCCTTTTTTCTAAATTTTACTCAATTAAGACTCTTGCATGGCATTATAGAAGTGTCCCGTTTTCGGACAGCTCTGTTTTTGGATAGCTGGATTTGAGACACTGCACCTGCATGGCTATGAAGTCTGGCCCCTACATTTCCATACGAACCTACAGCCTCAAACACTGTGCTCTTGTGCCAAGAAAATAAAGAAAGAAAAGCAAGAACTTACATGTGTATAGATCCGTTCACGACCTTAGATTCCTAAAGTGCTTTACACCTGATAAAGTACAGCCACTTTTATATAGCTTCCACAAAAGAAACAGTGTGATCATTTGTTTTTATTAATTGATTGAGTGATAAATATTGGCCAGCACCCTGGTGTGAAATCCACATCTTCAAAATAATGCCATGAAATTATTTGCATCCATCTGAAAGGGCAGATTGGGCCACAATTTGTCTTTTTCAAAAGATAACTTTTAAATTTACAAACAGATTGTTATTTAAGTCAAATTCTCTTGAGTAAAATTTTAAATGACCGGGTTTCATGATTTTTCTTTCTAATCTATTTGATACAAAGGAAATTTTTGATTAGTTAACACGGTCATTGACCAGGGTTTAGAGAACCCCAAAGTGTATAGTGGAGTTCACCTGACCCACAACTTTTAATAGATTGTGGCATGGGGAGCACACTGCCCATTATGCAGGTGTGGTACAGCAGAAATGGAAACATATTTTTAAAAACAAAACAATGTTTATTCTATGAACTCAAGTTAACCTTTTTAAAACATACTGTGAACATCTTAGCAGCCATCAATTTAAATATAACCCCCAAAGAATGCAACGCTAAGTAATCCTTAATAAATTCCCAAACAACATTCAGAAGACAAAAGACCCTTTTAACACAAAGATCAGGTTTAAATTCACTATTGAGAGCAGTTACCACTTTGAAAATCCCAAATGAACATTCATAAGCTTGCAGAGATTCATACACATCCTGCTGTGATTTCAGCTTCTCCAAAACTAAAATGAAACCAAACCCATCCTGCAGCAAAAAGCCTAAAGCGAAAGTAAAAAGTTGACAGACAGCCCAGCTCCACCCACTCTCTGACATCACTGTAGTAATAAACACCTATTTCTTAAAGGTACTCTCACATGACAACGCTTTGGAAAAGGACGTGTTGCCAATGCTCTACAATTGTCTTAGTATTTATAGGAATTAATCTCCAGCACAACTCAGGAGAAAAATAACAAGCCATTAAAACAAACTGTGTTTTTCATTTATCTCTATTTTTTGGTTATTAGTTATGTAAGGACAGGAGATGGAAAAAAGGCTGAGCGGTTGAAGGCATGAGATGAAAATGTCACTGTTGACCTTTAAAAGGACAGTAATTTATAATTGCCACTCTCGTGCCATTTAATGAGTAAATTGCTGCCTGACTTGCTCTGCTCCTCCAGAAGCTGAGTGACAATGGCATTGCACCAGTTCATCACCATTCAAATATGTGGAACGGCATGATGTTGCTGTTCATGACACACATTAAACTCACCAGCAAACATCAGGGCCCTTTAATGGTGTGATGTCTTACTTTACTTCCAAACAGTCTTTGACACTAAAAATTAATTTTGACCAAGTGTGGGGTTTGTTTAGCTTATGAGCATACAAATTAAGAGCAGGAATAGACCACTCAGCCCCTTGAAGCTGCTTTGCAATTCCGTAAGATCAGAGCTGATCTAATTTTAAACTCAACTTCACTTTCCTGCCCACCTCCAGTAACCTTTCACCCTTTTTGCCTATCAAGAAACTATCCAATTCTGCCTTGAAGATATTCAAAGACTCTGCCTTAACCAGCTTTTAAGGAAGAGAATTCCAAAATGTCTCAACCCTTCAAGAAAATATCTGTCTCAAATGGGCGGCCCCTTATTTTTACAAACAGTGATTTAATTTTTTTGTTGAAGATTTAAAAAAAAATCCAAATAAAAAAACATTTTGCTTTCTCTTTGCCTCTTGTTTTTGTAATTCATGTAATCCCTGTCGTCTTTATTTTTTTTTACAAATGTTTTTTTATTGGATTTTTGAACAAAGTATATATACAGTTATGTACACAAAATAATATATATCATATACATAGAAGAGAAGAAAACTAAACTATTAAAAAAAACTGGTAGGATATTGTACACTAGTTGAACAACACCCCTCGCCTCAGGTGTGGTGATCCTCAGGTTAAATCACCACCAGTCAGCTTTCCCTCCTCAAGAGGAAAGCAGCCTCTGGCCACCTGGGACTGTGGCGACTTTACCTTACCTGTTTTTCTCGGTCTTTTAATCTATTCATTTTTCTCTCTCCTCATTTCATTTTGCATACCTGATTGGGTATTAAATTAAATATTTTTTTTAATAAACATTGTATTGAGGTATTTTTTGGTATTGTAACAACAACACAATAAACAATGTACATGAAACTATACAGATAGTGCAAAAGCCGTCTCCCTCCCTTACTGGTCCCACCTTTATTAACCCCCTACTCAAAGCTAAACTAAACCCCCCCTTCTGCGACGATTAATTTTCCGCGAAGAAGTTGACGAACGGTTGCCACCTCTGGGCGAACCCTAACAGTGACCCTCTCAAGGCCAACTTGATTTTCTCCAAACAGAGAAAGATAGCCATGTCCGATAGCCAACACTCCGACTTCGGGGGCTTTGAGTCTCTCCAAGCTCATAGTATCCGTCTCTGGGCTACCAGGGAAGCTAAGGCCAGAGTGTCTGCCTCCTTCTCCTCCTGGATTCCTGGGTCTTCCGACACCCCGAAAATCGCCACCTCTGGACTCAGCACCACCCTTGTTTTTAACACCGTGGACATGACACCTGCAAACCCCTGCCAAAATCCCCTCAGCTTCGGACATGCCCAGATCATGTGGACATGGTTCGCTGGTCCTCCCGCATTTCCCCTCGCCAACCCAAACTTCTTCTCCAGCGCCCTCATACTCAAAAAGCTACCCCCTATAAACATATCCCCCATCCTCTCAATCCCTGCACCCCGCCATATTCGGAAGCCCCCATCAATACTTCCCGGGGCAAACCGGTGATTATTACAGATTGGGGACCAGACCAATTGCTCCCTCCGCTCCCACATGTATCCTCCATTGCCCCCAGACTCTCAGGGCCGCCACGACCACGGGGCTGGTGGAGTACCGTGCCGGCGGGAACGGCAGAGGCGCATTTACCAACGCCCCCAAACTGGTGCCCTTGCATGAGGCCGCCTCCATACGCTGCCATGCCGACCCCCCCCCCCCCCCCCAATCACCCACTTCCTGACCATGACTGTATTCGCCGCCCAGTAATAGTTGTTAAATTTTGCAGTGCCAGCGCGCCCTCTCCCCGACTCCGCTCAAGCATTATTTTCCTTACCCGCGGGGTCTTGCCCGCCCCAACAAAACCAGAGATTACTTTGTTGACCCGTTTAAAAAAGGACCGCAGAATAAAGATGGGGAGAGATTGAAACACGAACAGGAATCTCGGGAGGACCGTCATCTTCGCCGTCTGTACCCTGCCAGCTAATGACAACGAAAATCTCTGAAAATCGTCCTTCATTTGGTCTCCTAGCGGGGCCAGATTTAATTTATGCAGCCGGTCCCATTCCCGTGTCACTTGAATGCCGAGGTACCTAAAGCTTCCCCCTACTAATCTAAACGGCAGCTCCCCCAATTGCCCCTCCTGTCCCCTCGCATGGACCGCAAACATCTCTCATTTCTCCATATTTAGCTTATACCCTGCAAACCGGACACATTCTCCCAGAATCCTCATGATTTCTTCCATCCCCTCTAATGGGTCCTATATATACAGAAGCAGGTCACCTGCATAGAGCGAGACTCTGTGCTCCATTCCACCCCGGACCAGCCCCTTGAGGCTTTCTGAGTAATTGCCAACGGGCCTATAGTTAGCACGAACAACAGTGGGGAGAGCGGGCATCCCTGTCCTGTCCCCCGATGCAGTCACAAGAGCCTGATACAGCAACCTAACCCAGTTATTAAAGCCCCGCCCAAATCTGAACCGTCCCAGTACCTCCCACAGATAATCCCATTCTACCCGATCAAATGCCTTTTCTGCATCCATTGCGATCACTACCTCCACCTCCCTACCTTCCGGGGGCATCATGATCCCATTTAACAACCTTCTTACATTGGCCACCAACTGCCTACCCTTAAACTCCATCTGGTCCTCCCCAATAACATCCGGAACACATTCCTCAGCAGTTACCAGCAGTTTTGCATCCACGTTCAACAGGGATATCGACCTGTCGGACCCACACAGCTCCTGGTTCTTGTCCCGCTTCAGAATCAGCAAAATCGTGGCCTCTGACATCGTCGGGGGTGGCACCCCTCTTTCTCTCACCTCATTGAACATCCTCATCAACATCGGCCCCAGTATCCCTGAGAGCTTTTTGTAAAACTCCACTGGGTACCCGTCCGGCCCCGGAGCTTCACCCGCCTGCATGGTCTTCAGACCCTCATCCAATTATCTCTTCCAACCCGATCGGGGCCCCCAGCTCTTCTACCAGCTCCCCGTCCACCTTTGGGCAATTCAGCCCCCCCAAGAAGTGCCTCATCCTCTCTGGCCCCATTGGCGGTTCCGACCCATACAGCCTACTGTAGAAATCCCGAAACGCCTTATTCACCCCTGCTGAATGTCCAACCAGGTTCCCATCTCCGTCATTTACTTTCCTGATCTCCCTGGCTGCCTCCCTCTTTCTAAGCTGCTGTGCAAGCATTCTGCTGGCCTTCTCTCCATACTCATAGATTGCCCCCCTCACCTTTCTCAGCTGCTTCACCGCCCTCCCCGTTTTCGAGCTTGACCAGCCCAAGCCACGGTCAATAACTGTGTTGAAGTCCCCTCTCATGACCAACCTATGCAAGTCCAGGTCTGGTATCTTCCCCAGAATCCTCTTTATAAACTCCAGATCATCCCAATTTGGCACATATACATTTACTAATACCAACTGCACCCCCTCCAGTTTCCCACTGACCATAATGTACCGACCTCCCCCATCTGAAACTATTCTACCCGCATCAAACAGCACCCGCTTATTGATCAGGAAGGCGAACTCAGTCCCGAGTGAAAGACCTGACTGACCCAGCCTTTCCTCAATCTAATCTGGTCAGTTACTCTAAGGTGCGTCTCCTGCAACATTACCACATTCGCCTTCAGTCCCCTAAGATGCACGAACACACGTGCCCTCTTGACTGGCCCATTTAACCCTCGAACATTCCAGGTGATCAGCCTAGTTGGGGGGCTCATTGCCCCCCCCCCTTCGCTGATCAGCCATCCCCTTTTTTGGGCCCTCCTCCAGCCCATGCTCCACCGGCCCGCCCCCAGGCAGACTCCGCCCCCAACCTCCTCTCTGTCCCTTGGCCAAGTCCCTCCCTCGTCAACAGAACGTTTCTCCCCTCCCCCCCCCATTAACAACACTCTGTAACCCAACTCCTTTGATAAACCGAACATATGCACCCCCCCACTGCGCTTCCGTGAGCTAGCCCGCCCAGCCAGCTTGGTCGCCCCCATCCCTGGCGCCGGATAGTCTCCCACCTATTATTCCCTCCCCACCGCTCATACAAACATACTCCAACATCAAACAATCCCCACACAATTGCCCGACAGAAAAACACCAAAATCTAAACGAGCACATCTCCATCCCCCAACAGTGCAAATGAAAACCTTAACTCACTCAGCTCTGCCATTGGTCCCAAATCAATACAGAGGGCATTACAAACAGCTTCCACAAATCGAAAAACGAGAAACTTTTTTTAAAAGAACAGAGAAACAAAAGGAAAAAAAAAATGAACGTTTCAGCAAAGTTCAAAAATTCTCAGTCCACCACCAGTCCTTTCGTTTTCACAAAGTCCAGCGCATCCTCAGGCGACTCGAAATAAAAGTGCTGTTCCCCGTACGTGACCCAGAGACGGGCCGGATACAACAGTCCGGTATTCACCTTTTTCTTAAAAAGGATCAACCTAATCTGGTTGAAGCCTGCTCTTCTCCTGGCCACCTCCACACTCCGGTCTTGGTAGACCTGCAGGATACTATTTTCCCACTTACAGCTCCATGTATGTTGGCCACTGTAGAATGCGCTCCTTATCCAAGTACCTATGGAATCTCACCATCATTGCCCTCGACGGTGGGGGGGGGGGGGGGTTCTCCCGTTCGCGGCTTCCTCACGAGTGTTCTGTGAGCCCTGACAACCCCCAAGGATCGGTTGAATGCCCCATCCCCCAGCAGCTTCTCAAACATATCTGCAATGTATGCCCCAGCGTCCGCTCCTTCGAACCCCTCCGGGAGCCCAACGATTCTCAAGTTCTGCCGGCGGGACCTACTCTCTAGGTCCTCCACCTTCTCCAGGAGCATCTTCTGCTTGTCTCTCAGCATCCCCACCTCCAACTCCACCACAGTTTGATTTTCCTCCTGCTCAGCCTGCACCTTTTGGATCGCCCAATTTTGTGCGTCCAATCTAAACTCTAGCCGCTCAATCGACTCTTTTATCGGGTCCAAGCAGTGCCATTTCTGTTTAGCAAAGCCTTCCTGAATAACTTGCATCAGCTGCTCTGTTGACCGCTGGTCGACAAACCAGAGGTCCGGTCCTCCGCCACGCTGTCTCCCGCTGCAGCTTCAGCCCAAGCCTTCTCTGTTTTTCTGTTTCTGCCTTTACAAGCACTTCTAGTCCTTCTCTCCTGGCACCGATGTGGGAATTCAGTGCACAATTGCCTCTGTCTTCAGTTTTACAGTTCAAGTCCAGTAGAAAATCGAGGGAAAAGGTCCAAAAGTCCTACCCGAGCTATGCAACTTACTCCTTCATAGCCGCCACTGGAAGTCTCTGAATTAAATATTTTAACCAATATTTCTTGGTTCAAACTCTGCATTCCAAATCAATAATTTTTCAATTTGATTAGTAATGGAAAATCACGGTTGCATGTCCTGTTCACAAAGGTCTCAAATGCTCTGGACAAGGTGCTGCATTTTTTTGTTCCGTAGCTGACAGGAACGTCTGATCCAGAGCCCATAAAAAGTCTATGTACTCGTGTAACAGGCGGCTGTCGCCATGAGTTTATTACTGTCCTTAAAATTCAATCCATTAAGAAAGAGAGAATGTGTGCGAAAGGCATAGATTCAGCAACAGAAATACACAGAGCATAACAGTGAGAGAGAAGAAAAAAAAGAGTCATTAACACATAGAGTTGGCAGAAGATCTAGGAGACAGAATGAATGGAGAAGAAACTGAGTAAGATGGAAAGAATGAGGGAATGAGAGATAGAAGGAAACAGATTTATTTCACATTTTTGTGTGAAATAATACCTCCATTCCATTATTTTCATGGTATAAATTAGTTGGTAATGGTGACAACACACGCACAACTTTCCTGCCACGAGATTGGTTTATATTGGCTTGAAAAAAAATGCTGTTTGCCAAATTTGAGTGTACGGTGGTAATATAAACAGATCAGGAGATGAGGATTGATGACCTAATTTGAGTTAATCTCCCCACCAACGTAATACAGAATATCCTGTGTCTCAACAAAAAGCCTCAGCAAAAGTGTGTTCTCAATCTGTGTGCAATGCTCGTCTGTGTCTCTTAAAAATGTTCATACGTATTATAGCCATGTTGCACTCTTTTCTTCAACACTTTATCATATGCATACGTTTCTGCAAATGATGTAGGAACTCTCTCTCTCTCTCTTCCCCCCCCCCCACCCGTCTAATTTATTTCCTGAGGAAGAGAAATGAATAAGAACGTTAATTTCAGATTCGGGTACAAAGTAATATTTGTATAGCGGTTGTATTGATCACTCAGTTAAAATTTAAAATGCTTGAATGACGGATGTGTGTAATCTGAACCAAATTATTTCATCCAAAAAAGTAAGAAAAAAATGTAATGCATTGACCAGGTTTTGATTTTTCTCCCCTAATTGTATAAATATTTCAGCTCTTTAAAGCATTATGAAACTCAATCCCATCTTACAACTTCTGCCCTTTGGACAAATGCATAAATGTTGTATTATTCTTATCTACCTCTCTGAGACTTAACAGTTGTCAGTTTTAAATGTTAAAGTGGTTTAAAGGAACACTTTTAATGGAAAATTGTTGGTCATTTGTTTAGAAGTACATGTTTTGATGTGATTTACCGTGTTTCCACAAGTCTTTGACAAGGAAATGACGCATGGATATTCTTGCTCTTCCCTACTGCACTAAGAAAGCTTGGAAAAGTCTTCATCATAGAACCTTTAACACCGACCCATCCACTGTTAGTCTTAGAGGGTTTTCAGCTTGAAGCTGTTAATACATTGCAGTACAAATCAGGAGTGAAATCTAACAGATTGAATTCTGCAAAGTAGTTTGAGACCGCTTGAAGTATAACGACAACAACAACTTTTATTTATATGGTGCCTTTAAAGTAGTAAAACATCCAAAGTACTTCACTGAAGTGTTATTCATCAAAATATAGCAATGAGCCACAGGGAGAAGATTGGGGTTCACGCAGCTGGAGACATGATTGTCAAAAGGTGAAATTAATTAAATTGGGGATGCACAAGAGGCCAGAATAGAAGAAATAGGAGAACCTTAGAGGTTCACGCTAGTTGGGTGTTTTTCAAATTTTTTTCCGGTCACCAATTTTTACAGAATGGCCGACTTTCGCGACCCATGCCACATTCTCAATAGATTCTCCATTGTTACTTTGAAAAACATCACACTCTTGGTTGGCTTTCTGTATTACATGCAAAAATTGTAAATTGCTCTGCTGTTTCACCTGAAAGGGCAGTTCTATCCTGACACCTTGCTAAAGGGTGTAACTCAGGATTATTTGATTATTTTAAATCTTCCCACCCATTGTTAGCATTTGGAGAATTGCGTGCAAGCGCTGGAAAGATTAATACACTCAATATTACACAGTTTTAACAACGTCATGTTCGCTTGTTCAAAACCAAACATGACCTCGGATAGGAAATTAAACTTAAAACTTCCACTTCAGAAACAGGAGCCCTAACTGTTGCCTGTCAATACTGTTTCCCAGGTAAGTATGTAACAGACTAAATATATGCTTTAAAATAAAAAGCAATGTGCTGATTAGTATACAAAACATGCAGGCACATTCCATTCCATACACCTGCAGCATTTTACTGGCTCCTGTATACACGCATGCAGTTTAGTCGCCAGCAATGCTATCTTTGGCGAACAATTGAAGTCCTGATAAAGCTGGAAGCAAAAGGCCTTGCACTACAGGAACCAATTGAGCAGATGGGGTTCATGTCGTCACACGGCAGAGATGGATGCTTGAGGTCGAGTACATGGGAAGGGTGGGTGGATGGCGGCTGGGGAGGTGATTGAAACAATAAGAAGCGTTCTTGAAGGGCAAGGGCCCAGGTGTGGAGAGACAAGTCGGAAGTGGAAGAAATGGACAATAGGGGCTTGAGGGGGTGGAGAAAGCTGTACGTCTGGGTTAACTGAGAGAATGATAAAGGACATGTTATGGGCCAGGATTTAGAAACTCCAAAGTATATTATGGAGTTCACCTGACGTATAATTTTTTGTTGAATTTGGCTAGGATCAGCACAAGAGCCTCCACTTGAGGTGTGATTCAACAGTCTTCCGAGACACTTTAATCAAAATAAGCTTCATTCTAAGAACGTAGTTAACATTTATAGAAACACACAGCAAGATTTTTTATCAATTACAAACATAAAGGGTGGGATTCTTGAATCCCGTGTCAGAGTGTCCACGCCATCGCAAATGCCGTCGCGTTGTACGACGGCATCAATGGGCCGTTGCCAGGACTAATTCTGGCCCCTACAGGGCTCCAGCTGCCGATCCCGGCGTGAACTATGCGCCGCGGGATCCGTGCAGTCGCAGTGGTCTCATTCAACGCGCCCGCCCCGATGCAACATGGCGCAGGACTCCAGGGGCCGGCATGTAGGAAAGGAGGCCCCCAGCCAGAGAGGCCGGTCTGCCGATCGGTGGGCCCCGATCGCGGGCCAGGCGATATGAATCTCCAGAAAATATAGTCTTATTTAAGTGAGAATTCAGAGTCCTGGGCCACGCCCATGAAGTGGGTTTTTGGTTTATGACATTTTATTTTTGAATTGGAACAGTTAAGGGGGAATTCATTAAGTGTTATACATAGATTACTGTAGCTGTGGGGTATCTTTGGGCGGGATTCCCCCAGCCCTGGGCAGGGCCGGAGAATCCCCGCGATTCCATCATGGGCCAGGCCACATTGGAGGCCCCTTCCGGGGTCGGTTCCCCCCCCGCCCCCCTCCCGCCACAGGCCGCCAGCCTTCAATGCCGAGGTCCTGCCGGCTCAGTGCAGGATAGAACGCCGCCGGTGGGACTCAGTTTGTTTCTTACGGCCGCTCGGCCCATCCGTAGAGCGGCCCGCGATCGGCACCGCACTTATCACGCCGGCGCCAATGTCGCTGATTCTCCGCTCTGTGGAGAATCGCGTGCGGGTGTCGGGGCATCGTGACCCGGTCGCGTGGATTCTCCGGCCCGGCCCATGGCTGGGAAAATCCCGCCCAAAGAGGAGAGCAGCTGACCAGTAAATAAAGAGAGTGCAACTCGTGGAGGTAAGGCAGCACTCGCAGTTGGTCGGACACTCTCGCTATCGCGGTCGTTCTTTCTCACTCTTTCGCGCTCTCTCACGCTCTCACGCTCTCTCACGCTCTCTCTTGCTCCCTCTATCGTGCTCTCTCGTGCTGTCTCTCATGCTCTCTTTCGCGCGCTCTCTCTCGCTCGCTCCCTCTCTCAAGCTCTGTCTCGCACGCTTTTTTTTACGCGCGCTCTCTCGCTCTTTCCCCCTTGCTCTGCCTCTCTCGCTTTCTCTCCCGTGCTCTGCCTCTTTCGCTCTCTCTCCCATGCTCTACCTCTCCCATGCTCTACCTCTCCCATGCTCTGCCTCTGTCGCGCTCCCTCTGTCGCGCTCCCTCTGTCGCGCTCCCTCTGTCGCGCTCCCTCTGTCGCCGACCCTCTGTCGCCGACCCTCTGTCGCCGACCCTCTGTCGCCGACCCTCTGTCGCGCTCCCTCTGTCGCGCTCCCTCTGTCGCGCTCCCTCTGTCGCGCTCCCTCTGTCGCGGACCCTCTGTCGCGGACCCTCTGTCGCGGACCCTCTGTCGCGCCCCCTCTGTCGCGTTCCCTCTCTCGCGCTCCCTCTCTCGCGCTCCCTCTCTCGCGCTCCCTCTCTCTCGCGCTCCCTCTCTCTCGCGCTCCCTCTCTCTCGCGCTCCCTCTCTCTCGCGCTCCCTCTCTCTCGCGCTCCCTCTCTCTCGCGCTCCCTCTCTCTCGCGCTCCCTCTCTCTCGCGCTCCCTCTCTCTCGCGCTCCCTCTCTCTCGCGCTCCCTCTCTCTCGCGCTCCCTCTCTCTCGCGCTCCCTCTCTCTCGCGCTCCCTCTCTCTCGCGCTCCCTCTCTCTCGCGCTCCCTCTCTCGCGCTCCCTCTCTCGCGCTCCCTCTCTCGCGCTCCCTCTCTCGCGCTCCCTCTCTCGCGCTCCCTCTCTCGCGCTCCCTCTCTCAATCGCTTTCTCTCGCGCTCTCTCTCTTGATCTCTCGACACCCCTCGATCTCTCTCGATCTCTCTCGTGCTCTCTCGGGCTCTCTCGCTTTCACACACTCTCTCGCACTCTCTCTCGCGGTCTCTCTCGTGCTCCTTCTTGTGCTCTCTCTCGCGCTCCCTCTCGCTCACTTTCTCACGCACTCTCACATTTGCTTTCTCGCGCTTTCTTGCCCTCTCTTGTGCTCTCTATCGCGTTCTCTCGCGCTCTCTCTCGCGCTCTCTCTCGCGCTCTCTCTCGCGCTCTCTCTCGTGCTGTCTCTCGTACTCTCGTACTCTCTCCCAGTCTCTCCCTCTCACATTCGCTCTCTCTCGCGCTCGCTCGCTCTCGATCTCTCTCTTGATCTCTCTCTATCTCGCTCTCTCTATCTCACTCGCGCTCTCGCTCTCTCAATCTCGTTCTCTCTCACGCTCTCTTTCTTTCTCTCTCTTGCTGTCTCTATCTCTATCGCTCTCTATCTGTCTCTCTCTATCTCTCTTTATCTCTCTTTATCTCTCGCTCTGTATCTCGCTCTGTCTCATAGAACATAGAACATACAGTGCAGAAGGAGGCAAGTCGGCCCATCGAGTCTGCATCGATCCACTTAAGCCATCGCTTCCCTCCTATCCTAGTAACCCAATAACCCCATCTAAACTTTTTTGGTCTGTCAGGGCAATTTAGCCTGGCCAATCCACCTAACCTGCACGTCTTTGGTCTGTGGGAGGAAACCGAAGCACCCGGAGGAAACCCACGCAGACACTGGGAGAACGTGCAGACTCCGCACAGACAGTGACCCAGCGGGGAATCGAACCTGGGACCGTGGCGCTGTGAAGCCACGGTGCTATCCACTTGTGCTACCGTGCTCTCTATATCTCATTCTCTCTATCTCTCTCGTTCTATCTCTCACTCTCTCGTTCTCTCTCACTCTCTCTTGCTCTCTCATTCTGTCTCTCTCTCTCGTTCTCTCTCGCGCTCTCGTGCTCTCTCCCTCGCTTTCTCGCTCTCTCCCGTTCTCACTCTCTCTCTCTCTCTGTCTCTCTATCTCTCTATCGCTCGCTATCTCTGGCTCTCTTTTTTCCTTCTCTCTCTATCTTGCTTTCTCTCTCTCTCTCCCTCTATCTCTCTTTATCTCGCACTCCATATCTCTCTCATTCTCTCGATCTCTCATTTTCTCTCTTGTTCTCTCTCTTTCTCTCTCTTTCTCATTCTCTCTCTCTCTCGTTCTCTCTCTCACTCTCGTTCTCTCTCGCTCCCTTGCTCTCTCGTTCTCCCTGTTTCGTTCTCTCTCTCTCTCGTTCTCTCTCTCGTGCTCTCTCTCGCTCTCTCTCGCTCTCGCTCTCTCTCTCTCGCTCTCTTTCTCGCTCTTGTTCTCTCGCCTTTCTTCTCTTCGGTCAGAACCTTACAAATGGACATAGATAGGTTAGGGAGTGGGCCAAAATGTGGAGTTAGATGGAGTTTAACATGGATAAGTGTGAGGTCATGCATTTTGGTCGATAAAATGGAAATGCAACTTATCTAAATGGGGAGAGACTTCGGGGTGCCCCGATTCAGAGGGACCTGGGTGTCCTTGTGCATGAGTCACAGAAAACGAGCATGCAAGTGCAGCAGGTAATAAGGAAAGCAAATAGAATGTTGGCATTTATAGCAAAAGGATTAGAGTATAAAGGTAAGGAAGTGTTGTTGCTACTCTACAAGGCATTGGTAAGACCGCACCTGAAGTATAGTGCACAGTTTTGGTCCCCTTATTTGAGGAAAGATGTAGTGGCATTGGTTGCAGTTCAGAGGAGGTTCACTAGATTGTTTCCAGAGACGAGGGGTTTGTCGTACGAAGAGAGATTGAATAGAACAGTACAGCACAGAACAGGCCCTTCGGCCCTCGATGTTGTGCCGAGCAATGATCACCCCACTCAAACCCACGTATCCACCCTATACCCGTAACCCAACAACCCCCCCCTTAACCTTACTTTTTAGGACACTATGGGCAATTTAGCATGGCCAATCCACCTAACCCGCACAACTTTGGACTGTGGGAGGAAACCGGAGCACCCGGAGGAAACCAACGCACACACAGGGAGGACGTGCAGACTCCACACAGATAGTGACCCAGCTGGGAATCGAACCTGGGACCCTGGAGCTGTGAAGCATTTATGCTAACCACCATGCTACCGTGCTGCCCCCAGAATAGTTTAGGCATATACTCTCTCTAGTTTAGAAGCATGAGGGGAGATGAAATCAACGTGTACAAAATGCTAAAAGGTATGGATGAAGTAGATGTGGAGCATTCTTGTGGGGCATTCTAAAACGAGAGGTCATAATCTTAGAATAAGAGGGAGCAAATTGAAAACAGATGAGGAGATGCTACTTCTCCAAAGGGTTGTGAATCTGTGGACTTCGCAACCCCAGAGTGCGGTGGATGCAGGGACAGTGAGTATATTTAAGGAGGAGTTAGACATGTTTAATTGGTAATGGGTTGAGGGGTTGTGGAGAATGGGCAAGATAGTGGAGTTGAGGCCATGATAGGATCAGCCATGATCTCATTGAAAGTAGGCTAAATTGCCTACTCCGGTTCCTAGGTCATGTGTTCTAGGGAGAAGATGCTCTGGCTGATTTTGCAATCCAGCTCTTGGTCTGTCGCATTTACATAGAATTTACAGTGCAGAAGGAGGCCATTCGGCCCATCGAGTCAGCACTGGCTCGCAAGAGCACACTACTCAAGGTCAATACCTCCACCCTATCCCCATAACCCAGTAACCCCATCTAACACTAAGGGCAATTTTGGACACTAAGGACGATTTATCATGGCCAATGCACCTAACCTGCACATCTTTGAACTGTGGGAGGAAACCGGAGCACCCGGAGGAAACCCACACACACACGGGGAGGATGTGCAGACTCCGCACAGACAGTGACCCAAGCCGGAATCGAAACTGGGAACCTGGAGCTGTGAAGCAATTATGCTATCCACAATGCTACTGTGCTGCCCATGCATTGTAGGTAGCAGATGAGGAACATATCAGCCATCATAGAATGGCAGAGTAGATTCGATGGGCCGAGTGGCCTAATTCTGCTGTTATATCTTATGAACTTGGGCAGGTCACTATTACTCCCCGCATGTTAACTTTCTGTGTCACTTGTTTAAGCATATCCAAGTCTCTGAATATCAGCATGAATAGGTTTCATGCCTTTGAAAAAAATTATGATCTGTTTTCAGTACCGAAGTGAATAACCTCATGCATCCCCACATTATACTCCATTTGTCACCTTGCTGGCGATTCACTTAACCTACAATATACTTCACCTGAAAAAGGTAATTGTGTAAGGTAAAGGGTAGGATGCCGATTGCAAGTGGATTAGGGTGCAAGTGTTGTCAGGTGAGCGGAAGATAAGGTGATAGGTCAGCAGGGTGCTGAGTGGGAGAGGTAGGGAGGTGGGTAGGATGACAAGTGGGGCTGGTTGGGTGGCGGATGGGGGAGGTAGGTAGGGTGGCAGATTGAGGACGTGGGTATTGTGGGGGAGGGGCTGAGGGGGAGGGCATGGGGAGTTGGGTCAGGTACGGGCTGGCCAAGTAGGGTTGGGAAGGAGGTGAGGAGAGTCAGGGGATCGGGTGGGGAATCAGGTGGAAAGAGTTAGTCAGGTCAGGTCACTGACCATTCAGATCAGGTCAGGATTTCATGGCGTTTAGTTGCAGGATAAAGGTAGCCACAGAGGTCAATGTAATTCCGGGGTCAGTTGTACAGTTAATCAACAGAAATCACAATTAAAACAATTGTTATTATTGTCACAAGTAGGCTTACGTTAACACTTCAATGAAGTTACTGTGAATATCCCCTAACCGTCACATTCTAGCGCCTGTTCGGGTACACAGAGGGAGAGTTCAGAACTTCCAATTCACCTAATAAGCAGGTCTTTCTGGACCTGTGGGAAGAAACTGGAACACTCGGAGGAAACCCACGCAGACACGGGGAGAACATGCAGACAGTGACCCAAGCCAGGAATTGAATCCAGGTCCCTGGCGCTGTGAAACAACAGTGCTAACTACTGCGCTACCGTGCAGCCACCCCACGTGTTAGATTAAGGTCTGAACTTTTCACATGGTGAGGTCTCCCTTCTTGCCATCCGAAGAGTCAGTGAGGGAGCACATCTCATCCCGGCGTAGATGCCCCGTAGCCATTACACACTAATGTGTGTCAGTTGGCCACAAGTGGGACTGTTTCGGGAGGAGGTTTAGTCTCAGAGAGCTGCCAGTGAATCGGCTCACCGCCGCTCTGGCCCTGCTCTCGGCTCACCGCCGCTCTGGCCCTGCTCTCGGCTCACCGCCGCTCTGGCCCTGCTCTCTGCTCGCCCCTGCTCTCGGCTCACTGCCGCTCTGGCCTGGCTCTCGGGTGACTGCCGCTCAGGCCCTGTTCTCGGGTGACTGCTGTTGTGGCTCGGATCTCGGGTCACCGCCGCTCTGGCCCTGCTCTCGGGTGACTGCCACTCTGGCCCTGTTCTTCGCTCACTGCCGCTCTGCGCCTGCTCTCGGCTCACCGCCGCTCTGGCCCTGCTCTCGGCTCACCGCCGCTCTGGCCCTGTTCTCCGCTCACTGCCGCTCTGGCCCTGCTCTCGGCTCACCGCCGCTCTGGCCCTGCTCTCGGGTGACTTGCCGTTGTGGCTCGGATCTTGGGTCACTGCCGCTCTGGCCTGGCTCTCTGGTCACTGCCGCTCTGGCCCTGCTCTCGGGTGACGGCTGCTCTGGCCCTGCTCTCTGCTCACCGCCGCTCTGGCCCTGCTCTCGGCTCACCTCTGCTGTGGCCCTGTTCTCCGCTCACTGCCGCTCTGGCCCTGCTCTCGGCTCACTGCCGCTCTGGCCCTGTTCTCTGCTCACTGCCGCTCTGGCCCTGCTTTCGGGTGACGGCCACTCTGGCCCTGCTCTCAGCTCACCGCCGCTCTGGCCCTGCTCTCGGGTGACCGCCGTCTGGCCCTGCTCTCGGGTGACTGCCACTCTGGCCCTGCTCTCGGGTGACTGCCGCTCTGGCCCTGCTCTCGGCTCACCGCCGCTCTGGCCCTGTTCTCGGCTCGCCGCCGCTCTGGCCCTGTTCTCGGCTCGCCGCCGCTCTGGCCCTGTTCTCCACTCACTGCCGCTCTGGCCCTGCTCTTGGGTGACGGCCGCCCTGGCTCTGCTCTCGGGTAACTGCCGCTCTGGCCCTGTTCTCAGGTGACTGCCGCTCTGGCCCTGCTCTCGGGTGACGGCTGCTCTGGCCCTGCTCTCTGCTCACCGCCGCTCTGGCCCTGCTCTCGGCTCACCCCTGCTGTGGCCCTGTTCTCCGCTCACTGCCGCTCTGGCCCTGCTCTCGGCTCACTGCCGCTCTGGCCCTGTTCTCTGCTCACTGCCGCTCTGGCCCTGCTTTCGGGTGACGGCCACTCTGGCCCTGCTCTCAGCTCACCGCCGCTCTGGCCCTGCTCTCGGGTGACCGCCGTCTGGCCCTGCTCTCGGGTGACTGCCACTCTGGCCCTGCTCTCGGGTGACTGCCGCTCTGGCCCTGCTCTCGGCTCACCGCCGCTCTGGCCCTGTTCTCGGCTCGCCGCCGCTCTGGCCCTGTTCTCGGCTCGCCGCCGCTCTGGCCCTGTTCTCCACTCACTGCCGCTCTGGCCCTGCTCTTGGGTGACGGCCGCCCTGGCTCTGCTCTCGGGTAACTGCCGCTCTGGCCCTGTTCTCAGGTGACTGCCGCTCTGGCCCTGCTCTCGGGTCACTGCCGTTCTGGCCCTGCTCTCGGGTGACTGCCGCTCTGGCCCTGCTCTCGGGTCACCGCCGCACTGGCCCTGCTCTCGGGTCACCGCCGCACTGGCCCTGCTCTCGGGTCACCGCCGCACTGGCCCTGCTCTCGGGTCACCGCCGCTCTGGCCCTGCTCTCGGGTGACTGCCGCTCTGGCCCTGCTCTCGGGTGACTGCCGCACTGGCCCTGCTCTCGGGTCACCGCCGCTCTGGCCCTGCTCTCGGGTCACCGCCGCTCTGGCCTTGCTCTCTGCTCACCGCCGCTCTGGCCCTGCTCTCGGCTCACCGCCGCTCTAGCCCTGCTCTCGGCTCACCGCCGCTCTGGCCCTGCTCTCGGCTCACCGCCGCTCTGGCCCTGCTCTCGGCTCACCGCCGCTCGTTCTACTCATCATCCCAGTATCTCTTTATTTATGCTGTATTTTGGGTGCTGGTTTAGCTCAGTTGTCTTGACAGTTAGTTTGTGACGCAGATTGGCGCCAGCAACCATGTCGATTCCTATGCCGGCTGAGGTTATTCATGATGCCCCGCCTTCTCAACCTTTCGCCACATCTGAAGTGTGGTGATCCTCACGGTAAACCATCACCAGTCAGCTCTCCCGTTTAAAGTGGAAAGCAGTCTATGGTCATTTGGGATATGGCAACTTTACCTATTTATACTCAACTAATGCCCTCTCCCTTTTTATTCTTGGTCTTAATTTCTACATTTAACAGAGGTTACAGTTTGACTGGAGTGTGTTGACACCACGTTGCTCCAGGATGATCATGTACCTGTTAAAAATCCATCATCGTTAGTTCTTGAGGGAATCACAGGCACATCAATTAAGTAACCTCAAAACTTCAGGCTGTGCAGTAATTGGACCCGGTTCATTTGTGTTAACTGTGGGGCAATTTGTTGGGAGCTGTTTGTTAACAACAAATTCAGAAGACAAATGGAGTTTTTTGTTTGAAGATTTAAAATCAGTACAGATGGAATACAGGCAGTCTTTGTGTGCCTCACTTATCCTCTTCAGTGTTTAGTCAATGAAATGGATGAAGGGGGGGACATTCTTATCTAAAACATTATAACAGAAGTACAGTCTGGAAGTTGTGGCGCAGCTTTCACCACTGTACTGAAGACATTACAATGTCAATGTCAGGCATTAATTCAGCTTCTGCAAATACTTTTCTATACAGTGGGTACTTGGATTCACCCTTCTGTGTAATAAGTCAGAGCGCAGCCTTGATTTGGGCTTGCCACATATGATTAGCTGAACTGAAGTAAGCTGAAAGGTCCTGCCAAAGTTGGTCCATGGAGAGTTAGAAAAAAAGAGTGGTGATTAATGGTCTATTATTCTTCATACTGGCCTTCATTTGAACACCCTAGAATGTAATAGGTTTTAACAGATACATTCTCAGATGTCTCAAATTCAAAGAGTGAAAGCAATATTTCACTGAAATTTTCTCTATTATTTCATAGCTCACTGAGGATCTGCACAACACACCAGAGAATGGTGAGATTAGAGAACTGGCAAAACTGTTATCACTGCCCCATGTGAAGGTGAGGATATATTTCACGCGTGATCGTGTTTTCTAAGTAACCCTTTTATTTATGTTGATGCAGGTAATTAGTGATAAGCAAGACCAGAAAAATAAAAGCTGATCCAAGCCCAGTCATGTTTCTAAAATGTCAATACTTGTCACTTGTGTTTGTTTTGTATAAAGTCGATGCACTTAAAAAGCATTTGTGTGTGTCATAGGAAATGTTCAAACTCATGATTATCTCTGTTAGCAGGCTGCACGCCAAGGATCACGCCGGCTGACGCGACCAATGACGTCAGCCGTGCATGCGCAGGTTGGACAGCGCCAACCCGTGCATGCGCGGTTGGCGTCTTTTCCCTCAGCCGCCCCGCAAGACGTGGCGGCTTGATCTTGCAGGGCTTGATCTTGGGCACCAATCGCGGACCTTTGCCCTCCTTGGCACGGCCGTGCCAATCGGGCCCCTAGATGCCCCAAACGGGCATCTGGCACCCGTTTCACGACGGCAGCGACCAGGTGTGGTTGCTGCCGTTGTAAAACGGGCATGAAGGGCCGGCCACTCGGCCCATCGGCCTCGGAGAATTGCCGTTCGCCGTAAAAAACTGCGAGCGGCGATTCGTGGCGCGGGGCGGGCGTTGGGGGGGGGAGAATAGCGGGAGGTCGTGAAAAATGTCGGGAGGCCCTCCCGCTGTTCTCCCACCCGGCGTCGGGTGCGGAGAATCACGCCCACAGTTTTTACATCCTTTACGAAACACAGTTACATTTTCCTCAGACTTGTCTTGCTTTGAAGGTGGGACATCCTTGTGTTTTTGACACTGAACTTGACATTTGACTGCTTTGGATTGTAAGCAGGAAACAAGAAGTAAAATTTTTAAAAATTGAAATAGCATTTTAATCAAATATGGTGTTCTGTTTTTTTCTGTCAATCTGATATTGATGATGTTTTGAAATGTTATGAACTAACAATTCAAAATTATGGCACTGATTTTCAAGCTCCCAGGAGGAATTCTACATGTAGCCACTGTTGGTTAAATTTCTAATGTTGGAATGCAGGAGTGGTTGGCTGTGTTACAAGACCGCCTTCAAAGGCTCCGCCTTCAACACCATAGTCCCTGCCAAGCTCCAAAACCTCGGACTTGGCTCCTCACTCTGTAACTGGATCCTCGACTTTCTGACCTACAGACCACAATCAGTAAGAATAAATATCACGACCGCCTCCACAATAGTCCTGAATACTGGGGCCCCGCAAGCTGCATTTTTAGCCACCTACTATACTCCCTGTACACACACAGCAAAGTGTCAAAATTTGGTTCCACCTCCATCTACAAGTTTGCTGACGACACGACCATAGTGGGTCGGATATCGAATAACGATGAATCAGAATACAGGAGGGAGATAGAGAAACTGATGGAGTGGTGCAACGACAACAATCTATCCCTCAATTTCAGCAAAACTAAAGAGATGGTCATTGACGTCAGGAAGCAAAGTACTGTACTCACCCCTGTCTGCATCAACGGGACCGAAGTGGAGATATAAAGAACAAAGAAAATTACAGCACAGGAACAGGCCCTTCGGCCCTCCCTGCCTGCGCCGATCCAGATCCTATATCTAAACCTGTTGCCTATTTTCCAAGGATCTACTTCCCTCTGTTCCCCACCCGTTCATATATCTGTCTAGATGCATCTTAAATGATGCTATCGTGCCTGCCTCTACCACCTCCGCTGGCAAAGCGTTCCAGGCACCCACCACCCTCTGCGTAAAAAATGTTCCACGCACATCTCCCTTAAACTTCCCCGTCTCACCTGGAAATCTTGACCCCTTGTAATTGACACCTCCACTCTTGGAAAAAGCTTGTTGCTATCCACCCTGTCCATACCTCTCATAATTTTGTAGACCTCAATCAGGTCCCCCCTCAACCTCCGTCTTTCCAACGAAAACAATCCTAATCTACTCAACCTTTCTTCATAGCTCGCACCCTCCATACCAGGCAACATCCTGGTGAACCTCCTCTGCACCCTCTCTAAAGCATCCACATCCTTCTGATAATGTGGCGACCAGAACTGCACGCAGTATTCCAAATGTGGCCTATACAACTGTAACATGACCTGCCGACTCTTGTACTCAATACCCTGTCGAATGAAGGTAAGCATGCTGTATGCCTTCTTGACCACTCTATCGACCTGCATTGCCAACTTCAGGGTACAATGGACCTGAACTCCCAGATCTCTCTGTACATCAATTTTCACCAGGACTCTTCCATTGACCGTATAGTCCGCTTTTGAATTAGATCTTCCAAAATGCATCACCTCGCATTTGCCTGGATTGAACTCCATCTGCCATTTCTCTGCCCAACTGAGATGGTTAACAGCTTCAAATTCCATGGGGTACACATCACCAAAAATCTATCCTGGTCCACCAACGTCGACGCTACCACCAAGAAAACACAACAGCCTCAGTTACTTCCTCAGGAAACTTTTGAAATTTGGCATGTCCACATTGACTCTTCCCAACTTCTACAGATACACCATAGAAAGCATCCTATCTGGCTGCATCACAGCCTGGTATGGCTAAATGATCTGTTTGAGCTTCTCGCAGAAAAAATACAATTACAAATCCAAATGAGAAAATTTTATGCGGATCATCTGAGTCCTTTTTGACTTCAAATTTACAACATTTATAACATTGTTTTTCAGAGCTTTTGCGGGTATGTACAGCGTAATCAATATGTTTTCTTCCAAATTGTCTCAAGTAGGATAGAAATGGCAAAGTGTTGCAGTTAAGCAAACCATCTGCTAAAACGTCTCCTATTTCACATCAATGCAATGCCAAAAATACGATACACTGGCACAATGTGTGCTACATAACACCATCATTAAATAATGTAAAATAATAAATCTAATTTGAGGTATTCTGGTTTTTGAAATTAAGGGCAAGTGAGATTTCTGGCTGCTCACTTTCATTTCATTTCATTTGTATAAATTTGTCATTTTCTCTTACTGCCTTTCTTCTAACTTTACCTTTCAAGATGGTTGCAGTTGACGTGTAATAAAACCATTTCCATTGCCTGAGGTCACAATGCATAAGTTTGTTGAGGTTACTTGGCAGCAGCTAAGAAAAAATTGGCAAAACGTAATAGTGCAGCTTCTGTGAGTTTTTGACTTTGTTGACTTCAAAATACATGGCAGCATTCAGTAACATCCATTTTTCTGTCGTGATTTTTCCCCCGATATTGGCATAAGCCAGAAAGGCTCAGGATGTATTTCTGACTGTAAGAGTTTGGAGCTCTTAAATGATGGCAGCCAGCAATTCATTACTTGTTCACATGTATGCGATGTAAAACTGCCACAATTGAATTTTTAAAATATGATTAAAATAGCTGCTCGATTAAAATATAATCCTCAAATCTTCTGCAAAATCCAATGTACAAATATAGAAGGAAAAAATACCAAGTGTTGTAGCTCCAGAAAAAAACATCCTTTTTGTCTCAAATATTTCAGTAATCTCATGGAATTAAAAAAAAGAATTTGATTGGAATTTCAAAAAAGCATTCGATAAGGTACTGCACAAAAGGCTGCAAAATATGATAAGAGCCCGTGATGTTGGGGGCAATATATTAGCATGGATAGAGGATTGGCTAACTGATAGAAGAAAGAGAGTTGGAATAAGAGGGATATTTTCAGGATAGCAACCTGCAATTAGTGGAGTGCCACAGGGATCCGTGATGGGCCCACAATTATTCACAATATGTATTAATGACTGGCTGAGTCTGCCCGCTTCTACCACTGTTTTCCAAGTGCTCCACTATGAAATCTTTGATAATGGATTCTAGAATTTCCCCCGCTACCTGACATCAGGCTTACTCGTCTATAATTCCCTGCTTTCTCTCTACCTCCCTTTTCAAACAGTGGAGTTACATTCGCCACCATCCAATCTGTAGGAACTGTTCCAGAGACTACAGAATCCTGGAAGATGTCCACCAATACATCCACTATTTCCAGAGCCACCTCTTTCAGTACCCTGGGATGTATATTATCAGGCCCTGGGGATTGATCAGCCTTCAATCCCATCAGTTTCCCCAATACCATTTCTCCATTGATATTGATCACCTTCAGTTCTTCCCTCTCTCTAAAACTTGCATTCCCCAACATTTCTTGTATCTTATTTGTGTCCTCATTTGTGAAAACAGAACCAAAGTATATATTTAGTTGCTCAGCGATTTGCCCCCTATTGTACATTCCCCTGTTTCTGACTGGGAGGGTCTTCAATCTTGTTCTCATCTTTTTCTCTTCATGTACCTCTAGAAAATTTTATCGTCAGTTTTTATGTTCCCTGCAAGCTTACTTTCATACTCTTTTCCCCTTCTAAATTAATATCTTGGCCCTTCTTTGTTGAATTCTAAACAGCTCCCAATCCTCAGGCCTGATGTTTTTCTTGGCCATTTTTTTTGCTACTTCCTTGGATTGAATACTGTCCCTAATTTCCTTTGTAAGTCATGCATTGGCCACCTTTCCCATTTTACTTTTCTGCCAGACAGGAATAAACAATTGTTGCTGTTGCTCTATGCTCTCTTTCAATGCTTGTCATTTAAGTCTCTCCTTCCTTCCCTATGCACGGTATGCATTGTTTGTACAGCATGCAAGAAACAATACTTTTCACTGTATACTAATACATGTGACAATAATAAATCAAATCAAATCAAAATCATTGCCTATCCACTGTCATCCCTTTAAGTAACGTTCCTCAGTCGATCATAACAAACTCACACCTCATTTCTTCGTAGTTTCCTTTGTTAAGATTTAGAACCTTAGTCTCAGAAACAACTACTTCACTCTCTATCTTGATGAAAAATTTTATCATATTATGGTCGCTCGCCCTCAGGCGATCTCACACAACTAGATTGCCAAGGATTCTGTTCTCATTACACATTACCCAGTCTAGAATGACCTGTTCTCTAGTTGGCTCCTCAACAAATTGATCCATAAAACAATCCTGAATACACTCCAGGAATTCCTCCTCTACAGTTTCTGGCTAATTTAATTTTCCCAATCTATATGCATCTCAAAATCACCCTTAATTATAGTTGTTCCTTTATCACATGCATCTCTAATTTCCTGTTTAATGCCACTCCCAACAATATCACTGCAGTTTGGGGGTCTATATATGATGTCCACTAATGTTTTTTTGCCCCTTGCTGTTTCTCAGCTCTACCCATACAGATTCTGCATTGTAGGAGTTAATATCCTCCCTCACTATTGTGATCATTTCCTCCATGACCAGCAATGCAACCCGACCGCCTTTTTGTTTTTGGCTGTATTTACTAAATACTGAGACCTCTGGACATTCAGTTCCCAACCCTGGTCACCCTCTAGCCTCGCCTCTGTAATCCTGACTATATCATACCCGTTCACGTCTCTTTGCGCAATTAGTTCATCCACTTTATTGCGAATGCTCTGCGCATTAAGGTAATAAAAATAGGTGATAGGTACGTCCATACGAGGCACTCATTAGATCACACGTGAAATACTGTGAACAATTTTGGTCCCCTTATCTAAGGGAAAATGTACATTGGAGGCAGTTCAGAGAATGTTTATCCCAGCTATGGAGGGAATTTCTTCGGAGGAAAGGTTGAGTAGGTTGGGCCTGTACTCATTGGAGTTTAGAAGAATGTGAGGCAACTTTATTGAGACATACATTATTCCCAGCAAGCTTGACAGGGTAGACGCTAAGAGGTTGTTTCCCTTTTGTGGGAGAGTCTAGGACCGGACCAGTGAGCATAATCTCAAATTAAGGGGTCGCTGTTTTAAAACAGAAATTAGGAGGAATTTCTTCTCTGAGGGTATGAATCTTAATAATAATAATATTTTATTAGTGTCTCAAATAGGCTTACATTAACACTGCAAAGAAGTTACTGTGAAAATTTGCTCGTCGCCATACTCCGGCGCCTGTTCAAGTACACTGAGGGAGAATTCAGAATGTCCAATTCAGCTAACCAGCACATCTTTCAGGACTTGGGGGAGGAAACGGGAGCACCGGGAGGAAACCCATGTAGATACTGGGGGGAGAACGTGCAGACTTCGCACAGACAGTGACCCAAGCCAGGAATCGAACCCGGGTCCCTGGCGCTGTGAAGCAACAGTGCTCATCACTGTGCTACCGCGCTGGAATTCTTTACTGTACAGGGCTACAGAGGCTGGGCTGTTACGTTCATGACTGAGATAGACAGATGTTTAATCAGTAAGATAGTCGAGGGTTATGGGGGAAAGGCATGAAAGTGGAGTTAGGATCAGCATACCAGGTAAGCCGTGATCCTTTGACTTGTGGAATTTCAACAGGAGTAACTACAAGGCTTTGCCTTATGTGGTTCCTTACAGTTGGTATCATTATATTTTTGTGTCCCGGTGATTTCGGACAGGTTCCTGCTTGAGGCACAGGTGCTGCGGACTTACTTGAACAGAAAACAGTTTCACTATTATAATCATGCCATGTCAGTATTGATGAAAAATAAATCGGCTGAAGGCTAGGCATGACCACACAGAGTGATGAGGCATGTCATAATAGATCAAATAAACTTCTCAAACTAAAGTCTTTCTCCGCTTTTCCTCTCTCCACTCCCTTCTACCCTGTCCACAGCAGCATCTTAGAATCTGTATAGTGCAGAAGGAAGTCAGTCGGCTCATCAAGTCCACACCAACCCTCCGATAGAGCATCCCATCTTGGCCCATTCGCCTACCCTATCCCTGTGACCCCCACCTAACCTGCACGTCGTGGGACACTAAGGAGCAATTTTATCATGACCAATCCACCTGACCTGAATATCTTTGTGGGAGGAAACCATAGCACCCAGAGCAAACCCACGCGGACACTGGGAGAATGTACAAACTCCACACAAGTAATCACCCAAGGCTGGAATTGAACCCGGGTCCCTGGCGCTGGGAGGCAGCAGTGCAAACACTGTGCCCCCCTTCTGTCCTCTTGTAGCCAATGGTCTTTTAACCTTTGAGCAGAATTTTCTGAATGCTTTTAATCGCAATTTCTAATATCCTGGAGGGATATGCTAAAAGTTACTGATCATTGAGATTATCTTTTTAATATTAATGGGTGTTTTATTGTGGTGTTAAAGACACATAGGTGATGGGCATTATTTGGTTAAGTATTGAAGGTCTAAGTGGAGTAAGACGCTGCTGCGACTTAGGGCATGGGAGAACCCAAGGCATCCAAGCAGTTTCTGACTAAAGTCAACAATAAACTGCCCAGGAAGCGGGGGATGTTTTTCAAACAGAAATGTTCCACTTGCATGTTGTGGGTGATGACCCAGGTCCACCCTTCCACTATGATATCATCCAGGTCCATGAGTGTCATAACTCCCTCATCATCATTATTTTCAAGCACATGACCTCCGAGGCCTAGCACCTCATTCACTACAACAAGGCGCATTGCATCTTGGCTGGGGAGTTAAAGAGCACTGTCCGCCTCATGCTGCAAGGAAACTGGGCAAACACACCATTTCCAAAGGCACAAAAGCGGTCACAACTCCTTTTAGGTTGACCATCCGAAAAATAGAAAGGGCGCCAGCCCCACCAGGGGATGTCACCCCCCCTTCCTTTTATAAGGGCTGTTTTAGCACAGTGGGCTAAACAGCTGGCTTGTAATGCAGAACAATGCCAGCAGCGTGGGTTCAATTCCCATACTGGCCTCCCGTAACAGGCGCCGGAATGTGGCGACTAGGGGCTTTTCACAGTGACTTCATTAAAGCTTAATTGTGACCAGAAGTGATTATTATTATTACATTATTATTATTATTATCTGTGCTTAATTTATCGATAATTTATTTAATTAAGAGTCCGGGAGATCTTATGATGCAGTGGTTATGTCCTTACCTCTTAGGGCGGCATGGTGGCACAGTAGTTAGCACTGCTGCCTCAGCGTCAAGGACCCGGGTTCAATTCCAGCCTTTGGTGACTGTGTGGAATCTGCACTTTCTCCCCGTGTCTGCATACGGTTCCTCCGACTGCACCAGTTTCCTCCCACAGTCCAAAGATGTGCAGGTTAGGTGGATCCATGCTAAAGAGGATCACTGCAGACTCAATGGGCCGAATGGGTCTCTTCTGTCGGGATTCTA
Organism: Scyliorhinus canicula; assembly: GCF_902713615.1. Taxonomy (NCBI): domain Eukaryota; kingdom Metazoa; phylum Chordata; class Chondrichthyes; order Carcharhiniformes; family Scyliorhinidae; genus Scyliorhinus; species Scyliorhinus canicula. The sequence goes on along the minus strand of NC_052150.1, from coordinate 183,772,569 downwards.
TGGATCTATGGGCTAGCGGCTACTGTTTCGAGTCCCACACTAGGACTTGTTGACCATGGAACTGGCGTTCATGACGTGGTTCGACAGGCTGATAATCGGCCTGGGAATCCTTCCACTATTTCCAAAGGAGGAAAAGTGTATCGAGAGAGTCAGACACACGCAGGAGCTGGAATGCAACATCAGCTCTGGGAAGACTAAATTAATTTGATAAGTTTTTCCTTTGAAAGTCCCTTTTTTTTTTACAGTGCCCCTTTAAGCAGCTTTCAAATAGTTCACTTGTCAATCAGTTTATTTTATTGGTTTCTGTTTTAAGAAAGAGCATATGAAGAGACTCATACAATGCCAGCTGTCGTTCAGTTGGGAGCACTCTTGCCCCTGAATCGCATGGTTCTGGGTTGAAGTCCCACATCAGGGCTTGGGTACATGCAATATCAAAGGCAGTGCTGTCAGAAGTGTGTGCTGTCTTTCAATTGAGATGTCAAACTGAGGTCCCATATCAAGCAGAAGTAAAAGAACAGTCATGTGAGAGTACCTTTAAGAACTGGGTGTTTATCAAATAGCTGTAGTGGATTTACTTTTAATCAATGGGTGTTTATCAAATAGCTGCAGTGATGTCAGTGTGTGGATGGAACAGGGCTGGCTGTCTTTTACTTTTGTTTTTGAGCAGGATGCTACTGTGTGTTTTAGTTTTGTTTTCAGAGCTGGATAGCTGCAGACAAAGCAAGCAGCTGCTCTACAAACTACAGATTGTCTTCAGCTCATTTGAGGATTTCAAAGTAACACGTTTCTGTAGAGAATTTAAACCTGCAGTCTTTCTGTAAAAATTATTTTTTTGTCTTATGGATGTTGTTAGGAAAGTTATGAAGGGTTACTTATAGAATATTGTATGTTAGGGGATTATTGGTGTTGATGGTTGTTAAGATGTTTACTGTGGGTTTATAAAGTATTAACTGGATTCATAGATAAACATGGTTTTGCTTTAAAAGTACTTTAGATCTCTGTTGCATCACAGCTGTAAAGTAGGCCCTTGTGTGCCCCATAACCACAATCTATTAAAAGTTGTGGGTCAGGTGAACTCCATGATGCACTTTGGTGTTCTCTAAACCCTGGACCACAACAGAACCCATCACACTATTTAGTGGGAGAAGGTGGTATCTTGGCAATGTCACTGGGCTTGTTATCTTCATACCTGGAATGAGAGGGTTTGATCTACAAGAAAGGTTGAACAGGCTGGGCTTGTATGCGCTAGAGTTTAGAAGAGCAAGAGGTGACTCGAATGAAACATGTAAGATCTTGAGGGTCTTGAGAGGGTGGATCTGGAAAGGATGTTTCCTCTTGTGGGAGAATCTGAAACTAAGGGTCACTTTCTTTGAATATATATTAATATCAGAGTTTATAATTTTTTTAGTAGGTAATGCAACAAATTTTGAAACCACAACTGGTACCGTACAGAACACATATTTCTGTAAACATAAGAACAGCGGAAGACAGGAAGAATTCAGTCCTTAAAGGCTAGTGCCTCTATTTACAGACCAGGTCAGTCAGAAAATGTGGGGGTTAGAGGATAAGGCCATATAAACATGATAGGATAACACGTTAAGATGCACACCTTTTATGCATAGCAAGACCATGATTTGAAATATGGCTCATAGGAAACCTTGAAAGTCAGACAATACAGAGCCTTAAAATTTGAGATAGGAGTTTCACACTTTATAGAATGTATCAGACTTAGAATAAAGCACAGGCATCAGGATTCACTTGGAATACATTCCATGACTATTTTATGCCAACCTTGAATCAAAGGATGCTCGTCACTGATCCAGGAGCAGAGGATATTTTCCGAGCTGCAAAAGTTAGGAGATTATACAGCCTTTTTTCATTAACGTCAATAATTCTCCTATCTGGAAGACCCAGAATTAGGAACAAAGGATCAAATTCGAAGGCCTTGGCAAATATTCTGTCAAGCTCCTTAACCACACTAGACCAATAGGATTGAATCTTGACACGGTCCATTTGCAGTGTATATAATCACCCTCGACTACCAGGCACTTTAGGCTATTGGGGATATAGCAGGATCAAACCTGTGTCTCAATCTTGGTGTGATGTGCAAGTGGTGCAGTATCTTGAACTGAGTCTCCTTCATTCTATTGTATACCAACATTTTATTGCCCACAATCGCAAATACTACTTATCGCCTCATCAATATTAGTTGCCAAGACTGCAAGGTACCCAATGTATTAAAACAAGATCTAGAACACAAGGTATCGTTAAACCTGCTAGTTAACTGTCTGGGCTCCACAGAAATCAGGATTTTTTTTCTACCAGAGAATCAGAAGAGTCAAGACACAAAGGCGTCTTGTTAAGGATAAAGTTTCAAAGTTGCAGATACTTTGTCTTGGAATGTCACAAAGTTGGGTTAGCTGCTCAAAGGATGACTAGTAGGCACCACTGAACATATCTCCCAGCCTACATATGCCTCTATCTCTCCAGATATCAAATCCATAGTCCATAAGACCTGGTAGTAAGTCTGACCTGTCCTGGATGGGAGAGAGAGCGTGGAAGTCAGTTTAGACCTCCCTTCCAATTGATGGACCATCCTCCACACTATATTAAGAATATTAATTATAGGAATTTCACACCAAACAGAAACCGACCTAAAGTCCCGATAAAATTACAAGACCTGGAAAGGCTATACCTACTTCAACAGCGAGCAAAATGGAGGTAGGGTCCTTTCTAACCCAATCACTTATAAACCTAAAATGAGAGGCTAATTGACACAATCTAATACTCGGGGACCTCCAAGCCCCCCTTTAGAACCTGGGAGCTGCAACTTGATGAACTCCAAATGAAGCTTTTTATTCCATATGATCAAATTGAATAATCCATTGATATCCTTTAAGACCCTAACCGATAATAAGCAGACAGTAAAGAAGGCAAATGGTATGTTGGCCTTTATAGCGAGAAGATTTGAGTATAAGAAATAGAGACATATTAACTACAATTGTATAGGGCATTGTTGAGGCCATACCTGTAGTATTGTGTGCAGTTTTGGTGTCCTTATCTGAGGAAGGATGTTCTTTCTATGGAGGGAGTGCAATAAAGGTTTACCAGGCTGATTCCTGGGATGGTGAGGCTGTCTTACGAGGCGAGACTAAATCGGTTCAGATTATATTCATTAGAGTTTAACGAAGTGCGTGGGGATCTCATGGAAACTTATAAAATTCGAACAGGATGAGACAACATTGGGTAGCATGGTAGCATAGTGATTAGCACTGTCACTTCACAACTCCAGGGGCCGAAGTTCGATTCCTGGCTTGGGTCACTGGCTGTGTGGAGTCTGCATGTTCTCCCCGTGTCTGCATAGGTATCCTCCGGGTGCTCTGGTTACCTCCCACAGCCCTAGGATGTGCAGATTAGGTGGATTGGCCATGACCAATTGCCCATAGTGTCCAAAAGGGTTGGGTGGGGTTGCTGGGTTGCGGGGATGTGGTGGGGGTGTAGGCTTAAATGGGTTGCTCTTTCCTAGGGCTGGTGCAGACTCAATGGGCCAAATGGCCTCCTGCTGTACTGTGAATTCTATGATTCTATGACAGGGTAGATTCAGAAAGAATATTCCCGATGGTGGGGGTGTCCAGAACTAGGGATTATAGTTTGAAGATAAGGGGCAAACGTTTTAGGACTGAGGTGAGGACAAATCTCTTCACCCAGAAAGGGATGAATCTGTGTAATGCAATGCCACAAAAAGTAGCTGAGGCGAAAACATTTTGTAATTTTAAGAAGGAATTAGACATAGCTGTTGGGGCGAAATGGATCAAGGGATATGGGGGAAGACAGGATCAGGGTACTGAACAAAGTAAAGTACAGCATAGGAACAGGCCCTTCGTCCCTCCAAGCATGCACCCACCATGTTGCCCGTCTAACCTAAAACCTTTTACACTTCCAAGGTCCTTTTCCCCCATTTCCATCCTATTCATGTATTTGTCAAGACGCCCTTCAACATCGCTATCGTACCTGCTTCCACCACCACCTCCGGCAGTGGGTTTCAGGCACCCACTGCCCTCTGTGTGAAAAAAAACCTTACCTGGCACATCTCCTCTAAACTTTGCTCCTCATACCTTAAGCCTGTGTCCCCTAGTAATTGATTCTTCCACTCTGGGGATTGGGGGGGGGGGGGGGGGGGGGGGGCGGAAAGGTTCTGACTATCCACTCTGTCTATGCCCCTCATTATTTTGTAGACTTCTATCAGGACACCATGTTTATCCAACCTCTCACAGTTAATGCCCTTCATACCAGGTAACATCCTGGTAAACCTCTTCTGAACTCTCTCCAAATCCTCCACATCCTTCTGGTAGTGTGGCAACCAGAATTGAACACGATATCCCAAGTGAGGCCTAACTAAGGTGAGAACACAAATGCATTAAGAAGGAATGTTTGCTAAGGAACAGCATCCTTGTTTAAAACTGATCATATTTCTACAAAGTATACTTGCACATGACTGCTGCCAATATTAGTCAGCGGGTGCTTAAGCATTCACATGACTGCAGTACGATTTGCCAATTTTTATACTCAATACCCCAGCCGATGAAGGCAAAAATGCCATATGCGTTCTTGACTACCTTCTCCACCTGCGTTGCCATTTCCTAGAGTTTATGAGGGATTGTTTCTTAGAGCATTATGTTCTGGAGCCAACCAGGGAGCAGGGTATTTTAGATTTAGTATTGTGTACTAGGGAAGAAGGTTTGACATATAATCTTGTCGTTAAGGATCCTCTTGGAAGGAGTGATCACAGCATGCTAGAATTTCAAATTCAGATTGAGAGAGAGAAGACATGAGTTCCATACAAGAGTTTTAGCATTGGGAGAGGAAATTATACAAGTTTGAGGAAAGAGTTGGCCCAATTAGATTGGGCACAAATAATTGAGGGTAGGACAGTTGAGGAACATGGTGGATGTTCAGCGAGATATTAAATACCTCTCCATTAAAGTACAATCCTGAAAGGAGGAGGAATTGTAAAAGGGAGAAAAATGTTCCATTGCTAAACAAGGAAGTCAACGAAGGCATTAAGGCAAAAATTAGAGCATACCGTACTGCAAAAGTTAGTGGTAAGCTGGAGGATTGGGATAACTTAAGGTTCAGCAAAAGGCGACTAAAAATAAAATCAAAAGAGCCAAGATGAACTACGAAAGGAAACCAGCAGAAAATGAACACTGATACCAAAGGCTTCTATAAGTGTATATATATATATATATATAGAGGAAGACAATAGCTAATGTACATGTTGGCCCTTTAGAAGATGAACTGGTGAGGTAATAATGGGGAACACCGAGATGGCAGAGGCACTGAACCAATATTTTGCCTCTATCTTCACAGTAGAAGATAATTAAGTTAATGCAGAGGAACTTGGTGTAATAACCATCATTGAGGAGATCATATTGAATAAACTGATGGGATTAAAGGCAGGTAAGTCTCCGGGACCTGATGGCCTGCACCCGAGGATATTAAGGGAGGTGGCAGAAGAGATTGTGGATGCATTGGTTATGATATTTCAGAATTCCCTGGATTCTGGAAGCGTCCTGGTGGATTGCAAACTCATGTGATGCCCCTATTCAGAAAGGGGGAGAAGCAAAAAATAAGATTAAATAGACTGACGGGGAGGTGGATTTGAAACCAGGAAGGGACCAACCATGCCCTGATTGAATGACTGAGCATGTGCGAGGGCTGAATTGCCTACTTCTGCTCCTAATTCCTATCTTCCTATGCTGCCACTGGAAGTCCTTGCCAAATCACATTTAGCGGAGAATGTGAGATTAGTTTGTGGTTAATCATAGAGAAATCAGCTCAGTAACAGAACCCCTAATACAACTTTTCCAGGCTATACTGACCCAATACACAGCCAATCGGACTCCAGCAGAGACTAACCATTTGTTGCTGGAAAAACTAGTTGGGGAGACTGAGGTTTCCGTGAGTTCCATATAGTTGAGAATAAAAGGTTTAAGAAACTACAGTTCGCATGCAGGAACTTGAAAAGAACTTGGAGGCAGTGAAGACCGTGTACAGCAGGCATCTAGAGGACAAGAAGAGAAGTTCAAGAGCTTAAATCCAAGTGTTTTGGAGATATAGGCAAAGAATATAAAGGAAATCGTTAATAATATGAGTTTAGAAAAGGACCAGCTTCTTGATCAGATAATGGTATGATGAGGAATCGTATGAAATTGCTGAGCTCACCATGAGCATGTCTGAAAATGGTTCCATTCAAGAAAGACAAATTCACATTGTGGAAGAAAGTAATTTGCTTAAAAGATCAGTTGAAAGGAGTCAATGGCAAGAAAATGTCCTGGAAAATTCATTCGTGGAAACAGAATAAAGGTTGGCAGAATCCTCAGAAAAACTGCCAGAGATGGATAAATTAAAGGAATCCCTTTAATTCCAGGAAGTAATCAACCGAGACAAAAGCTGCTGCATACCTAGGAAAATCTAGGAAAATTTACCAAGAAACTCAGTGCTTTTTAAGTAGAATGTGCTGACCTAAAATATATAGTCTTAGACCTCACTGAGAAACATTCTTCAAACAAAGAAGCATGCAGAAATAGGATTTTGCAATGGAAGCTCGACGCCAAGAACTCAAGCAGACAAATTATGAACTGGAACGACTTGATTTGAGTCACATGGAAAAGCGAACCTGACTATTGATGATTTGCAAAATGGTGAAAGATTGACACACTTAAGGAGACAATTGTAGAAAAGTGGTATAGAATGCCTGTGCTTTTCAAGAGCTGCAGAGCAGAATGAAACATTGAAAAACAAGTTAAGACCAAGAATGATGATGAACTCTTTCACCAAGAGAGGGAGACTGCTTCGACAAAGATAAATCAGAAGGAGTGCGAGAGACTGCAGAAGTGCATGAAGTCTCAGAACCGTAGGTGGAACTGCAGTGTACTGTGGAAAAACAGGAAAAACAACTGTCAGGGAAAGTGAGTTTGGAGGAAGAAGTCTGTCTGTGACAGATGCAGAGAAGAACTGAAAGAGACTGACTGACATAAATGAAACTAGTGGAAAGAAAGATATTCAGGAGCAGTAAACAAGTCTGCAGTTGCTGACCCACAAAAAGCAGGTTGCTACTTTGGAGGTGGAGCAATTGGAGAAAGAAAAAAAAGAACTACAAGAAAGTTTGAAATATCATAAAAAAAAGATTGACTTTTATGAGAGCCAGGTGATTGGAAGAAGTGCCTTTGCTCAAAAAAACATTTTGAGGAACAGTGAATAAAAGGTATGAAATTGTGGGAACTTCACCAGGAGGAAAGGATCGCTAACATGAAAATCGAGCATGAGAAGACACTGGAGCACAAGAATTGATTGTTAAGGTTGATGTAGGATCAACATCTGTTCCTAACTAAACTTATGGCTTCAGGATGTACAGTTTATGAAACTGAAGATACGATTAGAGGAATATAAGAAATAATGTCAAGAGGAGAATGATCAAATGGTAGCTAAAAATTAAGAGGAAAAGAAGTCGAATTCAAAGCATGTATATTCAGTCTGCAGACAGAGGTGGCCTCCCACGAGATGCTTAGACCTGGGCAAGAGTATGTGGTCTCACTAGGGGCTGCGTATGCAAGGACAGTATTTTCTTCAAGTTTCTGGGCAAGAAATTCCGCTACCAAGGTGTTCACAGGAAGTCACATAGCAAACTGATGAGGAATCAGTGCAACGAGGTTCAGCTGTACAGCCTGATCAGACTATATAAGTAGAGTGCTTACTCCTGTTGAACATAAGAACATAAGAACTAGGAGCAGGAGTAGGCCATCTGGCCCCTCGAGCCTGCTCCGCCATTCAATTAGATCATGGCTGATCTTTTGTGGACTCGGCTCCACTTTCCGGCCCGAACACCATAACCCTTAATCCCTTTATTCTTCAAAAAACTCCACTGAGTCCACTGAGTGAACAAGATGAGGCTGCCTTGCTGTGTGCAGAACTTGTGTAAAATATGGCTCAAGGAAGAGCTAGGTGTCTATTTACTATTTTCGGTTATGGTGAGTGTCTGAAGATCTGTGATAAACATTCCTCTTTATAGTGATATAACTCCACTCACTCTATCGCAATCCCAGCCCCTAGTGATGATATAGCCCAAAATCCCGCAAGAGTCAGGAAACATTATTCTTGCCAGCGAGATCGCTTTTCCTGATTTTCCATGGCGCTTGCAAATGATGTAACAAGGCTCCAACCCAGGAAGATCGGGAACCTCATTTGCATGATTTAACATATAATTAGTGAACCCTCCCACCTGGACTTTACCCCTCACTGAATATTCATTGCTTGCCGCTGTGCTGTCCTTCTCAGTGTATGGGGCAGGAGATGTCGCTCGCAGGGAGGGGGATGTCAGATCTGCTGGACACTCTCAGGGTCTTCTGGGTAGAAGGCCCCAGGCCATGCACCTGCTGATCCTCTTCCCTTCAGGTGCCCGGGGAGCCCTGGGCTCCTCCATGGGATAGAGGGGTAGCTGGAGTGAGATCCAGAAGCCTGCCATCCTCTTGCGCTGACACACCTGGATTCTCATTCGTCCCTGCACCATGCAGGTAGTCCTTCCCCATGGAGCACACAACCTCAGCCATGGAGGTCATGAGCTGAACCATGGTTGTGGAGATCCCCTACCATGGAGTGCACATCCTGCACCAAGGTCTTCACTTCGGATCCCACCCTCACACTGTTGGCCTCGTTGCAGCGTACTGACAGCGCCATCTCCTCGGACAGAAGGCGAGTGGACTCCTTCAGTCAGCCTTACAGTCTGAGGAGGGATGCTGTCCCTTCCTGATGTCTTTGTGGCTCTGGGGTGACCAACCCATGGGCACATCATTGGCCTGAGGGTCTGCAGAGTCCTGGGCTCCGGCATGCCCCTGACTGCTGGATGACTGGAACGTCACTACCTCCACCCTCTGTGGATCTTCAGCTGTGAATGGCAGAGCAAGCTCATGGGGCTGTATGGCTGATTGCTCCTCTGTTTTGTATTCTGGTAAAAGGTTATAGATTGATTGATTGATTTATTGTCACATGTACCGAAGTACAATGAAAAGTATTTTTCTGCGGCTAAGGAAACGTACACAGTACGTACACAGATGACAAAAAGAATAATTGACAAATAAGTCATTTTTACAGTGCAGAACAAAGGCTAAACAAAGCAAATACAACATGAGCAAGAGCAGCATAGGACATCGTGACGAGTATCTTACAGGGAACAGATCAGTCCGAGGGAGCGTCGTTGAGGAGTCTAGTAGCTGTGGGGAAGAAGCCGTTCCTATGTCTGGATGAGCGTGTGCGCTTATTTGGAAGTTGAATGAATTTCAAAAACTGTGTAGGGGAATGGGGGGGATTTAGTCTCAGGAAAAGGTTGTTTTTGCTCAGAAACACAATCCAGGGGCGAAATTCTCTGACCCCCAGAAGGGTCGGAGAATCGCCTGGGGCCGCCGAAAGTCCGGCCCCCGCCGTGGTAGAGATTCTCTGCCACCCGGGAAGTGGCGGCGGCAGGAATCTCGGCACTCCGATCGGCGAGGCCCCTGCGGGGATTCTCCGGCCTGCGATGGGCCGAAGTCCCGCCGCTGGGAGGCCTCTCCCGCCGCCGAGGTTTGAAACACCTCTGTAACGGCGGGATCAGCGGCGCGAGCGGGCCCCCAGGGTCCTGGGGGGGGGTGGGGGGCGATCGGACCCTGGGGGGGTGCCCCCACGGTGGCCAGGCCCGCGATCGGGGCCCCCCGCTCAGACTCCGGGCCAGTGCCCTGGGTGCACTATTTCTTTTCCGCGGCCGCCACGGCGGAAGCGGAAGAGAAACCCACATCGCGCATGCGCCGGTGGTGACGTCACCGCCGGCGCATGCGCCGACCGGCAGAAGCCTTTTGAAAAGCCCCGCTGCCGGGGGCGCCGGTTGTTTGCGCCAGTCTTCTGGTGCCAACCGCTCCGGCGCGGGGCTAGCCCCCAAAGGTGCGGAGAATTCCCCACCTTTGGGGAGGCCCGACCCCGAAGTGGTTGGCACCACTCCCCTGCGCCGGGACCCCCCGTCACGCCGGGTAGGGGAGAATCCCGCCCCAGGTTTTCAAACCACTGAGAGAAACAAATTAGGTTGATGAAAGGTACTCTTCAGATCAAGAGCTAGGAATTTTAAATTAACTAGTGTCAAGTGATATGAGAGATGAATAAAATAAATCTTTCTCCCACCAGCAGATTGGCAGATGTGTGGAACTGACTCCAAGCAAATGCAGTTGACACTTGGTCAGTTACCTCATTCAGAAAGGAGTTGGATAGGATTTTCAGCGAAGTAAAGAGTGAAGTGGTCAATTACTACATGAGACATAGGTTTTCTTCTTCTGAACTGGAGGAAGTGCAGGACTTCTCTGTCAAGGCTAGCAGAACAAGACTGAGTGTTGGAGATGCAGAGTGAAATCAATATCAGAGGTATTTTTTGTAGTTCCAGCAATATCTTTGCAGCGTATTTTTTTCATGAATTGAACTCGTTGAAGTAGAATTCATAATCTAGTAGGCGATATAAGGAGGAGGTTTAATGGAATAAATAGCCTTTTTATTGCCTCCCTATGATCTAAAGGACCATAAAGCTTTGTAAGAAACCATCCCAGTTCTTAAATCTGAACTTCTGTGCCAGAATGATAATTGAATGCAATGTTGCCAAGTTCAACAATCAACCTACACCTCACACCAGCCAATCATGGAGGTAAACAGTGATGTGCTTCAAACAAGTCACTTCGAAAACCAGAAATGGTGATGCTTCAAAGTTCTTTTTATGTACATTTCTGAATGTAGCTTTTTGCTTAGTCTACAGAGCATGATCCAAGTTAATATTTTTGTCTGGTAGCATTAACATCCAGTTGTGGTCTTCCCACTGAATTTGGTAGAAAATGAAGTCTTTGTAAACTTCTGAAACAACATTAACTGCCCAATGTAGCTCCTTTCTGCCGGGAGGTGGGGGAGGAGAAGAAAGAAGAATGTTCCCAGCAGCAACTTCTGCATTGAGAAAATTGTCAAGACAATTTCAATCAATTTATTTCCGTCGCAAAGAGCCAGTCTGGCTTTGGAATATAATTTATACTTCAAAATTTGCTTTTCTAAGCCATTTATACTATGTAATGCAAGCCAATTTGAACTTTGTGTCAGTGCAGTCTGTGTATTGCTGGCCAAATGAATGGTAGCCCAAATTGTATTTACACCACCTGAAAGAGATACCTTGGCACAGTTACTAATTTACAATGGTGTGGAAAAGCTAAACTAGAAATAGTAAAAGGAGGGCTAAAATAGTTAATTAAGTAGGAGTGGAAGTGAAGCTGAAGGGAGACTACAGGCGGCAAATACTTGAAACTGACTCAGCTGAGTTCAGTTGGTAGTAATTTAATTATTGATCAAAGTTACGGGTTTGTGTCCCATCCCAGAAATCAGTGCTGACACAAGTTAGTGCCGCACTATTGGAGGTAGTTTCTTTCTAATGAGATGTTAAACTGAAGCCTAGATCTGTCATTGGGTAGATGTCAAAGATCCCATACCACAGATTTGAGGAAGAGCTGAGTGTTCATCCCTGGTGTCCTGGCCAATATTCATCCTTCAATTGACATCACGGCAGCAGATTATCTGATCACTGTCACTTTGCTGTTTTTGTGAGCTTGCAGTGTGCAAATCGACTGTTGTGTGTCTTACTTTACAACAGTTAAATGCTATTTAAAGTTATTTAATTGTTTGTAAAGCACTTTGACATGTCCTGAGATCATGAAAGGTACTACATCATTTCAGGTCTTTATTTCTCCCTTTCTTTAATGGACAGGAAAGGGCACCATGACCCTCAGTGCTCCACCCACTGGCAATTATGTCCAGGAGGAAAGAATTAATTATCGGGAGATGAGCTGTCATTGAGGCAGTCCAAGTAATAGTGACTTTTGAAGGAATTGGGACTAGATATTTGAAAGTGAAGACAGAGCTTTAATGAGACTTTGTGATGCCCAGTGGTCACTGCGATCTGGGTGGGTTCTTGAGAAATCAATGGGATCTGTCTTGGTCGCATCTGCTATTCAGCATGTAGTGCAGTATGTTTGATCACAACTTTCCTGTTAATTCATATTTACCTCTTGTTAATTCTGAATTTTATGGGATAAGATAGACTACTTGTGACAATAAGGGATTTTCATTTCATTTCATATTGTAAATTTAACTTTGTATGATAAAGTTTGTTTATTTGGTTAAAACCATGGTATTTTGTGGCTTTATTCTCTTAGTGGGTAACTAAGATTTCAAACTACGTCTACTTAAGAGGGTTGGTTGAGGGGTTCTCCCGGAGGTCGGGCATAGGAGCCTTTCATCGACTTCTTCAAGGAGAATTGAGGCATCATCAGGGGCGGGTATAAGGTGGTTAACATGGGGGAGGCAGGACAGGAGGAGTGGAAGGACAGGATGGTTGGGTTGTTGGTTAGTTAGATATTATGATGTTCCTGATTGTTCTTGCTCTTGTGTTTGTTTGTATTTACTGTCCTTTACAAATGTCTTAATAAAAAAAAACAAAGGGCGACACAATAGCACAGTGATTAGCACTGTTGCTTCACAGCGCCAGAGACTTCTGTTCGAGTCCCAGCTTGGGTCACTGTCTGTGCAGAGTTTGTGCGTTCACCCCGTGTCTGCATGGGTTTCCTCCGGGTGCTCCGGTTTTCCCCCCCACAGTCCAAAGATGTACAGATTCGGTGAACTGGCCACAATAAATTGCTCGCCCTTTGTGTCCAAAAAAGGTTGGGTGGGGTTCCTTGGTTATGGGGGTAGGATTGATGTATGGGCTTAAGTCGGGTGCTCTTTCCAAGGGCCAATGCAGACGCGATGGGCCGAATGGCCTCCTTCTGCTCTGTAAATTCTATGATTCTACTTTAAAGGAAATGTTAGTTGTCCATTGAGTGCTGGAGGAGGGGGGGGGGGGGGATGAAAAATCAAGATTATATTGAAGTGGCCTAGCTCTAATTTTAAGATTGTACTCTATTGATCTGTAGCTTTTCAGCTCTGATCAAATGGCCAAAATACTGACATTTTCTTTTCTGTATGGCACTTTTAAAATTATCTTTGCTGTTGCCGTTTCGAGCACCTCTTCATTTATGGTTTATACATAGAATTTTAAGCACACATCAAAACATCCATTCTTTCTTCCACAGATCTTTATTTATTGTTGTTAACACATCCTGCACCTTCATGAAATTACTTCTGGCTATTTTTATCCTTCTACTGACATCTGCAAGGCATCCACCATCTTTTGTTGTAATTTGTCCACAATGGACAAGCTTATCTGCGTGATCGAATGTGTCATCATCCACTTCAACCTTCCCTCTTAGTATCTTCTAATATATCCCTTCTGACTACCATTTTTTTTGTCTCTTTTTGGTATTTATACTTGATAGATATTCTCAATTTATAAATTTTACTTGATCTATGATTATTTTGTAGAACTTCTTCTGATTCAGCAAATAGTGCTGTGTCATCAACACATCATGAGTTTGTTCTTGCCTCCAGTTTTTATATCTGAATTTTTGAATATTTTATCACAAATAATACTACATGATCCATCTAAGTGACTTCATTATTTAAGATACCTAAGAAACCACAAGCAATGGAGTGCGTTAATTTAAAACTCTCAGCTTAATGAGTCATCTCATTAAAATGATTTGAAAATCACAGTAGAATTTGGATTTCTGACAGTGCAGAAAGTGGCTATTTGGCCCATCAAGTCTGCACTGATCCTCTGAAAGTACACCCAACCTAGGCCCACTCCCTTAGCCTACCCCCAGAACTCCATCTCATCTGCACATCTTTTCACACTAAGGGGCAATTTAGCATGAATCCACCTAACCTTCGCATCTTTGAATTGTGGGAGCAAACCGGAACACTCAAAGGAAACTCATGCAGACATGGGGAGAAAGTGCAAACACATACCCAAGGCCGGAATTGAACCCAGGTCCCTGGAGCTGTGAGGCAGCAATGCTAACACATTGAAGCAGAAATTGGTTAAATGCACTCTGGATGTAGACCTGGACTAGGAACTAGAAAGGGAATATTGAATCCAAGACTGACTTTTGATAAATATCTAGGAGTAAACAAGAACATTTACGTATGTTACATAGACTATGATAAAGCAGTCGTTTGTGTTAATCCTCAAAAACTGATAGGCGACTTTTTGAAATGTGACATTTTGTCAAGATGTGAAATTTATTGAGACCCTATATTGGGCCCTGTATCAGGCGAGAGGATGGACAATTAGATCTGTTTCAAGTAAGAGAGCAGTACGAAGAGGCTGTGTACTGCCACTAAATTATTCAATCTGTGCACGGAACTAATATCCAGGAAGTCAGATTTACTTTCAGGAAAAGTGGCGGCAAGAACATTAGTTTATGGTAGGCTGACAACATAACACCAGCTGTAGGATTCCGGAGGAGGCCATCAGACACACTATACATGTTAGAATTTCTACAAAGTCTACCAAAGAAGTGTTCATGCAGTCCATTCCTGGGAACTCCTTTGGCATTAGCAGAGAACTGACTGGCTGAAATATAGCCAACCTTCCAATGTACCTGTATAGCAGGCACACATAGAATTCTGTTTCTCTGAGCAGAGGGCAATGAATAACCCACATTACAAAGAGGGGCTGGTTTAGCTCACTAAGCTAAATAGCTGGCTTTTAAAGCAGACCAAGCAGGCCCGCAGCACGGTTCGATTCCCGTACCAGCCTCCCCGGACAGGCGCCGGAATGTGGCGACTAGGGGCTTTTCACAGTAACTTCATTGAAGCCTACTCGTGACAATAAGCGATTTTCATTTTTTCATTTCATTTTCAATGTGGCATCATATTCTCGTTACTCGAGTGTAATTAGATCTGTGTTTTGAGGCAGAACTTTCCCAAAAAGTCCCAACAGTGGCTGAAACACAGTCAGCCAGAGGAACATACCCCTTAATTTTAAGACGTGCAGCCCATGAGTATGCTGCTGCCGAGATTGCTCTCCTGTGCAGCATGGTCACCTGCCCTATACAACTGCCTGCCCAATCACAGGGCTGTCAGCTCAGAAGTCTCAATAGTGCCACCAGGAATGATTGCCACTGCTGAGGAAGGCTGGGAAGCCTACACTAGGTAGGAACATAGAAATTAGGAACGGAACAGAAATGGGCAATTCAGCATTTTGAGCCTGCTCCACCATTCAATCAGATCGTTGCTAATCTCTTCCTGGTCCCAAAGCCACCTCCCTGTTCCCCATTTTTGCTTTGACAAAGAGTCATCAGACTCAAAGCGTTAGCTCTTTTCTCTCCCTACAGATGCTACCAGACTTGCTGGGATTTTCCAGCATTTTCTCTTTTGTTTCAGATTCCAGCATCTGCAGTAATTTGCTTTAATCCCTGTTCCCCATATTCCTTTAACCAATTTTTTATCAGAAATCTATCTATCTCTCTCTGGAAGCCATGTAATGATTCAGACTCCACCGCACTATGGGGCAGCAAATTCCACAAATTCACCACCCCCTGTGAGAAGTAGTTCCTCCTCATCTCACTTTTAAATCTACTGCCTCTCATCCTATATCTGTGACCTCTTGTTCTGGATTGCCCCACAAGGGGGTAACATTTGGTCTACATTTATTTTATTAATTCCTTTTAGTATTTTATATACCTCGATCAGATCCCCTCTCATCCTCTCAGCGAATAAGCCCAAACTGTTTAATCTCTCCTCATACATCAACTCCTTCATCCCTGGAATCAATCTAGTGAACCTCCTCTGAACTGCCTCCAATGCAACCACATCCTTCCTCGAATAAGGAGACCAAAACTGGACACAATATTCCAGATGTGATCTCACCAACACCCTATACAATTGCAACACTACTTCTCTACTTTTATACTCCAGTCCTTTTGCAATAAAAGGTAACATTCCATTTGCCTTTCTTATTACATTTTGCACCTGAATACAGACTTTCTGCGATTCATGAACAAAGGCACCCAGATCCCTTTGCCCAGATGCATTTTGAATCTGCTTTCCATTTACATAATAATTTGCCTGACTATTTTCGGCCAAAATGGATAACCTCACACGTATCCACATTAATCCCCATCTGCCAAATTTTGGCCCAATTACCTTGCCTTTCGATATCCGTCTGTAAAATCTGTATCTCCTCTTCACAGCCTGCTGTCCCACCTATTTTAGTATCATCCACAAATTTTGCCATGTTACACTCTGTCCCTGCTTGCAGATCATTTATATAGATTGTAAACAGTTGAGGTCTGGGGACTGAATTCTGTGGAATCCCACTAGTTACAGTTCGCCAGCCAGAGAGAGATCCATTTAACCCTACCCTCTGCTGAAGGAATTTTGAAAAAGGCATGAAAAAATGAATCATGGTGGAGTGAAAGCCCCATTGAGATCATCA
Source organism: Scyliorhinus canicula (assembly GCF_902713615.1). Taxonomy (NCBI): domain Eukaryota; kingdom Metazoa; phylum Chordata; class Chondrichthyes; order Carcharhiniformes; family Scyliorhinidae; genus Scyliorhinus; species Scyliorhinus canicula. The sequence continues at coordinate 183,756,146 of NC_052150.1, read as the reverse complement.
CGGGGGCTGCCTTCCCTGCCTGTGGCCCTCTCATTGAATAAAATAGATACTCCCCTACGCCCGGCTGTCATTGGAAGGCAATTGTATTCAGCCAGCACTCAATCCTTTATTGACAGAATGCTAACAGCCTGTTAAAATTATTTTTTTATTGAATATTTTAATTTTCTGGCTGTGCCTACTTGTGGTAGGAAGCCTGTCCAAAGCAGGTCCCACCATCATTAAAGTTCCCCAATGGTGGGATGCAGTCTGGGAGACCACAAATTTACCATCCTCCCCCATCACCATCCCACCTTGAGCAAGTGGTAAAATTCTCCTCTTTCTGCCTTTATCTGACTGGCTCGTTGGCCTTGATAATGATCTTAAGACATGTCCAGTGGTGGGTTGGGAGTGCAACGTTGGATGGGAAGCACTCCAAAATTTTCAGCTTGTGTTATTTTAACGCTGACCTAATCCAGGACGGCACAATGGTTAGCACTGCTGCCTTACAGCGCCAGGGACCGGGGTTTAATTCCAGTTACTGTCCATGTGGAGTTTGCACGTTCTCCCCGTGTCTGCATGGGTTTCCTCCGGGTGCTCCGTTTTCTTCCCACAGTCCAAAGATGTGCAGGTTAGGTGGATTGGCCATGTTAAATTTCCCAGAGTGTCCAGGGATATGCAGGTTAGGTTGTTGAGTTTGGGGGCTAGGGCATTGTGGATGGGTGAATGGACATGTGTCAGGTGTTCCTTCGAAGGGTCGGTGCAGACTTGATGAGCTGAATAGCCTCCTGCACTTTGAGATTCTGTTCTTTGATATTACTTCAGGGCTTGCATTAACATGTGTCTTGTGTTGTGTGACCTCAACTGCAGTATTTAAAGGGCTAATTCAGAGGAGTTCAGTGATTGAACAGAGAGGGAGAATTTTTATCATGGATTTCGTACAATTAATGGCTGTGCCTTGATTTAATGATGCATTGCTTGGTGTATTGGGTGCAGTTAAGAGTTGCACAGTGATACTCGTTCCCTAGCATTTTGGCAGGAAGGAATCTGCTGCATTGTACCACACTCCTGGATTCAGTGCAGGGAATGCATTGATGATTCAACTGGGTCAGAAAAGGTAAGTACAGTTGCACATTACCCACTTCCTGCTATGAATATCTACCAATCAGCACTGATAGTCACCCTGTTCCACAAGCAATTTAATGCCTCTCCCTGTTAGACATCTACACAAATGGACAGAATCCATTTGGTGAACAGCTGCCATTACAAACACTCAGGTTCATTTCTCTGTCTTTGCAGGAGAAGAGACCATAGAATAATAGGAAGAGGGAGGGGAATAGAGGTGGTCCTCTATAGATTTTGAAATTGACAGCTGCAGAGGGAGAAGGACTGGCATCCCTGATCATCGGAGATGGTGAGACTGGGACCTCCCCTTGTATGACCCACATGGAAGTTGGAATTTCATTCAAAAAGCATTTCACCTGATGCACCCGCTTCTAATATCTGACACACTGCAGCAGCTGTCATTGGCTGAGTCTGTCTCTGCTCAGGCACTCTTCGATTGGACCCATAATTCCACAACCAAGAGCATCTCGGCAGTTAGCAAGGATCAGTGTAGCCTTTTTCTTATTCGTCATGGAATGTGGACATCCCTGGCGAGGCCAGTATCTATAGCCTAATTCCTAATTGTCATTGACAAGTTGGTGGTGAGCCGTCTTCTTGAACCACTGCAGCCCTTGTGGTGTAGGTTCATCCACAGTGCTGTAAGGAAGAGAGTTCCAGGGTTTTTGACCCAGCGACAGTGAAGGAGCAGTGATATATTTCCAAGTCAGGATGGTGAGTGGCTTGGAAGGGTACTTGCAGATGGTGGTGTTCCCATGCATCTGCTGCCCTTGTCTTTCTAGGTGGTGGAGGTCATGGGTTTGTACGGTGTTGTCAGAGGAGCTTTGCTGCAGTCCATCTTGTAGATGGTACGCACTGCTGCTATTGTGCACCGCTGGTGGAGGGAGTGAGTGTTTGATGTAGTGGATGGGATGCCAATCAAGTAGGCTGTTTTGCTCTGGATTGTGTCATATTCAAGTGTTATTGGAGCTGCACTTATCCAGGCAAATGAAATGAAAAATGAAAATCGCTTTATTGTCACGAGTAGGCTTCAATGAAGTTACTGTGATAGCCCCTAGTCGCCACATTCCGGCGCCTGTCCGGGGAGGCTGGTACGGGAATCGAACCGTGCTGCTGGCCTGCTTGGTCTGCTTTAAAAGCCAGCGATTTAGCTGAGTGAGCTAAACCAGCCCCTGGACAATATTCAATCACATGCCTGACTTCTGCCTTGTGGATGGTGGAGTAGACTGTTAGAGTTCTTTGAGGAGGTAACAATCAAGTTAGACAAAGGAGAATCAGTGGACGTGATTTATTTGGATTTCCAGAAGGCCTTTGACAAGGTGCCGCATAGGAGACTGTTAAATAAGTTAAAAGCCCATTGTGTTAAGGGTAAGACCCTGGAATGGACAGTGGATTGGCTGACTGGCAGAAGGCAAAGCGTTGGGATAAAGGGGAATTTTTCAGAATGGCAGCCGGTGACTAGTGTGCCTCGGGTCTGTGCTGGGACCACAACTTTCTACAATATACATTAATGATCTGGAAGAAGGTACTGAAGGCACTGTTGCTACGTTTGCAGATGATACAGAGATCTGTTGAGGGACAGGTAGTATTGAGGAAGCAAGAGGGCTGCAGGAGGACTTGGACAAGTTAGGAGAGTGGGCAATGAAGTGGCAAATGAAATACAATGTGGAAAAGTGTGAGGTTATGCACTTTGGAAGGAGGAATCTAGGCATAGACTATTTTCTAAATGGGGAAATGCTTTGGAAAGCAGAAGCACAAAGGGACTTGGAAGTCCTTGTTCATGATTCTCTTAAGGTTAATGTGCAGGTTCAGTCAGCAGGTAAGAAGACAAATGCCATGTTCGCATTCATGTCAAGAGGGCTAGAATACAAGACCAGGGATGTACTTCTGAGGCTGTATGAGGCTCTGGTCAGACCGCATTTGGAATATTGAGAGGTTTTGGGCTCCAAATATAAGGAAGGATGTGCTTGCCTTGGAAAGGATCCACAGAAGGTTCACAAGAATGACCCCTGGAATGAAGAACTTGACGTATGAGGAACATTTGTGGACTCTGGGTCTGTACTCGTTGGAGTTTAGAACGATGAGAGGGGATCTTATTGAAAGGTACAAGATACTGCGAGCCCTGGATAGAGTGGACGTGGAGAGGATGCTTCCACTTCTGGGAAAAACTAGAACCAGAGGACACCATTTCAGATTAAAGGGACGATCCTTTAAAACAGGGATGAGGAGTATTTTTTTTCAGCCAGAGGGTGGTGAATCTGTGGAACTCTTTGCCGCAGAAGGCTTGGAGGCCAATTCACTGGGTGACTTTCAGGCAGAGATTGATAGGTTCTTGATTAATAAGGGGATCATGGGTTATGGGGAGAGGCAGGAGAATGGGGATAAGAAAAATATCAGCCATGAGTGAATGGCAGAGCAGACTCGATGGGCCAAGTGGCCTAATGCTGCTCCTATGTCTTATGGTCTTATGCTCTTGTAACTGCAATATTTATATTACTGGTCCAGTTCAATTTGTCATCAACATTGATGGTGGAGGATTCTGCGATGGTGATGCTACTGAATGTCAAGGAGAGGTGGTTAGATTCTCTCGTTGGAGATGTTCACTGTCTGACACCCGTATGGTATGAATGCTATTTTCCACTTATCGGTCCAAACCTGAATGTTGTCCAGGTAGCCTGCTGCAACTCTCTTGAAATCACAGGACTGCCATGTCGGAGGTGTAAGTGGGCGGCATGGTAGCACAATGGTTAGCACTGTCGCTACACAGTGCCAGGGTCCCAGGTTCGATTCCCAGGAATGGTCCATTTGGATGAAGATCGTCTCGTGGTACTCATTTGGAGTAGGGCTCCTGTGGGTTGAGGATCAGAAGAGCTCCTTGTACGAGAGGAGCTGAAGTTCCTTCTGAGGAAGACGAGTTTTAAAGAATTGTTGTAACCCACAGTGACTGATGTCTGGTTATGTTGCTGAGAAATTGGGGGACCTGTCTTGGGTTGGGTCCACCATTTAATGTGCAGTCCATTTAATGTGCAGTTTATGGAGTACTGGACCACTGTTTGCCTGTTATTTCTTGTTTACCTCATGTGATTCTGTATGTTCGACTATAAACAAGTCAATAATTTACCTTCAGTTCCATGAGCTTCAATTTTAGTTAACAGTATCTCATGAGGGATTTCTACAAGTCCATATAAATAACATCCCTGTCATTATTTGCATTACTCTTGAAAATAATTCATCATTTTCTGAAAAAAATTCAATCAGATTCATCAGACGTGACCTACCCTTTGCAAAACCAGCCTGCTGTCTCTGATCAGCTGAACATTTTCAAGGTATCCAGTCATGCTATCCTTAATTAGATACTCTCATAATTTCTTGAACTCTGATGTAAGACTAACCAGTCTTTAATTCTCTGTTTTCCTTCTCTCACCTTGGTTAGAAAGCGGAATGGGATGTGCAGTTTTGCAGTCTGCAGGAACCATCCCCAAAATCGAGAAAGCTTTGGAAGTTTGCCAAATATATATTTCTTTACCAAGTCAGCTCAATAGTATCACTACTCTATCTGGGTCAGAAGGCCTTAGTTTCTAGCCCTTCTATAAACAGTAGTGAATAATTTAGACTAGTACTTCAGCGTAGTATTGAGCGAGTGAATTATTATTGAAGGGAAGCTAAGGCCCATTTGCCTACTTCAGTTGATGTAAAGTTGACGGATAGGGAAAATGGTGGGGAGGAGGGGGCCTGGTAGCCTTACTGATTCAAAACCAAATCAGCACTTTGGTGAGAAGGGATATAATGAGATGAAAGCATCCAGTGGAGACCTTGAGGGCGGAAGTGAGGAACAGTATAGGATCTAAAACTGTAATAGGTGTTGTGTCTAGATCCCCTGGTAGCAGCTCGGAAGTGCTAAATTGTATAAATGCAGAAATTAAGCAAGTGTGTCGCAAAGGCAAAGTAGTATAAATGAGGATTTTAAATTTTAATGTAGATTGGAAGAGGCAGTCAAGCACCTGTCAGAAAAATGGTAAATTTCTGAGTGTCAGGGATAATTTCCTGAAGCAATATGTCCTGGATACAACAAGGGGTCAAGTAATATTGGATTTAGCAATGAGTAAAGAGCCGGATTTAATTAATAACCTAATTGTGCATGAATATTTATCAAGCATAATGTAATATTTGAAAGCAAAAAGCACAAATCAGCTACGAGAGGTTTAGGTTTAGGTAAGACTAACTTTAATGAGAGAAAACTGAGACTGTCCACAGTAAACCTAGAAAATCTGAGAGTGGGTAAAACAACTGAAGAACAGTGGAAGATGTTTAGGAAACATTTAATGCAATACAGAACCATTTTATACCCCAGGAGGGAATAGCTCCACTTCACAGGAAAAACAGCCATGGAGAGCGAAAGAGATGAGATACAGCATAAAACTAAAAGAGAGTGCTTACAAAAATGTCACAACCGCTCAGATTCTACCAAATCGGAAAGATATGAAGACCAGCAAAAGGCCACAAAGCAGCTTTTGTGAGCACTAAAAGGAATTTTGAAAGGAAACTTGCAAGGGACATCAACATTTTTTTGGAAGATAATTTATTGAAGGCATATCCAAAGCCTTCTATCCTTCTGTCCATATAAAGAATACAAAAACAGGAACAATCTATAACATTAAACAACAACAAACACTGCATAACATATTAACAGTGCATATAACACTATAATATTACAATAAAACAGGAGCTCCCCATATATACAAATATGATGCCAACACCCTTGACGAGAAAGAAAGTAAACATTTTTATTTCTTAGTAAATCAAAATAATGAACCCCTGCCCCTTGACAGTCAACAAAATTACAATCCCCCCCCCCTCTGATGGTCGAGTAGTTCTTGAAAAAGTCGATGAACAGCTTCTATCTGATGGAGATCCCTTCATACGAACCTCTAATGGCGAACTTAATCCTCCAGATTAAGGAATTCATAAAGGTCCCATACCCATGACCCAGTGCTTGGCAGTTTGTGAGCAAAGTTCTCCTCTGTGCCAGTAAGGAGGCGAATGCCATGATGTCGGCTCCCTTTCCCACCCTGACACCAGGATTCTCACACACACCAAAAATAGCTACCAATGGAGAAGGCGTGATCACTACCCCCACCACCCGAGACAGTGCATTCGAAACACCCTTCCAAAATTCCACTGGTTTTCAACAGGACCAGAAGATGGGAATGGTTCACAAGGGATCTGGCACGGTGTGTACATGGATCAGCCACTTCCAGGAAGAAATGACTCAGCCTAGCCAGTGTCATATGTGCAACCTTAAGTTGTATAAGACTGAGCCTAGCACAAGACAAGAAAGCATTAACCCTACCCAACGCTTCTTCTCAAATCCAGGCCCGCACCTCACCTCCCAACTCTTCCAATCTCATCTGTATCGATACCATCGAGCCTTCCTCCCTACTGGCCAACTCAGCGTACACATTGGAGATCTTATGCCCTCCAATCTCAATATCCTGAGAGGAGGCTGTCCTATAGACCCAAGGGCAGTTACATTGGATATGAACTCAACTCCAAACCAAAAAAGAAATCAGCACTGGTTCCAAATCCTCAAATTGGAAACCACCACTAGGTTTGATGAATACCTACCCGGCGAAAAAGGAAGGGGAGCCAAAACCAATGCCCTTAGGGAAGTCGCTCTAGACGAGGCCTCCTTCACACTAAACCATACCGACCCCTCGTCCAACAACCATCTTCGGACCATAACAGTTGTAACAGCCCAGTAGTAACACTGAAAATTGGGAAGGGCCAAGGCACCCCTGTCTCCCGTCCCCCCAGCCATCTACTCCATTCCAGACAAACTCTTCTAAGACGGTGGACCCTCCCTGCCCACACAAAGCCCAAGACTGGTCTATTAATCGTTCTGAAAATGGATTTGGGCAGAAAGATTGGGAGGTCCTGAAAAACAAAGGGGAACCTCGGTAGGATCACAATCTTAATAGTCTGGACTCTTCCGGACAAAGATAGAGGCAGACTGTCCCACCTTTTGAACTCCTCTTTCATCCCCTCTACTAAGCATGTCAGATTGAGTTTGTGAAGTTGAGCCCAATCCCGCACCACCTGAATCCACAAATAGCGGAAGCTCTAACGAGCCAAACGAAACGGGAGCCCACTCAAACACCTCTCCCGTCCTTCGGAGCCAATCAAGAACATCTCACTCTTTGCTGTATTAAGCTTGTATCTAAAGGAGGAGCTGAATTCATTCAGAATTCTCAGGTTCTTATCAATAGACTGCAAGGGGTTGGAAAGATAGAGTAGGAGGTCATCCGCATAAGGGACATCAAAATTACTAATATGTTTTACAGTTGCATAAAGGGAAAGCGAGTGGTCTGCAGCAATGTTGGCCTGTTAAAGACTCAAAGTGGGATATTTTTCGTGATTATGGGGACATGGCAGACATGTTGAATAATTACTTTGCCTCGGTATTTACAGTAGACAAGGAGGATAGCTGGCCAGAAGTTCCCAAGGACATTAATAGTGGATGGGGGACCAAGGACTAAACAAAATTAATGTAAGCAAAACATCGATAATGAGGAAATTAATGGAATTAAAGAGTGACAAATTCCCAGGACATGAGCTTTTCCATCCGAGGGTGTTAAAGGAAGTAGTGGAGCACATTGTAGATGCCCTAACTATAATGTGCGGAGTCAACACGTTCTCCCTGTGCCTGCGTGGGTTTCCTCTGGGTGCTCCGGTTTCCTCCCACAAGTCCTGAAACATGTGCTGTTAGGTAATTTGGACATTCTGAATTCTCCCTCCTTATCCCCGAACAGGTGTCGGTATGTGGCGACTCGGGGTTTTTCAGAGTAACTTAATTGCAGTGTTAATGTAAGCCTACTTGTGACAATAAAGATTATTATTATTCAGTCCCACAAAAGTGACTGTTAACTAAGGTCGAAGCCCACGGAATTGAGAGCAAACTGGGAAATTGGTTGAGTGGCAGGTGACTGAAAGATGGGATAATGGGTAGGTATTCAAATTGCCATGATGTGAAGAGTGATGTCCCACAGGGCCTCGATTGTTCACATTCCTTAATGACTTGGATAATGGCATAGAAAATCATATGTCCAAATTTGCTATGATACAAAGTTGAGTGGCTGAAGACAGTGTTAAAATCACGAAGGGATGTTGGTCAACTAGGTGAATAGGCAGAACTGTGGCCGATGAATTTCAGTATGAGCAAGTGTGAAGTTATCCTTCTTCAAGCTCAAGGAGATCGACGCCTGCGACAACTTGGCTGGCAGCACTCCCCAGGACAAGGAATCATTGAAGATATCCAGCAGAAGTGGGACCAACTGACCAACAAACTGTTTGTAAAATTCAGTGAGAAACCCATTCGGACCTGGAGCTTTACCCATCTACATTGATCGAATACAGCTCATAAGCTCCTCCAGCCCTATCGACATCTCCAACTTCTGCTTTCTCTCCTCCACTACCGGGAAGGTCACCCATCCAAAGATTGCTTCATTGCACCGTGCTTCAGAGATTCTGACTCATACAACCCACAATAGAGGGCCTCAAACACCTTATTGATCCTCTCTGGGGCAGAAACCAACCCCCAACCGAGTCCCTAACCTGTACTATCTCCCAGGAGGCAAACTGCTGCCTCAGCTAGTGAGCCAACAAACGACTGGCCTTCTCCCCATAATCTTATGTGCCCCATGAGTATCTTAGCCAGGTTACCACCGTACCCGTAGATAACAATTCAAAATTAATTTGCAGCTTTTCCTGTCTGCCAATAAATCTGGTGTTGGGGCAATCAAGTACTGGAGGTCCATTTCAAGATTGGGGTCCACCAGCCTCTGCCTCGCTACCTTCCTAGATTTATCCTTAAGCACCTTATAAGAGATTATCTTCCTCCCCCCAAAAACTGCCTTCAGTGCTTCCCAGAGCATAGAAGGTAAGACCATCTCATTCCTATTGAACTCAGCATACTCCCCCCAAACATGAAGAAGTCGATCTGGAGTAAACCCAATGGAGGTGGGAAAAAAACTCCTTATCCCTCAGAAATTTAAATCTCCACGGGTCTGTCTCGCTCATCTGTTCCATGAACACCAGTAACTCCTTTGCCACCCCAGATAGACTCAGAGACTTGGGACTCAACCTATCCAACCTATGTTCTAAGACACACAATTGAAATTCCCCCCCACCCCCATAATTAATTGATGTGAATTTAGGTCTGGGATAGAAGCCAGAACCTATCAATGAATGCCATGTCATCCCAGTTCAGTACATAAACATAAACCAACACCAACGGCGCACCTGCCAGCGACCTACTGATGATTAAGTATTTCCCACCTGGGTCTGCTAATCGCAGAAAAAGCCACCCTCTTATTAATCAACCCCAAATCCTCCCCCAACTTACAAAAAGTCCCACAAAAAAATACATATACAGATGAACTTAACAAAGAACAAACAAAAGAACTCAAGTCCTCAGGTACTTCAAACTTATTTGTATCCTCCAGTGCATGTCTTTGACGGTCACCCGAAGACAGCCAGGTACGTCACACCAAACCTCATGTTGGCCTTGTACTGTGCAGCCTTGGCCTTGTTAAACACCGCACACCTTTTCACCAACTCTGCCCAAATATCTCAGCGTATTCTGATGATAGGGCCCTCCCATCTACAATCCCGATGATCCTTTGCCCACCTCTGCACTCACTCCTTGTCCAGGTATGAATGAAACTGACATTGATCACCCATAGTGGCTTCCCAGATCTGGACTTCTGCCTCCGGGATCTATGGGTCCTGTCCAACCCAGGAGTGGGTGAAAAGATCTCCCCCACCAGCTTTCCGAACATCTTCGACATATAGTGCATGGATCTGGAGCCCTCCAACAACCCAATGATCCTTAAGTTTTGCCATCTGGAGCGATTCTCCAGATTGTCAACTTTGGCCTTTAGCACTTAAGGCTCTTCAGCCAGTAATGCCATCTCAGACATTTGAGTCTGACACCATCTCTGCCTCCAGAGACACAATCTGATCACTGTGATCAGAAAACACCATTTCCATCTTCTGTATTTCCAAGCCTTGTACCTCTATCCGCCGGTCAATCATGTCCATGGCCACCTGAAATGGGACCAAAGCCCCCTCCATTGCCTTGGCCAGCTCCTCAGTGACCGTCTGCTTCTAAAATGAGTCGATTAAGAAGCTAACTAACTTCTTAAAGTCATTCACCGAGGAACCACTGCAAGGACAATAAGCAATTTTTATTTCATTCTCATGTACCCCCTGCTGAGGCTCGAGAAACGTTTGAGTCTGACGACAATTCCTTGCCCAACTTCTGCCTTGAACTATTTTTATTAGACATTACTCAAATGAAGGGAACTTATTTCATCCAATGACACCAATTTCCTCCAAACAAAATCACCCATAAACCTGGCTGAAGGAGCCAAAACCATGTACTCTTGCCCGAGCCACCCCATGTACGACCGCTAACCACATAGGTGCCAATGGCAGTTTCACACCGGTTCCGAGTGCACAGGCATGCTGGGCCCAAAGAATTAAACAATGCAAAACAGCACCTATGGAGAAACTCCAAGCTAAGTCGGGATTTGTAGTTCCCAACTATTATAACCCACATGGAGGTCACTGTGTATGGACTATTCGGTTCACCAAGACAGTGGCAAGAAATGAACTTGCCCATTAAAGGGTTTCCCTTTAACAAGGGAAGCATGACTGGTATATAAACCCCGGCCCAGTTGTGGGCTAGGGCGGGAGTAGCCTTCGAGGAGTGGGGAGAGTAGTTGTGTCATTGATCCAACCTTTTGTTCAACATCCAAACATCTGTTCCTTGTGGTCACTCTGCTCGGATCCAACACCGGCGAGGAGGGTTAATTGGAGCTGCTGACAGCTCCAATTTTGTACATCTCGGCCCACTTTGCAAAAGCGTCAGGAGGCCGCTTTACCGACAGCAGGAATGTCACACATTGGGAAACTCAAACCCTTCAATGCAGTTATGGTTGACTGATCCCAATATGTGGAACAAAAGCAGTATTTGTTCCTAATGATTTCATTAATGGGGACGAGGGGGAGATGGTTATCTTCCTCACACCTTATGGAGTCGCCACCTACAGCATAATTAAGGGCTTCTCTTACCCGGATGCTCCAAATATGTGGTCTTTCGCCTCTTTGGTAGCATTAGTGGACAAGCATTTCAATCCTAAGCGGCTCATGATAGTTCAACATTTCCAATTTTATAGGGCTGCCCAAACACAAGGGCAATCAGTAACTGAGTTTTTGGCCCGCCTGAGGAAACTCTCAGAATTTTGTGATTTTGGGACATCCTTTTCAGAACATTGTGAGACAGGTTGCTTTGCGGGATCTGTGACGTGGCAACCCAAAAGAAACTACTGGCCAGACTGTGCTTAGATCTGCCGATCGCCATCGAAATTGACATATCCCTCGAATGCGGAACAAGGGGTACAGGAACTGCAAGGGATGGATGTCCTCTGCCTGGGTCACCCGACTGAAAGTCAAGCACTGCCTTCCAGGACCGAAGACTCAGGCCCCTGACCATGGGGGCTTTATCACTGAGAGCATGCAGGTACAACAGGTGGTAAAGAAGACAAATGATGTGTTGGCCTTAATAGCGAGAGGATTGAAGTACAGGAGCAGGGATGTCTTGCTGCAATTACTCTGGGCATTGGTTAGGCCACACCTGCAATGTGTGTGCAGTTTTGGCCTCCTTATCTGAGGAAGGATGTTCTTGCTCTGGAGGAAGTGCAACAAAGGTTTACCAGGCTGATTCTGGGGATGGCGGGAATAACGTATGAGGAGAGATTGACGAGGTTAGGATTGTATTTGCTGGAGCTCAGAAGCATGAGGAGGATCTCATAGGAACCTATAAACTTCTAACAGGACTAGATAAGGTAGATGCAGAAAGGATGTTCCTGATGGTGGGTGTGTCCAGGATCAGGGGTCACAGTCTGAGGATACGGGAAGACCATTTAGGACAGAGATGAAGAAAAATTTCTTCACCCAGAGAGTGGGAGCCTGTGGAATTCGTTACCACAGGAAGATGTTGAGGCCAAAATATGGTATGTTTTCAAGAAAAAGTTAGATATAGCACTCGGAACAAAGGGGTTCAAAGGATATGGGGGAAAGCAGGATTAAACTATTGAGTTGGATGATTAACATGATCATAACGAATGGCTCAGCAGGCTCGAAGGGCTGAATGGTAAAGGAATTTCAGTATGCCTATTACCACACTTTTATGGTGCTGACTGATCACAAGCCCTTATTGGGGTTGTTTAAGGAGGACAGGACAATTCCTCCCATAGCGTCCGTGTTGATTCAACACTCGATGTTGCTGTAGGCGGCCCATGAATATGTGATGGAACACGACCCCAGAGCGAAGATCCCTTCTGCAGAGATGCATTAAGTTTCCTTCTCTTCCCAACCAGACTGCCGATGCCCGCTTCTGCTGGCGAAGTCATAGCCACCTTGCATTTTATGGACATGTTGCCTGTCACTGTATCCCAAGTCCGAGCCCGGTTGGCCCATATCCGGCACATTATCTTATACGGAGCCCAACACTGCTTTGCCAGTTAACTTGAAGGCTTTCACAACAAAGATAACGGGAGTTCACCATTGATGATGGCGTCTTCCTCTGAGGGACAAGCGTCGTGATCTTGGTGAAAGGTCGCAGCACGACTCTACCTCCACAATGGCCATCCCAGAGTCATGAAGATGTTGGCCAGCACCTACATGTGGATTAACGTCAACATAGAGAAGCTATCCCACAATGCGGCCAGTGCCGGGAGCGCTAGAAACTTCCGCTGGCGACGGCCCTCCATCCGTGGGAGCAGTCAGGATGGCCTTGGTCGCACCTTCACATTGGTTTTGCACCACCGTTCCAAGGGTCAATGTTCTGAATCATGTTCGATGCCCACTCCAAGTAGATGGATGTCCACCGCTTCTAGTCCACGATGTCAAAGGCCATGATTGAACGGCTCTGCCAGATGTTCAGCATCCATGGCATTCCGGGGGTACTCGTTTTCGACAATGGGATGGCGTTTGCCAACAGCAGATTCGTGAGTTTTTTTGGACAAACTGAATCCGTCACATCCAAACCGCTCTGTACCACCCGGCCTCAAACGGGATGGCTGAATGGGTGGTCCAGACTTTCAAGCAGGGAATGTGGAAGCAAACCATGGGCTCCCTTGTGACGTGCCCGGCCAGTTTTCTTTTTGTTATAGGACCACACCGCAAGTCACGATGCGAGTGCACTTTTGGAGCTACTAATGGGATGTTGCCTTCGCACACGTTTGTGCTGCCAGACATTGGTGGGAAGATCCATAGCGAACAGGATCGGTACAGGTTCAAGGAAGCTGGCGCCCTTGCATTGTCTTTCACCGGGCCTAACGGCGCACATCAGGAATTACAGCGACAGAGTCACGTGGATCCTGGTTGTGGTACTAAAGCTGACGGGTCTGGTCTCCTACACAGTACTGGCGCAGGGCCGTGTTCAACAGGCCACCTCCAGGGTATCCAGTGAGCAGTTGTTGCCCTATCCCGTACGCTTGAATATCTCGAGGACCTGCAGAGAGGTCAAAAGTTAGTGTGGAAGGAGCACTTCCTCCGATATCAAGCAGCAAATGGATTTCACACAAAGGAGCAAAGACATAAAATCAGCAATCTCTCTATGCTCTGAGTCCAGTAGCAGAGTGTTCTCCTGAGGCAAGGGGTGGAGGTGTCCACCAAAGACATTTACACCATTTTCAATGTCTTCAACACCTATTTTAGCCCAAGAAAAACTTAGTTTTAGAACAAGGATGTTTGAACTAAAGGTCTCAATGACCTGGGGAATCAGTTGAATTATTCCTCACTGACCAAACCACCTAATTAGTTCTTGCAGATGTAGGACACTGAAGGACAAGCTAATCAGTGATCACATGGTCGTGGGCGTCTGAGATGAGAAACTCTCCAACTTTATGCAAACCAAAGGCCACCTTACTTTAGACCAAGCTATCCAAAACCTTTATTAATATAAATTTTAAATGCCCAATTCTTTTTTTAATCCCAATTAAGGAGCATTTTAGCACGGCCAATCCACCTATCCTGCAAATCTTGGGTTGTGAGCGTGAGACCTACACAGACATGGGGAGAATGTGCAAACTCCACACGGGCAGTGACTTGAGGCCGGAATCGAATCCGGATCCTGTGCAGTGTGAGGCAGCAGTACTAACCACTGCGCCACCCTGTTGCCCAAGCCATACAAAACATGAGGCAGGCTGAGCTCAGAAATAAACAAAGCTATAATTTGGCACAGCTCTGAGGCTCTCGATGACCCCGGAAATTGGATCAGCCCCTGGATCAGCCCCACCCACACAAAAGCCAGCCAAAATGGGCAGAATTGGGGGGGTGGGGGGAAAGAGTCCACGGCAGCAGCAGCCTTTTTGAGATGCTCATGCTGTGGGGCAAAGAAACATCACACGTCAGGACTGCCCAGCAGGGGGTGCAAAATGCTTCTAGTATGGGAAGACTGGATATTTCAAACATTTCTGCAAATCCAATAATTTTAATCAATGTAGAAGACAAGACAATCTTTATGATATCAAGATAAAGAAGAAATCAGCGTTTCTAGAAGTAAATGATCTTAACAAATGCTACTGATTAGTTACAGTACAGGTTAAAGCTTCAATAGCACCTTTGAAATTGCCGGCGTTGGACTGGGGTGAGCACAGTAAAAAGTCCAACAGGTTTGTTTCGAATCACTAGCATTTATCTGAGGAAGGAGCTGTGCTCCGAAAGCTAGTGATTCAAAACAAACCTGTTGGACTTTAGATTGAGCACAAAAACACTGGCCTCATGCTCCTAACCTTGAGTTCTCTGGAAAGAGTTGGGGCCTGTTTTTTGGTGTGCCTTGCTGATCATCTCAAATTACATAGTTGAAACTATATGTAGTTATTATCTGGTGAACTATTACTTTCCCGTTAAAGAAAACTGAAATCAATTCAATGCGACCTGGAAGAATTTTTTTAGCCAGTTGACTTAAGCCCACCGAGGATTAATAAATCAGATTTATATGGAATATTTGTTTTTTTATTGAACTAAATAACTGGAAAAATTGGTGTCAATTTGAGCCAACAGCACTTTTCCTTTGAAACATTCTCTATGCTGGAAACTAGTCTGCTAAACATTTATTCAATAGCAGCAGTTGTTTTCGAGGGAAAACTTGCATTGATATAGCTGCTTTCATGATCTCAGAACGTCTCAAAGCACTTCACAGTCCATGAAGCACTTTATTGAAATGCAGTCCCTGTTGTAATGTAGGTATATGCAACAGCTAACCTGCATACAACAGGGTCCCACAAACAGTGATAAAATAAATGATCAGATAATCTATTTGATAATGCTATTGCTTGTGAGATAAATCTGGCCAGGACACATGGAAAATTCCCCAATTGCTCTTCAAATAGTGGCAGGGTTTGGCTTTTCCTGAGCAATAACTACAGGCTGACCCTAATCAGCAAGTCCAGAAAGAGCAAGAAATATGCCAACAATCTGCAACTTTTCTTTTACATAGACCTCTAATATTGGGCTATTTAAATATTTCTGCAAAAAGAGGCATTTTGTCGAAGCATTTCGTCTTGCCATTATCAGTTCTGTAATATCAAGTGATTAATTGGACTATTTCTTATGGGTTTCTTTTTAAGAGGACATGTGCATAATAACTCCTCTAAAAGAACGCATCGCCAACAGTGCAGCACGCCCTCAAAACTGACCTGGTGTCACTGAATCATGAATTTTCCACAAAGTTTTAATAGTGGAGTGAACAGGCAGTCACTGTTGAGCTGGCCACTTGCATTACTATTGATGGATAGAAGGACAAAGCTGCATGTATACTCCAAGGTACCCACAGAGTTCAGCAAGCTCTAATCAACTTTCCTACACTAATTGGTAGTTTGAAAGAACAAGTGAAACAGGCTGTCTGATTTCAAATCTATTGTAAGCATTGTAGTTCTGTTGCTAGTCCGCCTTCACCGATGATCATTTTATCTCTCTTGGCATTCTCTGAAGAGCCCATTGAGATGCTCATTGCTGCCTCCTTGTGAATAGCAACCCAGCTTCCCCATTCTATTTCTTTGCAACCTTGCCACCTTGTGAGTCTGTTGGGTCTAATAACTCCTACCTCCTCGCCATTCCTGTCACCCCTCACAATGCTGACCCTGTGGACTTGGCTTCTAGAATGTCTGTTCACTTTTGAATAAAGCCATGTGCGTTTTGTGGGTAATTGCTTGGACATCATGGGCAGGATTCTCAGTTTCAGAGACTAAGTGCTCCTGCCAGCAGAGAATTGGGGCTGTGTCTTTCTGGCGCTAGGAGCATCGCTGTGGTGGAATTCGCAGACTTTGCGATACAAAATAAAGCATGGAGACGAACAGGTCGATATCCCAGCACTTATTGATGACAGACCGCCATTTTGAACAGGTGTCCTGATCCCAGTGTCCAGAGATGCCCCACAATGTAAATATTGACTTCCCTGGCCTTTCCAATGGTGTACTGCCCATTACACCATGACACTGACACCCTGGCAGCGACACCTTACCCTTGCGTGATGGACCCCCAAGGGGGTTAGCCCATTGGTCATGCCCCTCTGCCACTGCCAATTGTCCAGGAGTTGCATGGACTCGGACTGTGGGTAAGGGGTTGACACTGGGACCCTTCCTTGGCATGGGGGTCCTGTGATTGGACTGCCCCTTCCAGCCCTGGGCAACCTGAAGATCACTCTTGGCATGATTATTTCGGGTGCCCTCTGTTCAGAATCATCATCCTTGTCTGAGGTGCTTAATCTCCGAAGTAACCTCCTCACTCTGAACTGCTCTGCCTGACAGCTGATGAGCAGATCAATTGGTTCATTGAAGATTCAGCCAGGAAGACTTTCACTTTCCTCAAATCTACTCCCTTAGCCCTATACATTTAAAAGTGCTGTACTTTGAAGTTGATGAACCTCCTTCGGCTACAACACTTGAAACACTTTAAAATCCTTTGAGATCCTTTGAAATGCTGATTATTATCTGAAGGACCAGTAGAGATGGGGAATGAATGCTGGCCTAACCAGCGATGCCCACATCCCGTAAATGAATAAAACTAATTCATTAAATGTTGCAGTGGCAGTGAGGCATGGCAGCGTGTTAGAGCGCCCAAAACTTTGTGGGATGGGGAGTGAGGGAGGGGGTGGGGAGGGAGGTTGGGGGGTGAAATTTCACCTTTGTGCTGATTGGGGGGCCATTTTTAAAGATGGGGCCCCAATCTCTATGGAGGTCGCCCTTCTCCCATTCCGTCTTTTTTTCTGTCAGTTGCTCAAGATCTGGTCTAAAATCTCGACAATGTATCTGGAAAGATACATACAGGTTTTCAGTCAGAGCCTGACCGTTTTGACAAATTATGGGAATATTCCACCCACTGTTTTCTCTTGTCTTTCCAAGCTTCGTCATTTTTCTCGCTAAAATACCTTCACAGCCTCTTCATCGAGCAGCATTTTTTCAACCATCAGTTCAATTTATAATACTCTCTTTCCTCTGACTTCATAACTCTCCTCTTCTCCCTTAATCTTTCCCTTCAGATAACTCTTGAATTCCATATTTATGATTACCCTTTTGACCTTGCCATTTCACATGGCCTTGCTATTTCCATTGTGTTGATCACAGAAGAGGCTCACTCTGATCTCTTCTTTGTATCAGTCTCCACACACATCCCTCTTCCCCCTCCCCACACATTTCCTCTTTCTCAACCCCAGAGAAAAACAACTGCACTTTCAAAATCTCAATTGTCTATTGTTTGAACTCCTAAGAGGCCACTAATGTTAAAAAAAATATAGATTTCCCACTAATTGACGGAAAGAATCACAGGACAAAATTTCACATTTTATTACTTTTACTGAAGCAAACCAAAATGACCCGCGATTAAACATTACTTAATCGGCAACTGATTATCAAACTGAAGAAAAGATACGGTCATGTTAACTACTGAACACAACTGAAATGTGCCTTCTGAAATGTCTTTACGCCACATTACGGTATCAAATTAGAGAATGAGAGAATTTACAGTGCAGAAGGAGGCCATTCGGCCCATCGAGTCTGCATTGGCCCATGGAAAGAGCACCCTACCCAAGCCCACACGTCCACCCTATCCCCGTAACCCAGTAATTCCACCCAACCTTTCTTGGACACTAAGGACAATTTAGCATGGCCAATATACCTAACCTGCACATCTTTGGTCTATGGATGGAAACCGGAGCACTCGCAGGAAACCCAGCAGACACTGTGAGAACATGCAGATCTGCACAGACAGTGATCCAAGCCTGGGATCCTGGAGCTGTGAATAAACTGTGCTAACCACTGTGCTATCGTGCTGCCCAGATGTGCAGCAATACAAGATTAAGTCCCAAATTAATACCAGCTCTCCCTGCCCACTTAGGTTGAACCTTCGAGTATCCTTCAAAAATTGATCCATTTGGTCCAAGTATTCCGAAACCAACTTTCATCAGAAAGACCCCCCTCAGTGACTCCTTGTTACTTAAGTCTCCAAAAGCCCTTCGTCCTTCCCTTCAAATAAAAAACCAACAGATTACATGGGCCTGTCTTGGGGCAGAGGTTTATTATGAGCTCACTATCCTTCCAGAACATTCTGTTTCATTTTAAATTGAATGAAACTTTTTAAAGCCAAGTCTAACGTTCATAAATTGGCCTTTGGTCCTCTATTCACTACGTTTCTAGAACTACCAATCTGCTCCACCACATCCATGTTTACCTCCATGTTTGCTGCCAAGGTGAAAGACTGGGTTAGCCATTCACTGCTGACTGAAACATTGGTCAGAAATGTATATACTACTTTTGCTACAATTGTATCTGAATCTGATTTCTGTGTACCAGAAGTTAATAGATCTAAAAATTGAAAGAGCCATGGAATTATTCGACACACAAACAGGCCCTACAGCTCACCATGTCAATGCCGGCCATCAAATACCAATCTATACTAATCCTATTTACCAGCCCTTGGTCCATAGCCTACTATACTGTGGCAATTTAAATGCTCAAACCATCCTTATATAAAGCGCATTACATATTTCCACCACTCTCTGGGTGAAAAAATGTTTCCTCAGTCTTCCTCTAAACCACTTACTCCTCACCTTAAACCTGTGCCCTCTGGTCTTAGACAATTCTGCCATGGGGAGAAGATTCTTATTATCTATCCTATCTATGTCTCTCATAATTGTGTACACTTCTATCAGATCCCCACTCAGCTTCCTCTGCTCCAGGGAAAGCAAACCCATCCCATCCAATCTCTCCTCACAGCTGAAACTTTACTTCTCAGGCAACATCCTGGTGCATCTGCTCTGCACCCCCTCCAGTGCAACCACGTCCTTCCATGAAGAACAGATCCCCATCTTTTGATCAAGCACTTTATTTCCTTGCAAATTCTAAATTGACACTTTCACACCGTATAATCTTCAGTTTTGTTTCAGTTTATTTTGGTTTTGCTTATTTTTTTATTTCAGACAGTAGTACGCCACCTGCTCTTGGCATACCTTTTGTTTCTTTGTTCCTTTTCGTTCCCCATCACCTTTCCCTTTGGCCCTATCGGGTTAACTCTTCTGTCATTCAATCGCTCCTGTTTTTCACCCTATTACAGACCTACCTTTTCTCTTTGTCCCACCTACCCATTTCTCAAAACATATTGGGTGGGATTCTCCCATGCTCCGCCATATGGGAGAATTGCCGTTTGCGCCAGTTTTTCCCACAGCGCCGGTCCGACGCCGGCAGGCAATTCTCTGAGGAGCGGAGAATCAGCGCCATTTGCGCCGGCGCGTTTGGCACAGCACGGTCGGGGGCCACTGTCCGCGGCCGGACCGTCGATTCTCCGGCCTTGATGGGCCGAGTGGCCACGCGGAAACGGCAGAGTCCCGCCAGCGCCATTCACACCTGGTCACTGCCGGCGGGAACTCTGCGCAAAGGGTTGGGGACGGCCTGTGGGGCAGGGAAAAGCGCTCCTTCACCGGGGTGGGGGGTGGGGCGGGGGCTCCGATGGGGTCTGGCCCGTGATCGGTGCCCACCGATCGGTGGGCTGGCCTCACTAGCCCCGGCCCTATTTTATTACACGGCCTGCCCCTGAACCCCCACGCCATGTTGCGTTGGGGCTGGCGTTCTGAGGAAGTCCCGCGGTGCCATTGCGCATGCGCGAGTTGATGCGGTGCCCAATTGGCACCGAGAAGGGAGGCTGGAGCGGCGTGAACTGCTCATGTTGAAAAGGCAATGGACAGGCATTGTGAGCCTTTGGAGTGGATGCTGAGTTTACTGCCAGGCGTTTAGACAGCCGGCACTCCCTCAGAGCAGACAATATATGGCACCACACTTCAGGGACGCCTTGCTGCAAGTTCTCCTCCAGGCTGTCCAGTAAAGTTGGGAGGGTCATTTCCGGGATGGAAATGGTAGGCCCTCCCATTAGAGTAAAGTAGCCTAGATAGAGGTTGCAATGCAGATCAGTCCCACTGGGGCCTAAACTAGAACTTGGCTCCAGTACAGGAAGAGGATGAATGATCTCCTGCACTCCTGGAAGGACGGGAGTGCTGTCAGGGCTCTTGGGTGGGGGGTCTGAGTGGGGGGGACCTGAAGAGGGGACCCCTCCAGGACCCTATAGTGGGGCAGGATGTCCACACTTGGGTTGTGTGAGGTAGTATCCATGTGTGTTGGGGGAAGACTTTTCCCATGGGTAAGGAGGACCCACAAGCTCATATAAAGATCAGGGCAACCTTCCAAAATGGCGACCCAATCTCGGATTTCAGCTCCCCAGTGCTGAAAAAAATACTCAGTGTGGGGTAAACTGTTGAGAAACTCCCTAGGGCCCATAAAAGTGACCAAGTGTCATTGGATAGCGGTGGGGAACTCGCCAACAGAGCCGGCGGGAAATGCCCTGACAAACACACCACAAATGAACTTGGAAATTTTTCCGGTGAGCCACACCCATTGTTCAGAGAAGGGAATGCATGCAACCATCAGCCAATTCTTTTTGTTCTCACTGCAAACCAACAAAATAATGTAAAGAACTAAAAGAGGAGGAAGCCTGCCACCACCACCATCTCTATCTCCACCTCTGAGGATGATGATTCACAATCTTAAGAGGATGCACCATCACAGCATTCAGCTGCACCCTCCATCAGTGCAGATACATTCACTTCTGTGGTTACACGTTCTAGAGTAAGCTTGGGGGTTTACAGTCTGGTGATGTTGCATATAGGAGCATGAGAGGGATCCTTTGAGCCTGCTCTGCCATTCTTTATAGTCATGGCTGATCATCCAACTCAATAGACTAATCTCGCTTTCCCTCATGCCGTTTGATCCCCTCCACCCCAAGTGCTCTATCTAACTCCATATTGAAAATATACAATGTTTTGGCCTCAACTACTTCCTGCGATAACGAATTCCACAGACTCGCCACTCTTGGGGTGAAGTTATTTCTCCTCCTCTCTGTCCAAAATGGCCTATCTCATATCCTCAAACTGCGACTCCTAGTTCCCAACACCCCCACCATCAGGAACATCTTTCCTGCGTCTATCCTGTCTTGTCTTGCCTTGTTAGAATTTTAGAGGTTTCTATGAGACCAACCCTCATTCTTCTGAACTCCAGGGAATATCATCCTCACCGATTCAGTGTCTCCTCATACGTCAATCCCATCATCCCAGGAATCAGTCCAGTCTGGTAAACGTTTGCTGCACTCACTCTACTACAAGATCATTCTTCCTCAGATAAGGAGACCAAAATTGCACACAATATTCCAGGTGTGGCCTCACCAATGTCCTATATAATTGAAGCAAGACATCCCTGCTCCTGTACTCGAATCCTCTCGCAATGAAGGACAGCGTACCATTTGCCTTCTTTACCACCTGCTGTATACTTACAGACAGTGACTGGTGCATGGAAACACCCAGGTCTCGTTGCACATTCCCCTCTCTGAATTTATGGCCATTCAGATAATAGTCTGCCTTCCCATTTTTGTGACCAAAGTGGATAACCTCGCATTTCTCCAAATTATACTGCATCTGCCACTCATTTGCCCACTCACTCTTAAGGATAGGAACTCGGAGCAGAAGTAGGCTATTCAGCCCTTTGCACCTGCTATTCCATTCAATCAGATCATGGCTGATCTCTTCCTGGTCTCAAAGCCATCTCTCTACCTGTTCCCCATATTGCGGTTAACCCCACCCCCATTCGGCCTGCCTCCGTCCCCGCCCCCGCTCGGCCTGCCTCCGTAACCGCCCCCACTCGGCCTGCCTCCGTAACCGCCCCCACTCGGCCTGCCTCCGTAATCGCCCCCACTCGGCCTGCCTCCGTAACCGCCCCCACTCGGCCTGCCTCCGTAACCGCCCCCCACTCGGCCTGCCTCCGTAACCGCCCCCACTCGGCCTGCCTCCGTAACCGCCCCCACTCGGCCTGCCTCCGTAACCGCCCCCACTCGGCCTGCCTCCGTAACCGCCCCCACTCGGCCTGCCTCCGTAACCGCCCCCACTCGGCCTGCCTCCGTAACCGCCCCCACTCGGCCTGCCTCCGTAACCGCCCCCACTCGGCCTGCCTCCGTAACCGCCCCCACTCGGCCTGCCTCCGTAACCGCCCCCACTCGGCCTGCCTCCGTAACCGCCCCCACTCGGCCTGCTTCTGTACCTGCCCCCACTCGGCCTGTGTGGTGAATTATATGCATCGTAATTCACACTGTATTGCCTTACGTTGTATTGTGTCCTTGTGGGCTCCGTCTGTGAGCCGTTGCGCGGCTCTGCCCATAGGGGGAGATGAGGAGTTTGTACTGGGCTCCACCCTTGGCTCTGCCCATGGCTCCTTCCACAAACCGGAAGTATAAAGTACTGCAGCCGTAAGCCTGCTCTCAGTTCCTATGGTCGCAGGCTGGCTTAGTTGTAAGACTATTAAAACCACAGTTTACTTCCAATCGTGTGTCTAGTGAATTGATGGTCACATCAGCCTGCCTCCGTCCCCGCACCGGCTCGGCCTGCCTCCGTCCCCGTCTCCGCTCGGCCTGCCTCCGCCCCCGCTCGGCCTGCCTCCGCCCCCGCTCGGCCTGCCTCCGTCCCTGCCCCCGCTCGGCCTGCCTCCGTTCCTGCTCGGCCTGCCTCTGTCCCTGCCCCCGCTCGGCTTGCCTCCGTCCCTGCCCCCGCTCGGCCTGCCTCCGTCCCTGCCCCCGCTTGGCTTGCCTCCGTCCCTGCCCCCGCTCGGCCTGCCTCCGTCCCTGCCCCCGCTCGGCCTGCCTCCGTTCCTGCTCGGCCTGCCTCTGTCCCTGCCCCCGCTCGGCTTGCCTCCGTCCCTGCCCCCGCTCGGCCTGCCTCCGTCCCTGCCCCCGCTTGGCTTGCCTCCGTCCCTGCCCCCGCTCGGCCTGCCTCCGTCCCTGCCCCCGCTCGGCCTGCCTCCGTCCCTGCCCCCGCTCGGCCTGCCTCCGTCCCTGCCCCCGCTCGGCCTGCCTCTGTCCCCGCCCCCGCTCGGCCTGCCTCCGTCCCTGCCCCCGATTGACCTGGCTCCGCCCCCGCTCGGCCTGCCTCCGTCCCTGCCCCCGCTTGGCTTGCCTCCGTTCCTGCCCCTGCTCAGCGTGCCTCCGTCCCCGCCCCCGGTCGGCCTGCCTCTGTCCCTGCCCCCGCTCGGCCTGCCTCTGTCCCTGCCTCCGCTCGGCCTGCCTCTGTCCCTGCCTCCGCTCGGCCTGCCTCCTTCCCTGTCCCCGCTCAGCCTGTTTCCGTCCCTGCCCCCACTCAGCCTGCCTCCGTCCCTGACCCCACTCGGCCTGCCTCCGCCCCCACTCAGCCTGCCTCCGCCCCCGCTCGGTCTGCCTCCGTCCCCGCCCCCGCTCGGCCTGCCTCTGTCCCCGCCCCCGGTCGGCCTGCCTCCGTCCCTTCCCCCGGTCGGCCTGCCTCCGTCCCTTCCCCCGGTCGGCCTGCCTCCATCCCTGCCCCCGCTCGGCCTGCCTCCGTCCCTGCCCCCGCTCGGCTTGCCTCCGTTCCTGCCCCCGCTCAGCGTGCCTCTGTCCCTGTCTCCACTCAGCGTGCCTCCGTCCCTGTCTCCGCTCAGCTTGCCTCCGTCCCTGCCCCCGCTCGGCTTGCCTCCGTCCCTGCCCCCGCTCGGCCTGCCTCCGTCCCTGCCCCCGCTCGGCCTGCCTCTGTCCCTGCCTCCGCTTGGCCTGCCTCCATCCCTGCCCCCGCTTGGCTTGCCTCCGTTCCTGCCCCCGCTCAGCCTTTCTCCGCCCCCGTTCGGCCTGCCTCCGTCCCTACCCCCGCTCGGCCTGCCTCCGTCCCTGCCCCCACTCGGCCTGCCTCCGTCCCTGCCCCCACTCGGCCTTCCTCCGTCCCCGCCCCTGCCCAGCCTACTCTTCCCAATAACAGAACAAGCTTCGGCCTGTCAACTCTTCCTTTATCCACAGATGCTGTCTGACCTGCTGAGCATTTCCTGCATTTTCAGTTTTTGTTATGATTTAAATATTTGTTTGGATAAGGACATGAATGGGGATAAAACGTTTAAAGCTCATATTTTCAAAACCTAGATATGTATTTCAGCAGCAATAATGTTACTTTACAAAGAAAAGCTGCTTTATAGATTAAAATCTACTTTTGTATGAGGATAAATGTGAAAAGTTTGTGAATTTTTGAAGCGAAGCAATAAACATCTTTTTTGCTTGTTATTTTTAAGAAGTGTATTATGTAATGCATGATGGTTTATCAACTGGATATTTGCAGGCTTTACTGTCGGTTCATGACACAGTGGCTATGAAGAATTATGACCCTGTATTACCCCCTATGCCAGATGATCTTGACGATGATGAAGATTCAGTGAAAATCATTCGACTTGTCAAAAACAAAGAGCCTCTGGTAAAGTGACATCTTAAGATTATATCCTCTCTTGATGTTTTGTAGCCGCATAAAAGCCTGAGACAAAATGTTCACCTGTGAATTATCCTTCAACATTGCACGTTGCCCTCCTTTAGCAGCTTAACTCGATATCTTTCTATCTTCAGTCTCTCATAGTCTCTCACAATTTCTAAAATATATATCTACTTACATGCAGCTAGAGATGGAGACTTGAATATACCGCATATTACCTGTTACCGGATGAAATGGGATAAAGTTTATGGAACTTAAGCATAAATCGAATTTGTTGACTGAGACCGCACAAATGTAAACATTTGTTTGAACAAGCTTCGTTATATTGGAGTTCCAGATTCAATATTTTGGTATTTAAGGAATAATGTGAGGAATGCAGTTGTTCTTACAATGCCCATTCACATTTATAATCTGCCTTTCCAAGCCTCATTCTTGGAGATTGTGTTTTTAAATCAGCCATCCAGGCTGGAGGCTCTGAAACCCTTTCCCTAAATCTCCTCCTTTAAGGCATTCTTTTAAAAGCTACTCTTTTGACAGTATTTTAGTTGTCCTTCTAATATCTCTTCCTTTGGCCATATGGCAATTTTTGCCGAATTATGGATGTGTTATATTAAGGATGTAACATGAATGCAAGTTTTTATTGACCCAATTCCAAGATATACTGAACCAAAAGACTATGACTGCTGGATTTTGGAAATAAATACAAATGGCCGGAAAAACTCAGGAGGTCAGGCAACTTCGGTGGAGAAAGAAAGTTGTTTCCCTCCATAGATATTGTCTGTCTTGTGTATTTCTCGTATTTTATGTCTTTATGCCAATCTCCTCTGGCAGCTTTTACCGTAATTTTGTTATGTATTCAACAGACATTATTACACACAGATCAGTCATTTCTATTTGTTTCTGAATAAATGCTCGAAATTTCTAAAATTATTTACACTGAATTTAAGAAATTGACAAAATTTATCCAGCTGTATTGATAAGTACCATTAGTTTCCAAGGTTTAAAGTAATCAAAAGTACGTTTTCATCCAAACAGGCTTTACAGTTTGATGTTCTACAATGCGTTTTATGCTGAAAGTTGTAGTTGACGTGTAAAGCAAATGCCCTGATTCTGATTCTTTCCTCAATGTTCTATAATCTTAGGACTCCCTTTCTATGATATAAAGTTCAATGTCAATCATTAAGATCTCTCTAAAAACTTTGTTCTGAACTTCCAATTCATTTGAGTCAGCTACACTCAGTAGAAAATTGTTTGGAAAATTACTTGTGCATTTGCCATTATTGAAATGTACACCATTCAACTACATTAATATTCACTCACCCAGGGGCAGCACGGTGGTGCAGAGGTTAGCACTGCTGCCTCACGGCGCCAAGGACCTGGGTTCAATCCCAGCCCCGGGTTACTGTACGTGTGGAGTTTGCACATTCTCCCTGTGTCTGTGTGGGTCTCAGCCCCCACAAGCCAAAAGATGCGCAGGGTAGATGGATTGGCCACGCTAAATTGCCCCTTAGTTGGACAAAATAATTGGGGACGCTAAATTCATTTAATAAAACATTCACTCACCAAATTAGTGAAGGGCTGTCTCATTTCATCAGTGAATTCTTCAGTAAATTGTGCATTTATTAAAAACTCTAATTGTGATGTAGAAGCCACAGCATCTATTCAGTGAAATACAATCATAATTATTGAAAATATATTTAAAGGTAAAGTCAACATAATCCCAGGTGACCATAGGCTGCTTTCTCCTTTGAGGGGGAGAGCTGACTGGTGGTGACTTAACCTGAGAATCACCACACCTCGGGCGAGGGGAAAGGTTGAGAAGGTGGGCCTTCCAAGAATAACCTCAGTTTGGTGCGGGAATTGAACCCGCATTTCTGGCCTTGCCATGCATCATGAACCAGCTATCTAGCCAAGTGAGCTAAGGGGAGTTCCAGTTTAATTCATGTTTAGAATATTCAGATATTAGCAAAAGAAATGTAGCCACTTCTTTTTATCCGTTTTGACTTCAGTAACTATTTTGAAAACTAGTATTATAGTTTGACTTGGTACTCTAATTTTACTTATTAAATAGACTATGAAGAATTCTTATTCATTTTCTTTTTCTGGATTGATAGGGAGCGACAATAAGAAGAGATGAAAGCACTGGTGCTATTGTTGTGGCAAGAATAATGCATGGAGGGGCTGCAGACAGAAGTGGTACGTACAATTTCCTTTTTGTGTAGTTCTGTGAAAGCATTTTCAAAATATAGTCATTGATAATGGGCAGCATAATTTATATACATAGCTGAAATATTCTTTGTTCAAATAGGTCTTATCCATATTGGAGACGAACTGAAGGAAGTTAATGGAATTGTAGTTGATGATAAAAGACCTGAGGAAATTATTCAGATATTGGTATGTATGTTCTTTGGCGCAATTGATTTCTTTTAATTCCTTATTTGCTGACCTCGCATCTCTGACTCTTGCAGCCCCCCTCTTCCCCTCCCCCCCCCCCCCCCCCCCCCCATTTGAATAAATTGTTTGGAATTGCTTATTGATTATGTATTTTCAAATTTGCCTTGAAGTGAAAATTCATGTCCCATTACTTCATCCAGGCACTCTGTTCCGACGTCTCTCAATGTTCTACTTTGGTGCACCTGACCTCCTAGCTTTGTACAATTGGCAAATTATATCAGTATGATTGAAATACACTAATTTATACAATTATTGACCAGTATAAGAACAAGTAAATTAGCGAAAATGCAATTTTTTTGAGTCAAACATTCTCTTGACCAGACTAATTTCATTTATCAGCACAAAGTCGTCAAATATGTAAGGTAGTGCACCTTCATTTACAGAATATTTAAAAACTATTCTCCAGAGTCTGTATGGAGAGTCAGCATGGACTCAATGGACCAAATGACTATCTCCTGTGATGTAGTGACTCTAGGACTCTTACCTAATCACTGAATTGCTGGAAAATTCAGGCAGCCTGGAGAGGCAGTTAGAGCTTTGCAATAAGACCACAGAGGCAGAAGTCCCTTCACCAGAATTCCTTTGTTAACAGAACCAACAGCAGTACATCCATGTGTATTCAGATTGCTGTCTACCCTGGGAGTGCAGAGGATCTGACACTCCCTATTATATACAAAGACGAGGTTCCCTGATTGGCCCACTAATCAGGGAATTCGTATTCCAATTGGCCAATTTCCCAGGCCTGGTCTAAGTCATTACACCCCTCTATCCGTCTTCTACCACCCCCCCCCCCCTCCAAGGAGCCCCTGTGGTCCTCGTGACTCAGGGGTCTCTTTCTTAGTTTCTGTGCTGGGTCCAGATCCTCCTTCTGCCTCCGATGCAGGGAGGAGGGGAGGGGGGGGGGGGGGGGGGGTATAACGGCTAGATTCCCATCTTTTCCGATGAGAGCACCTGAGGGGCGGTTCGCCCTCTTCCTCCGGCCGCAGAGGGACAGCCACAGCTTCAGCCATGGTGTCCATATCAGAATCCCATGGTCCTTACCAGTGATGCTGCAGGGACGTGAGTAGTCAGTCAGGGTGGACTCCCCCCGATCCTTGGTATGCTTATCCGAGTCAGCTCTGGGGGAGGAAATGAATCCGAGGCCTGCACCTGGTCCAGGTGCCTTTTTACGACATGTTCTCCTACACGTATCTGATACGACTGCTCCTGTGTCGAACTCCATTAATGTTGGGCGTCCGTTCAACCTTATGGTTAATTTAATGCGTTTTGATTTAACCATCGTTACACAATTTAGAAGTTCCTAATCGGAGGTAGGTGGGGCTTCCTGTACCCGGCCTATGTGCGCTTCCCCAGAATGTTAGTTTTGGACTTTTATGTTTCCTCTCTGACTCCGAACTGTGGCAACAACTAAAATACCTTGCCGGGCGGAAGTCTGCAGCGGCTACCGCCTGTCTGGTCCTAATTTTCCCTTGCTTGGGTGCGGTTCTGCGAGTGGGCCTGGATTCCTTAGTATCCGAGTCGTTCCTGAGGGTGGCTAGGCCGTTGCTTTTTCCCCCGTGGTAGTCCCTGAACTGCACTCGTGTGGGCGTCTACCTCCATCAGAGTACCAAGTAACTCATGTGCTTCACTCACTGCCTTTTCTAAGGGTGAAGCAAGCTGCAATGCTTGTTTGCAATCAAGCTCAGCCTCTGCTAACAGACATTTTTGTATTGCTAAATTATTTATTCTTCACACCCACCGGTCTCGGAGCATCCCATCCTCATCGCCATGGATGCAGAAGCCCCTTCACAAGAATTCCTTTATTAACAAAACCAACAGCAGTATAACCATGTGTATTCAGCTTGCTATCTTTACTGGGAGTGCAAAGGATCTGACACTCCATGTTATATACAAAGAAGAGGTTCCCTGATTGGCCCACTAATTGGGGAACTTGGATTCCAATTGGCCAATCCCAAAGGCCTGGTCGAAGTCATTACAAGCTTTGTGTCGTGTCATAAGAAGTGCTTGATTATAGACATCTATGCCAGTTTGACCACAATTTGTCGATAATCTTCACTCCGAAAATGAATTTAACATACCTGTCAGTTATTTTCCCTGCCAATTGTTCCAACTCCAATGAACCAAAAATGACAAACAGCAGCGGCCCCAAAACAGATCCTTGTGGTACACCACTAGTAACTGGACACCAGTCAGAACATTTCCCATCAACCACCACCCTTTGTCTTCTATCAGCTGGCCAATTTCTGATCCAAACTTCTAAATCACCCTGAATCCCATGCCTCTCTATTTTCTGCAATAGCCTACCGTGGGGAACCTTATCAAATGCTTTACTGAAATCCATATACACCACATCAACTGCTTTACCCTCATCCACCTGTTTGGTCACCTTCTCGAAGAACTCAATGAGGTTTGTGAGGCACGGCCTACCCATCACAAAACCATGTTGACTATCTCTAATCAAATTATTCCTTTCCAGATGATTATACATCCTATCTCTTATAAACCTTTCCAAGACTTTTCCCACAACAGAAGTAAGGCTCACTGGTCTATAGTTACCGGGGTTATCTCTACTCCCCTTCTTGAACAAGGGGACAACATTTGCTATCCTCCAGTCTTCTGGCACTATTCCTGTGGACAACGATGACTTAAAGATCAAAGCCAAAGGCTCAGCAATCTCCTCCCTAGCTTCCCAGAGAATCCTAGGATAAATCCCATCCGGCCCAGGGGACTTATCTATTTCCACACTTTCCAGAATCGCTGACACCTCCTCCTTATGAACCTCAAGCCCTTCTAGTCTAGTAGCCTGTATCTCAGTATTCTCCTCGACAACTTTGTCTTATTCCTGTGTGAATACAGATGAAAAATACTCATTTAGCACCTCTTCTATCTCCTCGGACTCCACGCACAACTTCCCACTACTGTCCTTGACTGGCCCTACTCTTACCTTAGTCATTCTTTCCTGACATATCTATAGAAAGCTTTAGGGTTATCCTTGATCCTACCTGCCAAAGACTTCTCACGTCCTCACTTGGCTCTTCTTAGCTCTCTCTTTAGAGCCTTCCTAGCTAACTTGTAACTCTCAAGCGCCCTAACTGAACCATCACGTCTCATCTTTACATAAGCCTCCTTCTTCCTCTTGACAAGTGTTTCAACTGCTTTAGTAACCCATGGTTCCCTCGCTCGACCACTTCCTCCCTGTCTAACAGGTACATACTTATCAAGGACTTATCATTCGAGCAATCTGAAGTCTTACACACATAGGGCTGGAGTCTTCCGCCTCGTCCACCGAAAGGACGCCACTGGCGAGCCCCGTACAATGAGGCAGCAATGCAAAGAGCTGAAAGTTCTGCAGAAGTTGAGCAGGCTTTGGTTAGACTTCATCTGGAGCACTTCATACCGTTATTGACACTGTACTTCAGGATGAACATAACCTCGGATAAATCGCAATACAGTTTCACCAGAATAACACTGGGTCTGAGTGGATTAAATTATGAGGATGTTGCATCTTCTAAGATTGCATCCTCTTTCGTAGAAGATTAAGGGCGATATTAATTGAGGTGCTTAAGGTAATGAAAGGAATTGACAACACAAACAGGAAAAAAAAATCCCCTCTTTTTGCAGAGTCCAAAGCGGCCATAACCTTAAAATTAGAGGTCGGCAACATCAGTTGATGTCCAGAACCACTTCTTCACACAAAGAATAGTGGAAAGCTGTAATCGTTTCCCAAAATGTTGCTGAGAATATACCAGTTGAAAATTTCAAATTTGGGAATTGATAGATTTTTGTTAGTTAAGGCTAAAGCAATTCAAGGGGTGAATGACTTTCTCCTGCTCCCATGTTTACTGTGTGAAAATTGTATATTTTTTCATGTTGCATTAGTGTTATAGCCTAATTTGGCTCTAAATTCCTCTGTGTCGCTGCATGAATATTGTCATGCCTGAAATGGCATGCTAAAGCAGAAGACTGAAAATATGGATGTATCCAGCCCACTCTTTCATGGCTTCCTGGCAGCTTTAGCAGACTACTGTGCAGTCGATATGTTATTTCCTGTCCACAATTATTTCCACTTATCATTCCTGTCACACTTCTATCAGCTTTTTCCTCATTCCATTGGTGTGACATAAAGAAGTCACCAGCTCAGTGATGGAGACTTTGTTGAGGAGATAACAAAGGCTGTTTGGCATTAACATACAAATTAAGCAGCAAACTTTCTCTCGAACTAGGAGGAGGCCTCAACTGATATTTCATAGAAACCTTTCAACACCATTGGGATTAAAAGCAGGTTTGTGGAAAAGCCCAGTAGTTATTTTAAAAGCTGTTTTTGGGAGATTTGCAGTTTGTTTCTTTGATACAGATAATTGTGCTGAAAGCTAAATTCACAGTAAAATACGTAGACTAATTTTTCAAATGACAGGCATCTAAACTAAATGAGCTGCTAGGCTTGAGAGCAATTAACCCATTCCGCACAGTTCCTTTCGTTTTTTTGGGGAAAATATTTTTATTAGAATTTTTAGCAATTTATATTTAAAGCATACAATAACACAGAATAACAATTAAATAGTAAGACCCCCCACAAACGACTAACAGTGACCAGCTCTTTAAAGTATATTATAAACGATCGCCATCTACGATAAATCCCTTCCACTGACCCTTTCATGGTAAACATAGCCTTTTCGAGGTGCAAAAACTCCCAAGTCACCCAGCCACGCTGAGACGCTTAACGGTGCAGTCGACCTCCAACCCAAGAGGATTCGCCTGTTTGCCACCGGTGAGGCATGTCCAGACCTTCTGCCCCATCCGGAGCATCCGGCACAAGCAAAAAACCCCAAATATTGCCACTAATGGGCCAGGTTCCAACCCAATGTTTGATTGCCAACATAGTCTCAAAAAAGGACCTCCAGAAGCCCTCTAGCTTTGAGAACAACCAGAACATGTATGTAGGATTTCTTATTTTGAAATAAAAGACGGCAGTCCGGTGGCAGTTTGAGATTGCGTTTATTGCAAAAACTTGGTTAGTACACTTTCAAATATTAAAAATAACAAAAGTCCAGCAGGGCATAAGGAAGAAAACAATGGAAAAAGAATAAAGCCGAAGAGAGCAGGCAACATGTGCTTCAGTAGCACAGAGGTCACAGAATTTACAGTGCAGAAGGAGTCCATTCGGCCCATCGAGTCTGCACCGGCTCTTTAACTTTATACCTGCACAGTTTGATACCGTGCCCCTCTCAGCTCCCTATTGACTTACAAGTTTTGAATTGTGAATTCTAAATAGTGGTTATGTCACTAGCTGTACTTACCTTGTTACATTGTCATATTTGTAGTCTGGGTCCTGAAAAGCTGATGCATACTTTCCCACAGCTACAATACTTAAAAAATGTGATTTCAATATTTCCCCACAATGTGCGAGTGTTGCACCGGGCTTCCCGAACACTGAACACATCCATCATCCGCCCCTTCAAAAAAATGACATTTAGCCTTCGTGAAGTGAGCCCGGAACACCACTTTTAGCTGGATGAGACACAGCCTCGCACAGGATGAGGTCGAGTTCACCCTCCTCAGTGCCTCACTCCAAACCTCCTCCTCCAAGATCAGCCCGAGTTCCTCTGCCCACTTTGCCTTCATGTCCTCAACCGAGCATTTCCTTCCCAATATCCGCTGGGATATATCCGACATGTTGGCTACCTCTGAGCCCGAGCAGGATAAGATCCTCTCAAGGAAGGCAGAAGGCTGCTTCACCGGAAAGGCAAAGAAATACTTTATGACCCAGCTACATGCCTAGAGATACCTGAATCCATCAGCGTCTGTAAGCTCATATTTCCCAGGTAGCAAACAGACCCTCTTAAAATAAGTCTCCCACCTTCTCCAAATCCTTTTCCTTCCACTCTCTAAACTTCACATCCAACCTAGCAGGCTCGAATAGTTGGTTCCTACAGATGGGGGTCAGCCTTGAAATGTTGACTGAGTTTCCTCCAAATTTCTAAAGTGGCCACTACCACCAGGTTAGTCGAGTATTTCTTCGGCACCACCGGTAACGGAGCCATTACCAACGTTCCTAGGATTGCACTCCTC
This sequence comes from Scyliorhinus canicula, assembly GCF_902713615.1. Taxonomy (NCBI): domain Eukaryota; kingdom Metazoa; phylum Chordata; class Chondrichthyes; order Carcharhiniformes; family Scyliorhinidae; genus Scyliorhinus; species Scyliorhinus canicula. The sequence goes on along the minus strand of NC_052150.1, from coordinate 183,722,617 downwards.
ACAGACTCTGCTTCTACCCAGACCCAAAGCTCTTCCGAATCCTCACACCACTCGCACCTTTTCAGCTCAAGCCGCCCAGTAGTAGCACTGAAAATTTGGCACAACAAAGCCCCCTACTTGTCTCTCCCGCTGGAGCACCGTCCTCCTGATCCTCAGGCCCCTACCTGCCCAAATAAACCCAGTCAGCCACCAATTAATCTCTTGGGCAAGAATATCGGAAGGCACTGGAATAAAAAGAAAATTCCCGGCAAGATATTCACCTTAATCAATTGCTCTCCGCCCGCCAGGGCTAATTGGAGACCTTTCTATCTCTGCAGCTTTGCCTTTACCTTCTCCAGCCTCCGGAATTTCCCCCCAGTCCTTTGCTATCTAGCCCCTCAAATACCGAAAATGACTTCCTGCTATCTGGAAAGGTACTCTCCTTAGCCCCCCCCCTCCCCGCCTCGGTACCCCAACCACAAAGCATTTACCATTTCCTATATTTAGCTTATAGCCAGAAAAGGCCCCAAAATGCTGCAAGACCCCCATAATGTTATCCATTGACGCCTCCAGGTCCCTCACATATAATAAATAGTCGGCACATAGCGAGACCTTTTGCTCGACCCGTCCTCGAACTATTCCTTCCCATGCTTTCAAGGACCTGAGGGCCAAGGCTAGTGGCTCTGTTGCTAATGCAAACAACAGAGGGTACACTGGACATTCCTGCTTGGTACCCCGGTGTAGACAAAAGGGGTCTTTCTTTGTTACTGTAACCTTAACTAACAGCTTTGCATCCACATTTAACAGGGAGACCGGATAATATGACCAACAGTCTACAGGGCCAGTGCCCTTTTTCAGGCTAGGAAAATTGAAGCCTGCCTCAGTGACTGTGGCTCCAAGGAATCCCTGAACATCCCCAACAATAGAGAGGCCAATCGGTCTACGGACTTTGTATAAAAGTCCACCAGGAACCCATTGCTCTGCTGTGCCTTCCCCGACTGCATCAATTTCAGCGCTGCCTTGATCTCTTCCAACTCCAGCGGAGCTTCTCGGTCCTCCCATAATCGTCCTCCACATTGGGAAACTCCAACTCCCTAGGAATACCACCATATCTATCCCATGCTGTGGCAGTTTGGACCTGTATAAAGTTTCATAGAAGGTTTTAAATATCAAATACCTCATTCAACTTCTCCTGGTCCGAGACCAGCCCCCCATCCTGCATGTAATCTGGACAATCTCCCTCTCTGCATCCTGTTTCCTCAATTGATAAACCAAAAGCTGACTTGCTTTCTCCCCATATTTGTAAATAACCTCTTTTGCTCACCTCAGCTCTTGTATTGCCCTATCTGTAGAGATCAGATTGAATTGCTTTTGCAGTTTTTTCTCTCTACTAATAATTCTGGGGATGGGCTGTCTGCATACTTGCTATCAACCTCTATAATATATGTGCTAGTATGACTAGAGGTACTACGGTACCTGGGAATGTGAGCTACCATTGGTGGAGAAGACTCGTTGCTCATTGGCCCAAGTGTTTGCATTTCATTGGTCGGAATGTAAGGTTGCTCCGCCCAGTGAGGCGGGGTATAAGAACCCATGTTTCCCAGCAGCCGGCCTTCTTTCTGTACTCGAGCTGCTGGGGAAACATCTTGTTGATTAAAGCCTTCAATTCGGACTACATCCTCGTTTCAGTAGTTATTGATCGCGCATCAATTTAATCAACAAGATTTTAAAGGATGGAGCTCCGCATCAAACCGGAGTGTCTACGACTCAGCCCCCACGCAGATAACGCAGCAGCTACATTCAAGCATTGGCTAGCTTGTTTTAATAGCTACCTCAGCAAGGCGGAAAACGTACCGATGAGGGAGCAGAAGCTATACATTCTTCACTCGTGCATCGGCACCGCCATCTACACGCTCATTGAGGACACGTCCAACTACGACTCCGCCATGGAACTGTTTAAAGGACACTTCATCCGAACGGTGAATCAAGTTTATGCTCGGCACTTGCTGGCTACGAGGCAGCAGACCCCTGGTGAGTCGTTAGACGATTTGTACTGTGCGCTCCTTGTACTGGGGAGGAACTGCGGCTGCCCGCAAGTTTCTGCTAATGAGCACACCGAACTGTTAATCCGAGACGCCTTTGTTGCGGGTATGCAGTCCCCACAAATCCGCCAGAGACTGTTAAAGAAGGAAACTTTGGGCCTCACGGAGGCACGGGCCCTCGCAAACTCTCTAGGTGTTTCGTACAAAACCGCCCGTTCATACGCCCCCGACCGCGTGGCGGCCCCCTGGGCAGCGTGGAATTCAGCCTCCCCTTTCCCTATGGACTCTGAATCGCCTCAGGCCTGCACTGCAAGACGCCCTGGAAACCCCGCTGGGCCCCGTTGCTATTTTTGTGGACAGGCAAAACACCCCCGACAGCGTTGCCCAGCCCGATCGGCAACGTGCAAGGGCTGCGGTAAGAAGGGCCATTTTCTGTTGGTTTGCCAGGCCAAGGCGGTCGCTGCGGTCCCGGGCAGGGACTGTGGGACGCCGCCCCGTCTCTCTCCGAGGGCCCCGTGCGGCCCGCAAACTTCTCCGTCCCCATCCCCCAACGCTATTTGCGGCTTCCGGGCGCCGCCATCTTGTTTTTCCGATGCCACTTGCGGGGGACGGGCGCCGCCATTTTGTCCATGCCCCGCCATGTGCGACCACTGGGCGCTGCCATCATGGATCGGCTCCGAGGACCCCGGCGCGTATGACTACGCACCGCCCGATGACGACTTTGATCTTCTGCCACGACTCGCATCAGTCACCTTGGACCAGTCTCGATCCCGCACCCTCTCTACGGCGACGGCGAAGGTTCTACTCAATGGACACGAAACGTCCTGCCTGCTGGACTCCGGGAGCACGGAGGGTTTCATACACCCTGCCACAGTAAGACGCTGCTCTCTTCCTGTCCACCCCGTAAAGCAAAAAATCTCCCTGGCCTCTGGCTCCCATTCGGTTGAGATCACGGGGTGTTGTATAGCGGACCTCACGGTCCAGGGGAGGGAGTTTAAAAATTACAGGCTCTCCGTCCTCCCCCACCTCTGCGCGGCCACACTCCTGGGGTTAGACATCCAGTGTAACCTCCAGAGCCTAACATTTAAATTAGGCGGCCCAATACCTCCCCTCACTGTCTGCAGCCTCGCGACCCTCAAAGTCGATCCCCCGTCCTTGTTTGCAAACCTCGCCCCGGATTGCAAACCTGTCGCTACCAGGAGCAGACTATACAGTGCCCAGGACCGAGGTCACTGGCTTCTGAAGGAAGGGGTAATCGAGGCTAGTAACAGCCCCTGGCGAGCAAAAGTTCTGGTGATAAAGACCGGGGAGAAGAATAGGATGGTCATAGACTACAGTCAGACCATCAATAGGTTTACGCAGCTGGATGCGTACCCTCTCCCCCGTATATCCGACCTGGTCAACAGGATCGCACAGTACAAGGTCTTTTCCACGGTAGACCTGAGGTCAGCCTACCACCAGCTCCCCATCCACGCAAGCGATCGCAAGTACACTGCATTCGAGGCGGACGGGCGGCTCTACCACTTTTTAAGTGTTCCCTTCGGTGTCACAAACGGGATCTCGGTCTTCCAACAAGAGATGGACCGAATGGTCGACCGATACGTTTTACGGGCAACTTTCCCGTATCTCGATAATGTCACCATCTGCGGCCACGATCAGCAGGACCACGACGCCAACCTCCGCAAATTCCTCCAAACCGCAAAACTCCTGAATTTGATCTATAACAAAGAAAAAAGTGTGTTCAGCACCGACCGCCTAGCCATCCTCGGCTACGTAGTGCGAAATGGAGTGATAGGTCCCGATCCAGAGCGCATGCGCCCCCTGATAGAGCTCCCCCTCCCTCACTGCTCCAAGGCCCTGAAGCGCTGCCTCGGGTTTTTCTCCCAACTACGCCGACAAAGCCCGTCCCCTCATACAAACTACCACTTTCCCCTGTCGACGGAAGCCCGCCAGGACTTCAGCCGCATCAAAGCAGATATCGCAACGGCCACGATGCGCGCCATTGACGAGTCCCTCCTCTTCCAGATCGAGAGCGACGCGTCTGACATAGCTCTGGCAGCCACCCTTAGCCAAGCGAGCAGGCCCGTGGCCTTCTTCTCGCGCACCCTCCATGCTTCCGAAATCCGCCACTCCTCGGTCGAGAAGGAAGCACAGGCCATAGTAGAAGCTATGCGGCATTGGAGGCATTACCTGGCCGGCAGGAGGTTTACCCTCCTCACAGACCAACGGTCGGTGGCGTTCATTATCGACAATGCACAGCGGGGCAAAATAAAAAACGACAAGAGCTGGCGGTGGAGGATCGAGTTATCCACCTACGACTATGACATCTTGTATCGTCCTGAGAAGCTAAACGAGCCTCCCAATGCCCTGTCCCACGGCACCTGTGCCTACGCACAAGTGGACAGCCTGCGATCCCTCCACGAGGACCTCTGCCACCCGGGGGTCACCCGCTTCTTCCATTTCGTGAAGACCCGCAACCTGCCCTACTCCATCGAGGAGGTCAGGACAGTCACCATAAACTGCCACATCTGCGCAGAATGCAAGCCGCACTTCTACCCCCTACTTGACATCCTTTAAATAGCCTACTTTCTAGCACTAGTAAGGTGAACCCCGCCCTAATTAGTACTCAACCATTGGCTTTGTTTCTGCCCCAAGCTAGTCCCTTCCAACTCATCCTCTGCTCCACCCATATTAAGCAAAAGCCTTAAACTGAGGGAAGACACCCTGCAGCCCCTCATCGTCCCAACAACAATAAGCCCATAGAATAGGATAATCGCGAAAATATAACAAAGAAAACGCCCCCAATCCAAAAGTCTCTATCATTACCCCAACTCAACTCGTGACAACATGAACAGAAACAATAAAATACTAAACCCCAGCCTCTCAATAGCCCAACCACATCCTTCAAACTGTGCCCAGTGCATGATCTCTGATAAAGTCCACAGCCTGCTTAGGAGTTTCGAAATGAAAGTCCTTCAAGTCAAACGTGACTCTTGGGGTACACCACCCCAAACTGCACTCCTCGATTGAACAGTGGCGTCTTCACCTTATTGAAGGTCGCCCATCGCTTCACCAGTTCTGTGCCGATATCTTGTTAAATTCTGACCAAGTTACCATCCCAGTTGATGTTTTGAGCTTTCTTGGCCCATTCCGGGACCCGCTCCTTTGGAAGCTGTGAAACCGAATGATTATTGCTCAAATTGGCTCATTTTGTCGTGGCTTCTGCCTTAAGGCCCTATGCGCCCTGTCCAGTTCTGGTGCAGCAAGTACCTCATCTCCGTTCAACAGCCAAAAGAACTTTGCAGTGAAGTATTTGGTCGGTCTTGACCCCTCAACGCCCTCTGATGGATCCATATCATCCAGTTTAATCTTGAGGCCTTTATTCCTGTCCCCAACAATTGCCATTTCGGCCTCCAATGATGCAAATCAGTCTCAGTGTTGAGATAAGGCCTACTCTTTGCCCTTCATCTTCTCCGCCTGTTCGCCCTGCCACCTCAGCCGTCTTGCTCTATGATGTTTGATTATCTATGATAATTCTATTGCTCAGCTTCTCCCTGACTGGGCCCAAAGCCTACTCCACCATAGTTTCAATTCCTGGCTATGGCTCTGGAAACATTCATCCATCTCCCTACCAAATTTATTTAACGCTTTTGCCATCACCCACGCATTCATAGTGAGGGGGATGGGCATAGCCGCTTCCCACGCCATCTTTGATGAGTCCTTGCTCGGCTCGGAGCCTGAAGTTTCACATCTCCGTCCCTCTTCGATTTCGACACCTCCCGATTCCTAACTGTTTGTTCTGTTGGGCATCTGAACTGATTGCAGAAATTCCTTTTGAAGTAGACAGAAAAGCCCGAACTATCAGAGTCTGCGGGCCAGCCACCTAAAATGCGGCCTCTACTCCATGCTGCCACATTGGAAATCCACAGCTTCTTTATTATACTTAAATTCTAATTTTATTTGCTGAGCATCATACAGCTATTTGTTTTATGTGGTGCATGAAACTGTAAATATCTGGTCATTGTGATAATCACCATTTCTAAGAGAATGTGGTGATTTAGTGAAAATCTATTATAAATCCAGGAAGCAGATGTGAGGTAATTCCGTCGCATATATGCACCTCTGGCAGAGTAAAGTATGCAGCTTCTGGACGATAGGTCCACTTGTAAGAACTATTAACTAAAAAATACAAAAAAAACCTTAAATGGCGACAGGCGCATTTTGATCTTTTTATAAATTCATTTATATCATTGGTTGCTTTTGTCATTCTTGCAAGCTATTAGTTGTTGCACTTATAGCTTATAAACTAATATGTCCATTTTACAATTTTGTCTAGGCTCAGTCACAAGGAGCTATAACTTTTAAAATAATTCCTGGCATTAAAGAGGAGACTCCAACTAAAGAAAGCAAGGTTTGTATGTTAACCAGTTGAAAACGATTAAGGGAACAGATCTTATTTTTCTGAACATGACATGGCTTACACGGCTCCTGGAGAATCCATTACAACATATTCGTAAGGCAGTGTTAGAAATGATCAACTTCTTTCTGCTCTTTTTTTATTTGTAAACATTCAATGGTAATCACATATTATTAGGTTAGTGTAGTAGTAGAAGGTTGCTGATGAAATTGGTTAATATAATCTATGCACATTATATAAAAATGACTTTTATGTACACCTGGAGAGAGAGATATTTGCCACCCATTCAGATGCTGTTGCTGCAATGCACATAGTGGCACACACTTATTGGTCCTGCTAATAAATCTAATTATAACATTAATACATATTTTTAAAAGTTGTAAGCCAAATTTTCAGTTCAGCCAGTTAGATATTTTGTTCAAAAGACTCCACCCTCCCCCTCCCCCACAGACCCTGCTCAGGATGGCTAACAGTGGCACTGTGAAGCATTGTTCACTACACTGATTTTGTTTCGAGTGTGACCTAATTTTATTGTGTTTATTTATCTTTTATTCCTTAAAATATTCACATTTTGTTGTCAGTTAATGAGAATCAGTTGAAAAAATTGATATACCTCCCTGCATTTATTAAAACTGAGAAACATTCTACATTTTGAAGCTCTATTTTGGCACTTTATGTTGAATGCAAAATATTTATTGAATCCTCCTTTAGTGACTGCAATTTAATCATTCCCAAGAATCTTGAAGGAAGGTCATTTTCTTCTTCCCTGGTGCCTGACTTGAGTTATTGTTTCCTGTAAGCAAAGGCATAATGCATTTCAATAGGTCACCATCAGAGGCAACACTGTAAACATAGAATATAGGAGCAGCAGAAGGCCATTAGGCCCTTCGAGCCTGCTCTGCCATTCAATACGAGCATGGCTGATCATCCAACTCAATAGCCTAATCCCACATTCCGCCCATATTCTTTGATCCCCTTCGCCCGAAGTAAATTTTGGAGTAGGTTCAATTTGAGATGCAAGTTGTATTACAGAAGAAGGATTCTATAAATGTCTATTTAGAGTCATAGATGTTTACAGCATGGAAACAGACCCCCGGCCCAGCTTGCCCATGCCGCCCAGTTTCTATCACCAAGCTAGTCCCACTTGCCCGCATTTGGCCCATATCCCTCTATACCCACCCTGCCCATGTAACTGTCTAACTGCTTTTTAAGAGACAAAATCATGCCCACCTCTACCACTGCCTTTGGCTGCCCGTTCCAGATGCTCACTACCCTCTGTGTGAAAAAGAGGATCATGTATAAATCTTTAATCAAAGTTCCAAGAACATTTATTATTACTGAGTTTTAATACAAGAAAGACCATATAAATTATAGCCATAGTGCCCCAAGGTGTGAAATAATTAGCATTAAGTGTAATCAATTATGTACGGTCTTGTGCCGCAGTGCGTAACATTCCTGCCTCTGAGCAAGAAGCTCTAGGTTCAAGTCCCAACCAAGGATATAGTGTGCTCATAACACCAAGTAAGGTATGCTCATAACACGGCCAATGGCAGACGGTAAGAGTGGGAGAGACTTCTGGTCAGCCATGCTTGGTGCGGAGTGGCATCCATTTAACCATAGCAACAGGCTAGCGACCCATTCTAAGTAAAACTTGCTCTGGAATCAGATGGAAGTGCCTTGTGCACCACTAGGTGCAGAAAGAGAAACAACAATAATCAATTGCAAAAGCAAGGAGGTTATGTAGCACCTTTATAAAATCACTTGCCTGGGGAGTATTGCATCTAGTTTTGCGCTTTAGTAAGGCTGTCAAGGACTTTGCGAGTTGCAGAGATATGATTTACTAAAATTATAGCAGGGGTGATGGACTTCAGTTATGTGGTGAGATTTGAAAAATTGGGATTGTTTTTGCAATGCAGAAGGTTTAGGGGAGAATTACGGGAGAGGTTCAAAATTATGAGGGAATTGACAAAGTTAATAAGAAAAAACTGTTTCCACTGGCAGAAAGTATAATAGCCCGCACGGGGCCTACGGGTGGGAATGATTAACTTCCCCATGGTCCTTGCGGATTGCGAGCTCCCCTACTAGGGGCATGGATCTCTATTAATCTCTGTAAAAGGTCGGCTAGTAAGACACTGACCAGAAGAAGAACCCGGTAGGAATCAACTGGGCAGCGTATATATCTTGTTTAAATAAGACGATAAGACATAGGAGCAGAATTAGACTATTCGGCCCATCAAGTCTGCTCTGCCATTTAATCATGGCTGATATTTTCTCATTCCCATTCTCCTGCCTTTTCCCCATAACCCTTGAGCCCCTTATTAATTAGGAATCTATCTATCTCTGTCTTAAAGACATTGTGACTTGGACTCCACACCGTCCTTTCTTTTACTCAGTGTGGACTCCACGTGTCCTTAATAAACTGGCAACAGGAGTAAACTGGCTTGCTGTCGATGTTGGAACCTACTCAGCTGAGCCACCACCCCAAGTTTCTGGACCCAGGTTTGGATTTACTTGATTCGCCATGCCTCTGTTTGTGCAGTTAAAAGCATTCAACGCCAGTGTTGAAGACTGGAACCAGTACACAGAAAGAATGCGTTACTTCTGGCCAACAACATCACTGAGAATACGGGATAGGCGGTCATACTAATTTAGGGTTGGGATTAATTCCTGTCGAGCGCACAGGTTTGGGGTGATCCGGAGTCTCGTGTACCCGACAACGCCAGATACGTAATCGTTCGCCCAAGTTCATGGCACTTGTGGAACAATACTTTAACCCAACCCCATCAGTAATCAGTCAAAGATATCAGTTTAATATGGCGGAGAGGTCCTCACTGAATTTGTATAACAGCTACTGAAGATCGCTGAGTTTTGTGAGTATAGAACTGTTTTATCCTATATGCTCCGCAATTGTTTGTTCTGTGGTATAAACAATATGAAGCACAAAATCTTTTTTTTCAAAATCTCCCTGACCTGTCATCAGGCACTTACAGGTCTCCTTGTCCTAGGAAAGCGAGGAACGCGGCGTTGAGGAGATGCAAGGGATGAAGGTGAACATTCTAGGGCATCGTCCCTCACATGGTATCACCACGGCCTGGACTGAACGCCGCAGCGACTCCGGCATCTGGCTGAAGAGCAGGTCGCCAGGATGTGCGATGCCACCAGATTCGGCTGAAGGCGATTCAGTGTGCGACCTGTGGGTGCTAGTCTAGGCATACTCACAGGCAGCAGGAGGGCCAGCGCTCCAGGTGCTCTAGTCAAGGTAGGCATCTAGGCATCAGCCCCGGGGCCAGGTCTTGCATCTAGATGACCCAGAAGAGGACGAGGCTGAGAGGCAGCTGAACTGTTTGGCATCCACCCCGTGTGGCCCCTATTTGTGTTCTTTTACAGCTGAATGGCCGTAAGCTCCAAATGGAGTTGGATACAGAAGCTGCTGTTTCTGTGGTGGCGCAGAGCACCTTTGATCTTATAAACCGAGGTGTGCATACTTTGACTGACACGGCGGTTTGTTTGGCCACTTAATAAGAGGGAACAGCAGTGGTCCTCCCTTGCTCCAGTAGTTTATGGGTTCCAATCTGTTTGCCTTCCCCTCATTCTCTGCAAGGAAGCAGCCCTAGCCTTTTGGGCCGTGACTGGCTACACGAACTGCAGTTGGATTGGCAACATATCCTCCAAGTAGGATCTGGCAGTCTGTGTGTGGTACTGAGCAAGTTCAGGTTTGCCAGCCTGGCTTGGGTAGAATTAAAGGGGCCGAGGCCAAGATTCAGGTGGACCCGAAGGCCCAACCCTATATTTTTGTGTTCTCCTGGTTCCCTACGCTTGAATGGAGAAAGTTGTTTGGAGAGTTTGGGCATTATAAGGCCTTTGCCGAGTGGACGGTGCTGGTGGTCCTCATCATGAAGCCAGATAAGACAGTCCACCTGTGCAGAGACTATAAATTCACAGTGAACACAGCTTCAAGGTTGGACCGTTATCTTTTACCATGCATCGAGGATTTGTATGCAACATTGGCCGGTGGCTGTACATTAACAAAATTGGACATGAACAGCGCTTACCTACAGCCGGAGCTCAGTGAATAATCACTACAGTACGTCGCGATTAATATGCACAAAGGGCTCTTATGAGTATACTGATTCCCGTTCGGAGTATCCTCAGCATGCACTGTTTTCCAGCGCATCATGGAGAACATCCTGCGCGGATTGCTGTGTGTTGCGGTTTACTTAGGCGACGTGCTGGTCACAGGGAAAGCAGATCAAGAACACTTGCAGAACCTCGAGGCAGTGTTGAAATGATTTTTGGAGTATGGGGTCCGCCTGCTTCATGCGAAGTGCATGTTTCACGTGAAGCAAGTAGTATATTTGGGGTGTGTGGTGGACCGTAAGGCCTGCACCTTGTCTCCGAGAAAGTGAGAGCCATCAGAATGGCCTGTGCCCCATGTGACACCACTGAGTTTCGCTCTTTTCTTGGGCTAGTAAATTACTATGGCCAATTTATTACAGATGTGGCAACCATCCTGGCTCCATTTCACTTGCTCCTCAAGAAGAAACAGCCAAGATAATAGAGCAAGGCCCAGGATGAGGCGTTTAAGAAGATGAAACCGTGGGGTGGGGGGGTTGTGCACTTTACAGAACCACAGAAAAATACAGTGCAAAAAAAAGGCCCTTTGGCTCATTGAGTCTGCGCCGTCATTTCTTTATCGTCATGGATCATAAGCCGTTGCTGGGCTTCTTCCATGAAGACAAGGCGATCCCACCAATTGCGTCCGTGAGGAATCGGCACTGGACCTTGTTATTGGCCACTTCTGAATACTCTATTATGCACCACCCAGGGACCCAGATTGCACATGCAATCTCTTTCCCTGTAGAACGAATCCGCAAACCCCTTGCTGCTGCCAAAGTGCTCGCTGTCCTGAATGTTATAGACTCCTTACCCATCATTGTATTGTGTATTCGTGACTGGGCGCAAATGGCATCTGGTACGATACGGTGAGCAGCATTGACAGCTAGCAGGGGAGTTGAAAGTTTATCCTCCCGAATTCGCAAAGTTGACTGTGGAAGATGGTATCCTCCTGTAGAACATGAGGGTTGTTGTTCGATGATGCATTCAAAGAATCAAAGAATTTACAGTGCGGATGGCCATTTGGCCCATTGAGTCTGCACCGGCCCTTGGAAAGAGCACCCTAATTAAGCCCATAAGGGGCAATTTATCATGGCCAATCTACCTAACTTGCACATCTTTGGAATGTGGAAGGAAACCAGAACACTCGGAGGAAACCCACGTGCACACGGGGAGGAAGTGCAAACTCCACACAGTCACCTGGGGGGGGGAATTGAACCCGGGACCCTTGAGCTGTGAGGCAGCAGTGCCTGCCACCATGCAGCCCATGTTGAAGAATCTTCACAATGGCACCCCGAAGTGTCAAAATGAAGATGCTGGTGAGAAGCTACGTCTTAGGCCAGCAACGGCTTGTGATCCAAGGCGATAAAGAAATGACCGGCCATAGACATACTGATGAAACCGTTTTACACCAAATATGAGCGCCAGCCCTTCATTTTCTATTTGGGCATTTTTTTCTCTCAGCCGCAGCCAGCATCCACACTCATCCGATCAGACAGGAGATAACGTGAAGCATTGCATATGGCCAATCGAGCAGTTGGTACAACAGTGCTCCATCTGTCGAGAGCACCAGAGGCTCCCTGCAGTGGTACCCCTCCACACTTGAGAGTGGTCAGGATTCCACTGGGTTCGATTTCGCCAGTCCATTCTTGGGGACAATGTTCCCCGTCCAAGTGGACTACCGCTCGGAGTGGCTGGAGATTCGCAGGATGGTGTCAATCACTTCCTGGGCATGCATCGAGCAATTGTGCATTTATTTTTCCACCAACAGAATTCCTGAGGTGCTCGTGATGGATAACGAGGCCTCTTTCGTGAGTAAAAGAGTTTGCCATTTTTATGAGGAGCAACAAGATTTGCTATGTTCGCACTGCCCTATACCATCCCGCATCAAATGGCTTGGCAGAGAGGGCCATGCAAACAGTTATACCTGGCTAAAGAAACAGACTTTGGGCCTGATGGACACCAGGCTGCCAGATTTTTGTTCTCATTCAGGACCACACCACACTAAGTAACTGGGATAACTCCCACTGAGATGTTAATGGGTCATAGGCTTCTTACACGACTGAGTTTGATTATCCCGGACACCGGCACAGATGTACGCCATAACCAAGATTTGCAAGAGTCTTTCCCAGTTTGACCTCTTCACACTTCACACCTGATGACGCAGTGTTCGTTCGTAACTTCAGCGACGGCACTTGTTGGCACTCTGGACTTGTTGTCCGCCGAACAAGGCCAGTCTCTTACCAAGTTCTGGTCCGGGGACAACCGATGTGGCGGCATATGGATCACATTCGCTCACGGAGTTTGCTCTCTCCTGAAGTTCCTCACTGGAAACCTGTCCTGGATCCTCCAGCCCTTTGCGGGGGAGGAATGTAATAGCCTGCACAGGGCCTATGGGGTGGGAATGATTATCTTCCCGTGGTCCTTGCAGGGGATCTCTATTAACCTTCGTATAAAACGTCGGCCACTGAGGCACCGACCAGAACAGGAACCTGGTAGAGATCTTTCGGACAGTGTAAATATTGTGTTTAAATAAAACTTTGTTTCTTTATTTTACTTGGTGTAGGCTCCCCGTGTCCTTATTAAACAAAGGTCAGTAATCAGATGACAGAGAACCAGAGTGGTGAGGAAAATATTTTTCACTCAGTGAGCGACAATCTGGAAAGTACAACCTGAAAGGTTGATGGAAGCAGATTCAGTCTTAACTTTCAAAGCGGATTGGATAATACTGGAAAAAGAAAAATATTGCAGAGCTATGGAGAGCAAACGGGGTATTGGAATTAATTTAGTAGATCTAACATAGATTAAATGAGCAGGACTCCTTAAATTAATGATTCTTTAATTTGTTCTTATGGAAAATGCAGCAGCCACATTGCAAGCGATCCCACAAACATTGAGGTAAATATTCTGATCTGTTATGAGGATATTGGTGTGTAAATGTTGGACAGGAAATCGGGAGGATTTGCTGATCTTTGAATAATGCAATGGATATTTTCAGGACTTGAACAGATAGACACAGCCCATATATTCTCCAAAAGATTATGTTTGACAATGCCACATTTCATCAATAATGCAATGAAGAGTCAATTGAGATTATGTACACAACTCCTGGGGTGGAACTTACCACCTTTGAAAAAATTATTCCAAAAATGTTGCTGTGTCAATAACAATTGAAACAGTACTGAAGATCTGTACTCCAAAACTTGCCACTCCCCTAACCAAATGCTTCCAGTACACATTCAACCCTGGCATTTATCCAGCAAGTGGAACATTGTCCAGGTATGTCTCATCCATAAAAAGGAGGACAAATCCTCCCCTGCCAATTACCGCCCCCTCAGTCTATTTTCGATCATCAGCAAAGTGATAGAAGGAGTTGTCAACAGTGCTATCAAGCGGTACTTACACAGCAATAACCTGCTCATTGACACTTGGACATTCAATTTCTGACCTCATTACATGAACAAAAGAGCTGAACTCAAAGTGAGGATGACTGCTCTTGATATCAAGTCCGGAGTGTGACAGCAAGAAGCCCTTAAGAACTAAGTCCATGGAATCAGGGGAAACTCACCACTGGTTGGAGTCATATCTGGCACAAACAAAGATCATAGTGGTTGTTGGTGATCAATTATCTCAACTCTGGGACATAAATGAGGTCAACAGAGTGTCGTAGGTCCAACCGTCTTCAGTTGCTTCATCAATAACCTTCCCTCCATGATGAGGTCAGAAACGGGGATGTTTGCTTTTGTTCAGCACCATTCGCATCTCTTCAAATACTCGAATGGGGAAATGCTTTGGAAATCATGAGCACAAAGGGACTTGGGAGTCTCTGAAGGTTAACATGCAAGTTCAGTCGGCAGTTAGGAAGGCAAATGCAATGTTAGCATTAATGTCGAGAGGGATGGAATATAAGACCGAGATGTACTTTTGAGGCTGTAAAAGGCTCTGGTCAGACCCCATTTGGAGTATTGTGAGCAGTTTGGGACCCCATATCTAAGGAAGGATGTGCTGGCCTTGGAAAGGGTCTAGAAAAGGTTCACAAGAATGATCCTTGGAATGAAGAGCTTGTCATATGAAGAACGGTTGAGGACTCTGGGTCTGTACTCATTCGAGTTAAGAAGGATGAGGTGGGATCTTATTGAAAATTATAGGACACTGAGAGGCCTGGATAGAGTGGACATGGAGAGGATGTTCCCATTGGTAGGAAAACCTAGAACCAGAGGACACATTCTCAGACCAGGAACGATCCTTTAAAACAGAGATGAGGAGGAATTTCTTCAGCCAGAGGGTGGTGAATCTATGGGACTCTTTGCCACAGAAGGCGATGGAGGCCAAGTCACTGAGTGTCTTTAAGACAGAGATAGATAGGTTCTTGATTAACAAGGGGATCAGGGGTTATGGGAAGAGTCTCTCCACCACCGATGCACAGTGGCACTGGTGTGTACAAAATGCACTGCAGCAGCTCATCAAAGTTCCTTCAATAGCACCTTCTGAACCCTCAACCTCTACCACCTAGAAGGCCATGGGCACCTGATATATTGAAAAACTGCCACATTCAAGTTTCCCGCTAATCCAGGCACCATCCTGACTTTGAACTATATCAAGGTTCCTTTACTGGAATCCTGGAACTCCCTAACAGCACAGTGAGTGTTCCTACACCATGGACTGCAGAGGTTCAAGAATGCAGCTCACCAACACCTTCTCATGGGCAATTAGGGATGGACAATAAATGCTGGACTTGCCACATCCCATGAAGAAATTAATAAAAACATGAAGTTAGCATATTGAAACAGCAAGCAATTAGGAAGGTTAATGGTCTGTTCACTTTTATTGGAGTACCTGCATAAAAAAGTCTTGCTACAATGGTACAGGACTTTGGTGAGACCACACTTGAAATGCTGGGTGAAATTCTCTGCTTCCGCCGGTGGAGCTGAATTGCACCTGATTCCATCGCCTGTTAGAAGCGCAAATGAGGAAGCGGTTCCCAATCCTTTGCCATGCAAGGCAAGGATTTATGCATGGCAAGGATTGTGAGAGAATCCTGCTATTGGGCCACCATTTAGAACGGGCGACCCAAGAGCGAGGTCCCGTAGCTGGCCACAACCCCCACATTGCAATTTAGCCCCCACCCCCAGATTTTGTCTCTTTCTCCCCCCCCCCCCCCCCCCACCCCGCCAAGAACGGGGAGTGGCCCGACCTGCCCCCTCCCCCATGGCCTAAATATAGGGAGACACCAGACAAATCACCTAAATAAAAGGATCCCCCACAGAAACCCCCTAAATAATGGGACCGCCACAGAAACCCACTAAATAAAGGGACCCCCAAATAGACCCCCTAAACAAAGGGACCCCTCCCCCAGAGAGCCCCTAAACAAAGGAACCCCCCCCAAAGGAACCCCCAATAAAGGGATCCCCCACTGAAACCCCCTAAATGAAGGGACTCCCACTGAAACCCCCTAAATAAAGAGACCCCCACAGAAACCCCCTAAATAGGGACCCCCACAAAACCCCCTAATTAAAGAGACCCCCACAGAAACCCCCTAAATAAAGAGACCCCACAGAAACCCCCTAAATAAATAGACCCCCACAGAAACCACCTAAATAAAGAGATCCCCACAGAAACCTAAATAAAGAGACCCCCACAGAAACCTGATTAAAGCGACCCCCTCAGAAACTGAGTAAATAAAGGGACTCCCCTCAGAAACCCCCTAAATAAAGGGACCCCCACAGAGACCCCTAAATAAAGGGATTCCCCCACAGAGATGCCCTACATAAGGTGTAAGGGTCCTTCCTGATTATTTCCTTATTTCCCTTTCTTTATTAATGGATTTGTATTTTTAAGTCAAGCAGCAGAGAGAATGAGGAATTCAAAAAGTTGCAATATTGGCCATGCTAATTGCCCTTAGTGTCTAAAAAGGCTGGGTGGGGTTGCTGGGTTATGGGAATAGAGTTATGGTGTCGACTTGGGTAGGGCCCTCTTTCCAAGGGCAGGCGAAGACTCGATAGGCCAAATGGCCTCCTTCTGCAGTGTAAATTCTATGAAATCTCTGAAACATAGTACATGGTGCTGGGTTTTTGAACAAGAGAACTCAGACTTTTTGGCACACGAGAGATAGGTGAGACTAGGTTCAATTAATTAGCTGGTGGCTAATGAATTGGCCAAAAGGCTGTATTCTGCCCAGTAACAGGTGGTGATTATATTGCCTGAGTGGAATGATTTTCAGAGAACCAACAAGCTCATTTTGAATCCTGGACATACACAGAAAATCAGATGCTTCATCTTGTGGGGCAATCTAGAATGTCAGATCATAGTTTTAGGATAAGGGGTAGCAGATTTCAAACTAAGATGAGGAGAAATTACCTCTAGAACATAAAACAGTACAGTAAGAAGTCTTACAACACCAGGTTAAAGTCCAACAGGTTTGTTTCAAACACGAGCTTTCGGAGCACGGCTCCTTCTTCAGGTGAATGGAAAGGCTTGTTCCAGAAATGTTTATATAGACACAGTAAGAAGTCTTACAACACCAGGTTAAAGTCCAACAGGTTTGTTTCAAACACGAGCTTTCGGAGCACGGCTCCTTCTTCAGGTGAAGGCCTTCTTTCACCTGAAGAAGGAGCCGTGCTCCGAAAGCTCGTGTTTGAAACAAACCTGTTGGACTTTAACCTGGTGTTGTAAGACTTCTTACTGTGCTCACCCCAGTCCAACGCCGGCATCTCCACATCATATATAGACACAGTCAGAGATGCCCCGGAATGCGAGCACCTGCAGGCAATCAAATCATCAAAGATGCAGAGAGAGAGGTAACTCCAGGTTAAAGAGGTGTGAATTGTCCCAAGCTAGTTCAGTCGGTAGGCCTCTGCAAGTCCAGGCTTGTTGGTGGGGGCCGAATGTAATGCGACATGAATCCCAGATCCCGGTTGAGTCCGCATTCATGCGTGCGGAACTTAGCTATAAGTTTTTGCTCAGCAATTTTGCGTTGTCGCGTCTCCTGAAGGCCTCCTTGTAGAATGCTGACCCGGAGATCAGAGGCTGAATGTCCTTGACTGCTGAAGTGTTCCCCAACTGGAAGGGAACAGTCCTGCCTGTTGATAGTCGCACGATGCCCGTTTATTCGTTGTCGCAGTGTCTGCATGGTCTCGCCAATGTACCACGCTTCGGGACATCCTTTCCTGCAGCGTATGAGGTAGACTACATTGGTCGAGTCGCACGAGTATGCGCCGCGTACCTGGTGGGTGGTGTTTCCACGTGTAATGGTGGTGTCCATGTCGATGATCTGGCATGTCTTGCAGAGATTACCCTGGCAGGGTTTTGTGGTGTTGTGGTTGCTGTTCTGAAGGCTGGGTAATTTGCTGCAAACAATGGTTTGTTTGAGGTTGCGCGGTTGTTTGAAGGCCAGTAGTGGGGGTGTAGGGATGACCTTGGCAAGATGTCCATCCTCGCTGATGATGTGTTGGAGGCTGCGAAGAAGATGTCGTAGTTTCTCCGCCCCAGGAAAGTACTGGACGACGAAGGGTACTCTGTCAGTGGTGTCCCGTGTTTGTCTTCTGAGGAGGTCGGTGCGGTTTTTTGCTGTGGCGCGGTGGAACTGTCGATCAATGAGTCGAGTGCCATATCCCGTTCGTACGAGGGCATCTTTCAGCATCTGTAGGTGTCTGTTGCGCTCCTCCTTGCCTCCGTATACACAGGATCTGCTCAGACAAGGAGGAGCGCAACAGACACCTACAGATGCTGAAAGATGCCCTCGTACGAACGGGATATGGCGCTCGACTCATTGATCGACAGTTCCACCACGCCACAGCAAAAAACCGCACCGACCTCCTCAGAAGACAAACACGGGACACCACTGACAGAGTACCCTTCGTCGTCCAGTACTTTCCTGGGGCGGAGAAACTACGACATCTTCTTCGCAGCCTCCAACACATCATCAGCGAGGATGGACATCTTGCCAAGGTCATCCCCACACCCCCACTACTGGCCTTCAAACAACCGCGCAACCTCAAACAAACCATTGTTTGCAGCAAATTACCCAGCCTTCAGAACAGCAACCACAACACCACAAAACCCTGCCAGGGTAATCTCTGCAAGACATGCCAGATCATCGACATGGACACCACCATTACACGTGGAAACACCACCCACCAGGTACGCGGCGCATACTCGTGCGACTCGACCAATGTAGTCTACCTCATACGCTGCAGGAAAGGATGTCCCGAAGCGTGGTACATTGGCGAGACCATGCAGACACTGCGACAACGAATAAACGGGCATCGTGCGACTATCAACAGGCAGGACTGTTCCCTTCCAGTTGGGGAACACTTCAGTCAAGGACATTCAGCCTCTGATCTCCGGGTCAGCATTCTACAAGGAGGCCTTCAGGAGACGCGACAACGCAAAATTGCTGAGCAAAAACTTATAGCTAAGTTCCGCACGCATGAATGCGGACTCAACCGGGATCTGGGATTCATGTCGCATTACATTCGGCCCCCACCAACAAGCCTGGACTTGCAGAGGCCTACCGACTGAACTGGCTTGGGACAATTCACACCTCTTTAACCTGGAGTTACCTCTCTCTCTGCATCTTTGATGATTTGATTGCCTGCAGGTGCTCGCATTCCGGGGCATCTCTGACTGTGTCTATATAAACATTTCTGGAACAAGCCTTTCCATTCACCTGAAGAAGGAGCCGTGCTCCGAAAGCTCGTGTTTGAAACAAACCTGTTGGACTTTAACCTGGTGTTGTAAGACTTCTTACTGTGCTCACCCCAGTCCAACGCCGGCATCTCCACATCATAAAACAGTACAGCACAGAACAGGCCCTTCGGCCCTCGATGTTGTGCCGAGCATTATCCAAGATCAAGCTATCTCTCTTAAGGGCTGTGACTCAGTGGAATTCACTATCCCAGAGTTCGGTGGATGCCGGGACGTTGAATAAACTTTAGGAGGAGATTGACAGATTTTGAGTTAGAAATGGGTTGAAGGGTTACGGAGAATGGGTGGGAAAGTGCAATTGAGGCCAAGAGGAGATCAGCTAGATCGTATTGAAAGGCAGAGCGAGCTCGAGGATCTGAATTGCCTAATCTTGCTCCAAGTTCTTAGGTTCCAGGGTTCTCTGTTCTTGTTGCTTGTCTGTTGTCCTGATTCCAAGAACTTCTGTGTACACATATTTATAAAATGTAACTGCTTAGTGCAGGACCAGAATGGCATAAATTTACTTTTGACTAAGTGCATGTGCTTGACATTTGTGTTTGTGAAAACAAATCTTGCCCATCACAGGTTCCTAGAACCAATAATGCAGTAAAAGGAGCTGATTTGATCGTAATGAAACTAGGTTGTACAGAATATTGAAACCCGTTTGGTGCTATAAATGGGGTTATTGTTACTTTGCTATGTTTGTATCATACTCTCCAAAAGTCTCCCTGTCTGGCCTCTAAACATGTAGGAAGTTTTGTCAAATATCACAAGTACTCAAGTGTTTGCACTATTCAATAAATGCTTTCACTTCACTGTTGTTTATAGTTAGCAGCCTGTAAAACCAATCAAGCATTTATTGCTTTGGTGATGGTCATAAGATAGAAATAGTCTGCTCAGACTCACAAGGCAATTTAGTAACCTTCAATAGCTCAGATGACAGATTAGATTCGTAAAAGGGGAAAATAAATGAAGTAACTGTTTCTGATAGTCTCTACCTTGTGGATCCACCACTAATCTGTTTGGGATGGTGGCGAGGATTAGAGAATTACTTTGCTCAGGTTAGTTAGGAATGCAGAAATTGACAGTTTTTAATTTATAATGCTTTATAATGTGCATTAAATACTTTAAACCATATCGATCAAGATTACTTTTACAGTGGGGGAGGAATTATAACTGCTGTTCAGTTAATGGGTTCAGAATGGCATTTGAATCCTAGTTGAAATATCTTCCTTTTGCAGAGAACTATTGAAATCAGGGAAATTAATGAGCTGGGTAGTTGCATCTCCAGAGAAACTTGGAACTTCACTTTGATTTAGGCTCAGGGGAAGAGAGAAAAATGTTTATTGCCCATTCCTAGTTGCCCTGCATAAGGTGATGTTGAGCTGCCTTCATCAACCGTTGCAGTCCCTGAGGTGCAGGTACGCCTACAGTGCTGTTAGGGCACAAGCTCCCATTTGTTAGATTCTTCGGGTTAAGCTTTCATACTTGTGCTGAATTTCATCTTGATGAATAAAGTAAAGAGGTTTTTACCCAATGTTATTAGGAGGTTAAAAATCAAGCAGTGGAGGCAGGGTCACATAATGTCATAATGTCACATAATGTCACATAATGTAATTAAACACGTGGCTACAGGGATGGTGCAGGCGGGAGGGATTCAGATTTCTGGATAACTGGGGCTCTTTCTGGTGAAGGTGGGTCCTCTATAGACAGGATGGTCTACATCTGAACCTGAGGGGCACCAATATCCTGGGGGGGAGATTTGTTAGTGCTCTTTGGGGGGGTTTAAACTAATTCAGCAGGGGCATGGGAACCTGGATTGTAGTTTTGGGGTACGGGAGATTGAGAGTATGGAGGTCAGGAGCACAGATTTGACTTCGCAGGAGGGTGCCAGTGTTCAGGTAGGTGGTTTGAAGTGTGTCTACTTCAATGCCAGGAGTATACGAAATAAGGTAGGGGAACTGGCAGCATGGGTTGGTACCTGGGACTTCGACGTTGTGGCCATTTCAGAGACATGGATAGAGCAGGGACAGGAATGGTTGTTGCAGGTTCCGGGGTTTAGGTGTTTTAGTAAGCTCAGAGAAGGGGGCAAAAGAGGGGGAGGTGTGGCGCTGCTAGTCAAGGACAGTATTACGGTGGCGGAAAGGATGCTAGATGGGGACTCTTCTTCTGAGGTAGTATGGGCTGAGGTTAGAAACAGGAAAGGAGAGGTCACCCTGTTGGGAGTTTTCTATAGGCCACCTAATAGTTCTAGGGATGTAGAGGAAAGGATGGCGAAGATGATTCTGGAAAAGAGCGAAAGTAACAGGGTAGTTGTTATGGGAGACTTTAGCTTTCCAAATATTGACTGGAAAAGATATAGTTCGAGTACATTAGATGGGTCGTTCTTTGTACAATGTGTGCAGGAGGGTTTCCTGACACAATATGTTGACAGGCAAACAAGAGGCGAGGCCACATTGGATTTGGTTTTGGGTAATGAACCAGGCCAGGTGTTAGATCTGGAGGTAGGTGAGCACTTTGGAAACAGTGACCACAATTCGGTGACCTTTACGTTAGTGATGGAAAGGGATAAGTATACCCCGCAGGGCAAGAGTTATAGCTGGGGGAAGGGCAATTATGATGCCATTAGACATGACTTAGGATGTGTTGGTTGGAGAAGTAGGCTGCAAGGGTTGGGCACACTGGATATGTGGAGCTTGTTCAAGGAACAGCTATTGCATGTTCTTGATAAGTACGTACCAGTCAGGCAGGGAGGAAGGGGTCGAGCGAGGGAACCGTGGTTTACCAAAGAAGTGGAATCTCTTGTTAAGAGGAAGAAGGAGGCCTATGTGAAGATGAGGCATGAAGTTTCAGTTGGGGCGCATGATAGCTACAAGGAAGCGAGGAAGGATCTAAAGAGAGAGCTGAGATGAGCAAGGAGGGGACATGAGAAGTCTTAGGCAGGTAGGATCAAGGAAAACCCAAAAGCTTTCTATAGGTATGTCAGGAATAAAAGAATGACTAGGGTAAGAGTAGGGCCAGTCAAGGACAGTGGTGGGAAGTTGTGTGTGGAGGCTGAGGAGATAAGCGAGATACTTTTCGTCAGTATTCACTCAAGAAAAAGATAATATTGTGGAGGAGAATGCTGAGACCCAGGCTATTAGAATAGATGGCATTGAGGTGCGTAGGGAAGAAGTGTTGGCAATTCTGGACAAGGTGAAAATAGATAAGTCCCCGGGGCCGGATGGGATTTATCCTAGGATTCTCTGGGAAGCCAGGGAAGAGATTGCTGAGCCTTTGGCTTTGATTTTTAGGTCATCATTGGCTACAGGAATAGTGCCAGAGGACTGGAGGATAGCAAATGTGGTCCCTTTGTTCAAGAAGGGGAGTAGAGATAACCCCGGTAACTATAGGCCGGTGAGCCTAATGTCTGTGGTGGGTAAGGTCTTGGAGAGGATTATAAAAGATACGATTTATAATCATCTAGATAGGAATAATATGATTAGGGATAGTCAGCATGGTTTTGTGAAGGGTAGGTCATGCCTCACAAACCTTATCGAGTTCTTTGAGAAGGTGACTGAACAGGTAGATGAGGGTAGAGCAGTTGATGTGGTGTATATGGATTTCAGTAAAGCGTTTGATAAGGTTCCCCACGGTCGGCTATTGCAGAAAATACGGAGGCTGGGGATTGAGGGTGATTTAGAGATGTGGATCAGAAATTGGCTAGTTGAAAGAAGACAGAGAGTGGTAGTTGATGGGAAATGTTCAGAATGGAGTTCAGTTACGAGTGGCGTACCACAAGGATCTGTTCTGGGGCCGTTGCTGTTTGTCATTTTTATAAATGACCTAGAGGAGGGCGCAGAAGGATGGGTGACTAAATTTGCAGACGACACTAAAGTCGGTGGAGTTGTAGACAGTGCGGAAGGATGTTGCAGGTTACAGAGGGACATAGATAAGCTGCAGAGCTGGGCTGAGAGGTGGCAAATGGAGTTTAATGTGGAGAAGTGTGAGGTGATTCACTTTGGAAAGAATAACAGAAATGCGGAATATTTGGCTAATGGTAAAATTCTTGGTAGTGTGGATGAGCAGAGGGATCTCGGTGTCCATGTACATAGATCCCTGAAAGTTGCCACCCAGGTTGATAGGGTTGTGAAGAAGGCCTATGGTGTGTTGGCCTTTATTGGTAGAGGGATTGAGTTCCGGATCCATGAGGTCATGTTGCAGTTGTACAAAACTCTAGTACGGCCGCATTTGGAGTATTGCGTACAGTTCTGGTCGCCTCATTATAGGAAGGACGTGGAAGCTTTGGAACGGGTGCAGAGGAGATTTACCAGGATGTTGCCTGGTATGGAGGGAAAATCTTATGAGGAAAGGCTGATGGACTTGAGGTTGTTTTCGTTAGAGAGAAGAAGGTTAAGAGGTGACTTAATAGAGGCATACAAAATGATCAGAGGGTTAGATAGGGTGGACAGCGAGAGCCTTCTCCCGCGGATGGAGGTGGCTAGCACGAGGGGACATAGCCTTAAATTGAGGGGTAATAGATATAGGACAGAGGTCAGAGGTGGGTTTTTTACGCAAAGAGTGGTGAGGCCGTGGAATGCCCTACCTGCAACAGTAGTGAACACGCCAACATTGAGGGCATTAAAAAATTTATTGGATAAGCATATGGATGATAAGGGCATAGTGTAGGTTAGATGGCCTTTAGATTTTTTCCATGTCGGTGCAACATCGAGGGCCGAAGGGCCTGTACTGCGCTGTATCGTTCTATGTTCTATGTTCTATGTCATGCATTTTAAAAGTAAAATAGTTCAAAATAAAATTGGCGGGTAATTCTTATTTACCAAGAATTATGAATATTGTTATAAATATTTTCTGTCCTGTTTGTATTTTTAGAAATGTCACTATATTTTACAGTCCATGTCCAAATGCAGCATGGAAACATAGCGAATAGGAGCAGGGGTAGGCCATGCAGTCCTTCACGCCTGCCCCACCATTCATTAATCATGGCTGATCATCCAACTCATTAGCTTAACGCCGCCTTTCCCCCATGTCCTGTGATCCCCTTCACCTAAAGTGCTATATGTAACTCTTAGCTCCCTTCTCTCTCCACAGATGTTGTCAGACCTGCTGAGATTGTCCAGTATTTTCGGTTTTTGTTTGCTATTTTCTAACTGCTTCTTGAAAACGTACAATGTTTTGGCCTCAGCTACATCCTGTGGTAATGAATTCCACAAGCTCATCACTCTCTAGGTGAAATTTCTCCTAATCTCTGTCTTAAATGGTCTAGCCTGTATCCTCAAACTGTGATTCCTGGTTCTGGACACCCCCACCATCGGAAACATTCTTCTTGCATCTACTCTTGTCTAGTCCTGTTAGAATTTTATCGGTTTCTATGAGATCCTCCCTCATTCTTCGAAACTCCAGTGAATACAATGTTAACTGACTCAATCTCCTCATATGTCAGTCCCACCATTGTATTCGCTTTATAGCAAAGAACATTCTTCCTCGGATAAGACCAAACCTGCACCCAATATACCAGATGTGACCTCGCCAAGGCCCTATATAATTGCAGCAAGAAATCCCTTCTCCTGTACTCGAATCCTCTCACAATGAAGGCCAGCATACCATTTGCCTTCTTTACCGCCTAGTGTACCTTCATGTTTCCCTTCAGTGACTGGTGTATGAGAACACCCAGGTCTCGTTGCATTTTCCTCTCTCCTAATTTACTGCCATTCAGATAATAGTCTGCCTTCTAGTTTTTGCTACCAAAGTGGATAACCTCACATTTATCCAAATTACACTGTATATGCCATTCATATGCCCACTCACTCAATTTGTCCAAATCACACTGAGGGATCTCTGCATCCTCCTCAGCCTTCCACCCAACTTAGTGTCATCTACAAATTTGGAGATAATACATTTTGTTCCCTCATCTAAATCGTTGATATAGATTGTGAGTAGCTAGGGTCCTGGCACCGATCTCTGCAGTACCCCAGTAGTCACTGCCTGCTAATTTGGAAAAGACCCGTTAATACCTTGGGTGCGATTCTCCAGCCTTGTTACCCTCTCGCTCAAGTGAAACGAGGCCGGTGAATAGCGGGAGAGGCATAAAACGAGAATCGTACCAGGTGGCAGTTTGTGATATAACCAGCCACTCCTGTAGGTGAAATCAGGATCTCGCCATAGCATGGTGAGAAACCAATTATCACCACTTGAGCCCTATTTCCAAACAATGAACAAGAGCCGTCCCATATCCAACGATCTCCCATTTATTGGCCACCCCAGCAAGTTGTCACACTGGCGCAGATTAGTACTCCTTTTGAAAAATGTGAACCTGCTGAACCTGGCGGAAGGGTTCTGTGGGAACCGAGGAGGGGAGTACCAATCTTTGCTCACAGGCAAAGAGCCTAGGGATACTGGGCTTACCACCCCAGTGCTCAGCGGGAGGTGGGGGTCCTCGACTAGGGATGGGGGACCCTCTGCAGGGGTGGGTCACCATGGGAGGGTAGGGGATGCATTGTCACTGGGTGGTGGGGGGTGCAACCACAGGTGGCACCACCATGACAACCCATGGATCTTGTCTACCTGTTCTGGGGATAACTCCTTTCCCTGCACATCTGCCCCACCGGCCACCCATAACCACTATCGACTACCAAGGCCTCTGGCCATGCAGCTGAAAGCTATTGCTAATAGGGAATTGGAAATAGCAGTTATGTTAGCACCTCACACAACCCAAGTGGAGTCCCATGGGTGGGCGGGCTACATAGCATGTGGGAGTCATTGCCTATCATCCCAATCACACCTTGATGCATGAACACTGTGCTTGAACACTGTGGGAGGCAGCACCATGCACATAGCATCCAACATCCGAACACTCAGGGGATGGGACATGTCCACGGCTGCAGGGTGGGTGGGTGCCACAATGGGGGGGGGGGGGGGGGGGTGCCTGAAGGGATGGGCCAAGGGTTCAGAGGATGGCGTGCATTGCGGAAGAAAGTGACAGAGGCATCATACTCGTTGTGCACAAAGGTGTTTATTGTGTTTTACAATTCCCCACCGTCCTGATGGTGCTATCCTCGATGCCCTCCTCAGTGACAGGGACATGCTGTGCAGAGTATTGGCAATGCCCAGCTGTGACTAGGACAAGCTCCACAGCGCCTTGGTCATGCCCATCTAATAATAATAATAATTTCTTGTCACAAGTAGGCTTCAATGAAGTTACTGTGAAAAGCCCCTAGTCGCCGCATTCCAGCGAACCCGCGTTGCTGGCCTTGTTCTGCATTACAAGCCAGCTGTTTAGCCCACTGTGCTAAACCAGCCCCTGAGAGCTGGACATGTCCCGCAGTAGCTCACTAAGATCAGTCTGGCACTTGGTCACATTCTCCAACGAGGCAGACATTCTGTGTAGACCCTCAGCCATGGCCATAACCGGCTGCGCGACGCTTTGGACACCTTCATTAATGGTGCCGACATCGTGCATCAGGCTCTCAACTGCGTTCGCCACCCTAACAGTGTTGGACTCGGTGCCACACATTGCTGGCGACCGCACGAGCACCCACAGCCTCTGGGACCCCTCCAAGCAGATGGATCTGTTGGAGTGACGCTGACATCACCCTCTGAATGTCCCGGCCGCACTCTAATATCTCTTATCAGCTTCAGGATGATCTCTTCCACAGGTTCAGCATTAGGCTGCATCCCAGTGGGTCCTGGGATGCAGCAGATCTCCAACTGCTGTCTCGTCTGGGGGTTCCTACCTCCACCTGATGTACATATGCAGCAGTGTAGTGCTCACCAGATAGTGCCCCAGAAGCCTGACCACTAATATTTCCCACCGAGGTGTAAATATCTGCGCTGGGGGAGGGTTGGGATGACAGCCGTGATGCTAGTATTATGGTGGCGTCCTCGGAGCTCTCCTCCGAGGTGGCCTCATGGGAGACTGGAGAGGGGACCACCCGGGATGGGCCAGAGGACCTACGGGTGAATGGACATGTGGTCAGTGAGAGGGATGGGTCAGTTAGTAAGGCGATCAGTACTCCCATTTGACAGGTTCCCCGGGTGGAGCCCGGTAGTTCCTCACCTCTGTGGCGTCCGCCAGCCTCCACGTGGTGACTACTCTGTCTGGGGCCACACAAGTCACCTCCAGGCACGTTCCTTGAAGATAGTGAGGATTCTGATGTCTGGACGCCACCACCAGTCTGGGCCCTCTCCCTGCGATTGCCTGACAACTTTTCCTGAGGAGGCATAGTTAGCCACAAATGTGGTTCACATTGGTGGTGGTAGTGGGGGGGGGGGGGGGTTTAGTGGTGAAGAAAAGGTATGGAGGAGTTTGAAGAGGGAGGGGGTGGAGGGAGGTTTGGGTCGCATGGAGAATTGGTGAGGGTGGATGCTCCTGTTGGGGCAGAAAGGCCCCAGGGAACGTTGATGTCTACTCACTTGTGCTGCCCGATGCAGGTTGTTGTCCTTTTTCCTGCACTGGAGGCCAGTTCTCCTGGCCACACCCCTGGTCCTCACAGTTGCCGCCACCTCATCCCAGGCAGCCCTGGCTGCTCTATAGTTGACCCTCCTGGACCCATGGGGAACAGGACATCCCGCCAGGCCTCCACAACGTCAAGCAACCTCCCCAGATCTGTGTCACCGAATGTTGGGGCCGGTCTCCTCTGCGCCTTTGTTGCGAGCTGGCTGGGGTTGGCTGAGCAAGTGCAGCTTAAGTGCTGCTTGATCTTGTTAGTGGGGGGCTAGCAAGTGCAGTGCCAGCGAATCAGCTGGCGAGCCTTCATTTGCAGCAAGAAGCCAGTTAGGCCTTGTTAAGTGTACCAATTAACATTGAATAGTGTTGCCAGCTTCGCTGGGCCGAGTGCCAGTAAGTTCGCGGCAGTTCACGCTCGCTGGCACACTTGGAAATTTTTATGGAGAATCATGCCCCTGGTCTTTGTTTCCTGTCTGAGTGTGGTAGTCACCACTGTTGTATTGTATTGTATATACTGCACTATATACGAGGGTATTACGGTAAGGCCTCTGTACCACAGGTACGAGGGTAGATCCCTGCCTGCTGGCTCCGCCCAGTAGATGGAGTATAAATGTGTGTGCTCTCCGAACTGCAGCCATTTCAGCAGCAGCTGTAGAGACCACACATCTCTGTGTAATAAAGCCTCGATTACTCTCTACTCTCGTCTCGTCGTAATTGATAGTGCATCACTGAGAACAAGTTTTCTATCTATCGCAATACAGTCCCCTTAATCCCATGTGCTTTAATTTTACATGCTAATCTCTTATGCGGAACTTTGTCATGAACCTTCAGAAAGTCCAAATAAACCACATCCACTGGCTCCCGCTCATCAACTCTACAAGTTACATCGTCGAAGAATTCCAGTAGATTTGTCAAGCATGATATCCCCTCCATAAATCCATGCTGACTCTGTCCGACCCTGCCCCTGTCTTCTAAGTGCTCTGCTATAAATATACAGACATATAGAAAGCAAAGAGTGGGGATTAGAAAGCAAAGAGTGGGGATTAATGGGTGTTTCTCTGGTTGGCAATCAGTAGCTAGTGGTGTCCCTCAGGGATCCGTGTTGGGCCAACAATTGTTCACAATTTACATAGATGATTTGGAGTTGGGGACCAAGGGCAATGTGTCCAAGTTTGCAGATGACACTAAGATGAGTGGTAAAGCAAAACGTGCAGAGGATACTGGAAGTCTGCAGAGGGATTTGGATAGGTTAAGTAAATGGGCTAGGGTCTGGCAAATGGAATACAATGTTGACAAATGTGAGGTTATCCATTTTGGTAGGAATAACAGCAAACGGGATTATTATTTAAACGATAAAATATTAAAGCATGCTGCTGTGCAGAGAGACTTGGGTATGCTAGTGCATGAGTCACAGAAGGTTGGTTTACAGGTGCAACAGGTGATTAAGAAGGCAAATGGAATTTTGTCCTTCATTGCTAGAGAGATGGAGTTTAAGACTAGGGAGGTTAAGCTGCAATTGTATATGGTGTTAGTGAGGCCACACCTGGAGTATTGTGTTCAGTTTTGGTCTCCTTACTTGAGAAAGGACATACTGGCACTGGAGGGTGTGCAGAGGAGATTCACTAGGTTAATCCCAGAGCTGAAGGGGTTGGATTATGAGGAGAGGTTGAGTAGACTGGGACTGTACTCGTTGGAATTTAGAAGGATGAGGGGGGATCTTATAGAAACATTTAAAATTATGAAGGGAATAGATAGGATAGATGCGGGCAGGTTGTTTCCACTGGCGGGTGAAAGCAGAACTAGGGGACATAGCCTCAAAATAAGGGGAAGTAGATTTAGGACTGAGTTTAGGAAGAACTTCTTCACCCAAAGGGTTGTGAATCTATGGAATTCCTTGCCCAGTGAAGCAGTTGAGGCTCCTTCATTACATGTTTTTAAGGTAAAGATAGATAGTTTTTTGAAGAATAAAGGGATTAAGGGTTATGGTGTTCGGGCCGGAAAGTGGAGCTGAGTCCACAAAAGATCAGCCATGATCTCATTGAATGGCGGAGCAGGCTCGAGGGGCCAGATGGCCTATTCCTGCTCCTAGTTCTTTTGTTCTTATCAAGCTTACTGGTCTATAATTCCCTTGTTTTCTCTCTACCTCCCTTTTTAAATAGTGGAGTTACATTAGCTACCCTCCAATCTGTAGAAACTGTTCCGGACTGGAGTCGAGAGAATCTTGGAAGATTACTACCAATGCGACCATTATTCCTAGAACCACTTCCTCAATTACTCTGGGATGTAGATTATCAGGCCTTGGGGATTGATCAGCCTTCAGTCCCATCAATTTCCCTAACACCATTTCTCCACTTATATTAATCTCCTTCAGTTCCTCCCTTTCACTAAA
This sequence comes from Scyliorhinus canicula, assembly GCF_902713615.1. Taxonomy (NCBI): domain Eukaryota; kingdom Metazoa; phylum Chordata; class Chondrichthyes; order Carcharhiniformes; family Scyliorhinidae; genus Scyliorhinus; species Scyliorhinus canicula. Next base: position 183,692,546 of record NC_052150.1, on the reverse strand, counting down.
CCTGCGTCCCTCAACATTTCTGGTATCTTATTTGTGTCCTCATTTGTGAAGGCAGAACCAATTTAGTTGCGGCTCAGCCATTTATTTGTCCCCTATTACATGTTCTCTTGTTTCTGACTGTAAAGGACCTATATTTGTCTTCACCAATCTTTTTCTCATCACAAACCTTCAGGAAACTTTACAGTTAGTTTTTATGTTCCCTGCAAACTTACTCCCATACTCTATTTTCCCCTTTTTAATCAATCCCTTGATGCTTCTTCACTGAATTCTAAACTGCTCCTAATCCTCAGATCAATTGGTTTTTTTTTGGCCAATTTCTATGCTTCTTCCTTGGATCGAAATACTTTCTCCAATTTCCCTTGTAAACCATGGATTGGCCACCTTTCCCGTTTTACTGTTGTGCTCGACAGGAATAGTTAATTGTTGCAATTACCCATATGCTATTTGAATGTTTGCCATTGCCTATCCACTGTCATCCCATTAAGTAACTTTCCCCATTCGCTCATAGCCAACTCACTCCTCATATTATTGTAGTTTCCTTTATTAGGATTCAGGACCCTCATCTCAGGATCAACTACTTCACCCCCATCCTGGGGTTACACATTGACCAGAAACTGAACTGGACTATCTGTATAAACACTGTGGTTACAAGAACCGGTCAGAGGCTAGGAATCCTGCGCCGAGTAACTCACCACCTGACTCCCCATAGCATGTCCACCATCTATAAGACACAAGTCAGGAGTGTGATGGAATACTCCCTGCCTGGATTAGTACACTCACCATCCTGACATCGAGATATATCGCTATTCCTTTACTGTCACTGAGTCAAAATCCTGGAACTTCCTTCCTAATAGTACAGTGGGTGTACCTACACCACACGACTGCAGCAGTTCAGGAAGGCAGCTCATCACCACCTTCTCGAGGGCAGTTATGGATGGGCAACAAATACTGGCTTAGCCAGCGAAGTACACATCCTGTAACAATTAATTATAAAAAAGCTTTTTATGGCAAGCCCATTCTGGTCTTTTTGTAGTTGCATTTCAGAAAAACTTTAATTTCTCGAATAAAATGAAATTATATAGTGAGCTCTCAAGTTTGTTAACTTGGGTCACGGTCAGGTCTGTTAACAATTAACAAGTAGTTTTTGATTTGAACACTATCATTTGATGTTGCATCAAGAGTAAGGTTGCACAGTGTTGAAAGGTTTGAACCATTCCTGTGTGAGCATCAAAAACAAGGTTTAACACTGGGCAATTTCTTTTGCTGATATTTGGGTCTTTGATGCCCATGAAATAATTTAAGTTGTTGACAAACTATTACAGCTCTTGTTCGCTATTTTCATATTGAGTTAACCCGTTGTGGGAGCTGATGTCTTACTTCAGAAAACCTTAATGCGAGTCAATCCGTTAGCTTGCTTTCTTAAACCATTGTGAACTTTTATTTTTACGTTTGCATTAGAAGTAATAGTTTATGATCCACTAGATATGAAAATGTTTTAAAATACATACTGAAAATATAATCACTGGTATTCTAAACTATAATATTCACCTTAATAATTGTATACAGAGAGTGACAGTATCTACAGTACACCATAAAGCAAGACTTGGTTTGTGCTTCTCTGTTTCTGCACAGCAGCTGAAAAGGTGATTCACTTTCCATTAAATACGACTGAAACATTTATGAATTGTAAATTGTTCTATCAAAATGACGGGAATTCATTAACATGGACAGTTTTGTATTTAGTCTTTGAACCTTGCCAGCATTCACATCAAATTTTCATTCTAACTTTGTAAAATTGGCAAAGTTACATTATGTTTTGCAGACTACCTAGAATCAGTAAACACTTAAAAACCATGTCAGCTTTATTTTGTCTAAGGAATTGCATCTGAAAAATTGACTTCTGCTCCAAACAGTACTGCTGTTTATGGTTATGTTCTCACACATTTATCAGTCATCACTCTGGTCGTGAAATGTCAAAATGCCTGTTGTGGCATATTGTCCAAGTACTATTAAACCTACTGTAATGGAATATCATAACTAGACACGTGGCCTGTAACATCCAGCTGTAGAGGGAAAATATAATTTGGATAAGGCGGAATAACATTTTTTATTTTTGAGGATGCTAACTTGATTTTTCACTGTCCCATATCGTTCACTTTTTTCAAGCTAAGGAAAAATAGCATTAAGTAGCACTTTTCACACCTTCAGTAAACCAAGGCACTTAACTGCTGTTGAAATACTTCTAAAATTTTGTAATATAGGCAAACATGAGAGCCAGTTTCCATTTAGCAAGGTCCTCAAAAAATAATAAATTAGATGATCAGATCATCTGATCAATGATATTGGTTGAGATCTGATTACTGACCCCCAACTCTTGGATAACTCCCCTTGCTCTTCTTTCAGTAGTGGTATGGATTTTGGGGCCTTAGCTTAACACCTCATCCAGAAATGGTCACCTCGGGCAACAGTACTGCACTGAAATGTCAGCAAATGTGTGGACATGTTCTGCCTTTCATAATTTTACCTGTTTATGTTAGAAATCTTATTAGTGCAAGGCTGCCAGGCTATAGATTAGACCATACGATGCCTGAAAAGATTTTCAAAAATACACTTTGAGCAATTTAATTTGTTGTTTAAACTGTCATTTAAACTATTTCCTGTCATGACTCCATTCTTATTTACCTAATCGTAGTTAGAGAATAACTTACAATGGCTTCTCTTCCTGTTCCTGCACCATTGCCTTTGTTCCCCAAGGATCAATCCTGCACCCCCTAAACACCTTCTGTCTCTCATATAAGAACATAAGAACTAGGAGCATGAGTAGGCCATCTGGCCCCTTGGGCCTGCTCCACCATTCAATGAGATCATGGCTGATCTTTTGTGGACTCAGCTCCACTTTCCGGCCCGAACACCATAACCCTTAATCCCTTTATTCTTCAAAAAACTATCTATCTCTATCTTAAAAACATTTAATGAAGGAGCCTCAACTGCTTCACTGGGCAAGGAATTCCATAGATTCACAACCCTTTGGGTGAAGAAGTTCCTCCTAAGCTCAGTCCTAAATCTACTTCCCCTTATTTTGAGGCTATGCCCCCTAGTTCTGCTTTCACCTGCCAGTAGAAAAAACCTGCCCGCATCCCCCCTCATCCTTCTAAATTCCAACGAGTACAGTCCCAGTCTACTCAACCTCTCCTCGTAATACAACCCCTTCAACTCTGGGATTAACCTAGTGAATCTCCTCTGCACACCCTCCAGCCCTATACGTCCTTTCTCAGGTAAGGACTCCAAAACTGAACACAATACTCCAGGTGTGGCCTCACTAACACTTTATACATTTGCAGCATAACCTCCCTAGTCTTAAACTCCATCCCTCTAGTAATGAAGGACAAAACTCCATTTGCCTTGTTAATCACCTGTTGCACCTGTAAACCAACGTTTTGCGACTTATGCACTAGCACACCCAGGTCTCTCTGCACAGCAGCATGTTTTAATATTTTATCATTTAAATAATAATCCCTTTTGCTGTTATTCCTACCAAAATGGATAACCTCACATTTGTCAACATTGTATTCCATCTGGCAGATGGATGCCAGAGTTCCAGGAGAACCAGGGGGCAGAGGTGAGTGCAGTGGCCATCACTCAGGAGAAGGTTCTTGGGAAACTGAAAGGTCTGAGGTGGATAAGTCACCTGGAACAGATGGATTAAGCCCCAGGGTCCTAAAAGAGATAACAGGAAATTGTGGAGGCATTGGTGGTGATCTTTCAGGAATCGCTGGGGGCAGGAACAGTCCCAGAGGACTGGAAAGTGGCTCATGTAGCACCACTGTTTAAGAAGGGAGGGAGGCAGAAGACGGGAAATTATAGGCTGGTTAGCCTGACTTCAGCCATTGGTAAGATTTTAGAGTCCATTATTAAAGATGAGATCGCAGAGTACTTGGAAGTGCATGGTCAAATAGGACTGAGTCAGCACGCCTTTGTCAAAGGGAGGTCATGTCTGACAAACCTGCTAGAGTTCTTTGAAGAGGTAACAAGAAAGTTAGACAAAGGAAAACTAGTTGACGTGATTTATTTAGATTTCCAGAAGGCCTTTGACAAGGTGCCGAATAGGAGACTGTTAAATAAGTTAAGAGCCTATGGTGTTCAGGGTAAGATCCTGGCATGGATAGAGAATTGGCTGACTAACAGAAGGCAGCAAGTGGGGATAAAGGGGTCTTTTTCAGGATGGCAGCCGTTGACTAGTGGTGTGCCTCACGGGTCTGTGCTGGGACCACAACTTTTCGCAATATACATCAATGATCTGGAAGAAGGAACTGAAGGCACTGTTGCTGAGTTTACAGATGTTACAAAGATCTGTAGAGGGACAGATACTATTGAAGAAGCAAGGGAGCTGCAGAAGGATTTGGACAAACTAGGAGAGTGGGCAATGAAGTGGAAAATGAAATACAATGTGGAAAAGTGTGAGGTTATGCACTTTGGAAAGAGGAATTTAGGCATAGACTATTTTCTAAATGGGGAAATGCTTCGGAAATCAGAAGCACAAAGGGACTTGGGAATCCTTGTTCACGATTCTCTTAGGGTTAATGTGCAGGTTCAGTTGGCAGTTAAGAAGGCAAATGCAATGTTAGCATTCATGTCAAGAGGGCTAGAATACAAGACCAGAGATGTACTTCTGGGGCTGTATAAGGCTCTGGTCAGACCCTATTTGGAGTATTGTGAGCAGTTTTGGCCCTGTATCTAAGGAAGGGTGTGCTGGCCTTGGAAAGGGTCCAGAGGAGGTTCACAAGAATGATCCCTGGAATGAAGAGCTTGTCATATGAGGAACAGTTTTGGACACTGGATCTGTACTCATTGGAGTTTAGAAGGATGAGGGGGGATCTTATTGAAACTTACAGGATACTGCGAGACCTGGATAGAGTAGAGGTGTAGAGGATGTTTCCACTTGTAGGAAAAACTAGAACCAGAGGACACCATCTCAGACTAAAGGGACGATCCTTTAAAACAGAGATGAGGAGGAATTTCTTCAGCCAGAGGGTGGTGAATCTGTGGAGCTCTTTGCCACAGAAGGCTGTGGAGACCAAATCACTGAATGTCTTTAAAACAGAGATAGATAGTCTCTTGATTAATAAGCGGATCAGGGGTTATGGGGAGAAGGCAGGAGAATGGGGATGAGAAAATATCAGCCATGATTGAATGGCAGAGCAGACTCGATAGGCTGAGTGGCCTAATTCTGCTCCTGTGTCTTTATGGTGTTCTGGATCCTCTATCTATGCACCTCCCCAGCAAGTGGTCATGCAGGCACCATTCTTCCATTTTTTACCAACTTCTCTCATCCTTTGAAGTAGTTAGCAACTTGCTCAAATTCAATGTTAGACTTTTTTTCACTGGCAAGGCCAGCATTTATTGCCCACCCTGCTACCCTTGAGAAGGTGGCTTTCTTGAAACCACTGCTGTCGATGTGTTGGAAGTATGCCCACAATTCTTGGAAAGGAGTTCCAAGAATTTGACCCAGTAAGAGTGAAAGAATAGTGATATAATTTCAAGTCAGGATGGTGTGAAGCTTGGAAGGGAACATGCAGATGCTTGTGTACCCATGCTACCATTGTTATTTTAGGTGGTTGAAGTTATTGGTTTGGAAGGTGCTGTCTAAGGAGTCTTGGTGAGTTGCTATGGTGCATCTCATAGCCGATACATATTGCTGTCATTGTGTACCAGTGTTGAATGGAGTGAATGTTCAAAGTAGTGAATGTGATGCCGATTCTTTGTCTAGGATAGTATTAAACCTCTTGACTGTTGAAGCCATACTTCACCAGGCTCATGGAGAGTATTCCATCATACACCTGACTTGTCCCTTGTAGATGGTGGACAAGCTTTGGGGAGCCAGGAGGTGGATTACCTGCCACAAAGTCCCAGCCTCTGACCTGCTCTTGTAGTGACAGAACTTCTACGGCTTGCCCAGTTTAGTGTTTGGTCAATAGTGACCCCCAGGATGTTGATCATGGGAGTTCAGTGATGGTAATGTTGAATATCATGGGAAGATGGTTAGATTTTTCTCTTATCGGTGATGGCCATTGCCTCACACTTGAATGGCACAAATGTTACTTGCCACTTAACAGCCCAAGCCTGAATCCTGTTAAGTCCTGTTGTATGCAGACACTGACTGCTTCAGTATCTGAGGAATTACGAATGGTGCTGAACATTGCAATAATCGGAAAAAATCCTCACTTCTGACTTTATTGGAGGGTGGTCATTAGTTACTCTCGTGAACATGGGAAAACTATTTGGTTGGAGGAGTATTACAATGGAGTCTATTCATTCCTTTCATTGCACGTCTTTCATACGTGTGCTTCCAGTTATAAAGTGATCATGAGAGAGGCTGCTGCTGTACCCGTCCTTAACTGAGGAGTATTGATGCAGTTGTTCTGGGCCTGTTGAAACTTTGCAGCTGAGATCAGCAAACACCGCACAGACTGGGGACTGAACCTGGGACCTGTGCCATTTGCATTCCTCACGTTTTCATTGGCTGAGCTCATTGTAAAATTATGGGAGCTGTTTCAAGTGCATTTAAGGAATTATGTTATTCTTATTTTTAATAAAACAAATACAAATTCAGTAACCGCATAAGTCGTTTTGATTTTTTTCGGAAGAATAAACTGGCGCCTCTGGTTAGGGAAAATCGTTTGTTAGAAAAATTTGCTCCTGTTTCTAATATCTCCATTGAGCATGTGCAGGAAATAGACTCTTGATTGTATCACCGTCATATACTTGAATGCCAAAATGATTGATGGCGGGTCCCTGTTTATAAATTGGTTGGCACATGCCAATATAACCTTGTATTGGAATGTAGCCATAGTTGGATGATTACAAGTTTTGGGAACCTTGAAGCATACAGCATTTGATAAATGAACCAGAAAAGTAGATTGGCACGACATGTTGAAGGACAAGTGTTAATTCTTGTGTCTCCTGGCCATATTAGCCATTGGCAAAGTACAGTGATCACAAATATCCAATGGTGGTGAACATTGTTCTCTGTTCTTTAAAGTAATAATTGGCTTTCTGAATTAAGAGCATCAGCTATAAGTATTGGATTTGGCAGTCGTTTCTTGTGCACGTGAAAGGGATATTGACTTTGCAAATAATTAGCTAAGTTTATACCTTTGTACTTGGGGAACATTTCCTTTGCAGATTTTTAAAAAATATGTTTATGGGGTGAAAATCCCAACAATTATTGTGAATCCCTGAGAAGGTAGCGGTGAGCCACTTTCTTGATCTCTGGAGTTCCTGTGGTTGCAGGTATTGATTTTGTAAAGTTCTGTACATTTTTTGTTTGCCTAATAGTTTCACAATTTTGTTGACACTTGTTTTTGTTTGTAAGTGATGTATTAGGGATTCTGTGAAATAATCTTTCTTCCCGCCTCCCCAAATTCTCTGAATGAACTGCTTCATTCAATTTTGTATTGTACCACAGTATTAGTGAATGCAAGTTATTTCTTGTGTTTAAGGCATGATAGCCATGTCATATATAAACATGAATAAACATAACTTTTTTTTGCCAGATGTTTGTCAGGACTTTATTTGATTATGACCCTAAAGAGGATCAAGCAATTCCATGTAAAGAAGCTGGGCTTTCTTTCAAGAAGGGAGATATCCTTCAGATCGTCAGCCAGGATGATGCAACTTGGTGGCAAGCCAAACGCGAGTGTGATGCCAATCTGAGAGCAGGACTAATCCCTTCAAAGCAGTTCCAAGAGAGGTAACCACCAAATACATAGCCTTCTGACAGTTGCAATATTATAATAAACTTCATGAACGTATTTTGGTGCTAAAAATACACATTGGAAAGGAGGTATCTTAAAAGCCTTTGTTTTCTGATTATATTAATATGAAAGCAGAATGTTTGTGCAGAGTATATAAGTAGTAAGTTCAAGCCAAAATTGCTTGGATTTCCTCTTATCTGGTTGAAGTAGTTGACAGTAAATGATACCATCAGTGGCATTCCACTTTTGGAATAGGACAATGGAAAACAGTTTGATGTACAATACAGAGCTGTTTTTCTTTTTAGCAGTTTTTTGGCTCCACCAACTAAAATGTGAAAGTTAAAGGATTTGTTTTGTCTATGGTAAAATCAAATGCATTGTTTGCTTTGCAGTATTTTACTAGAATGCTGTAATATTTATTCTGAAAGGTTTTTGTCCTCTCAAACACAAGTCCAATACCAACAGTTTTTGTAATTGGTTTCTTACAGGAGATTTGCACTTCGAAAACCTGTAGCATTTGTTCATCCACAAAGAAATTCCAATAGACGATCATGTAAGTTAGTAGACTCTTTAACTATTAAAAAGATTTTTTTTTCGCATACATCAGTGGAGAAACCTGAATTGTTTCAATCCAGTAAATTATCCCAGTTTCTTTCTCCCTTCAAAAGCAGCATACTGCAGACGTTGGAAAATTGAAATAGAAACAGAAAATTATGAAATTTTGTCTGTGAGAAAGAAACCGAGTTAAGAGGCTGTTTTTCATGGGAGTCGTGGAGACATCAGAGACCATTTCAAAATGGCGACAAGATCCAAATCCACGTGTCCCAGCCCTATTTAGGACAGATTGCATTTTCACTGTTAGCGGAAAGGTGGTGAGGAGATGGCTCTCTCAAACCCAAACTCAGCAGGGCCAAGTTAAAACAGACCCCATTTTTGCTGTAGCATGGGCCTTACCCTGCAGTCTGAGAGTAATTTATTTATGGAGGAGACATAAATGCGCATAAAGGGTGGATAAGGTATGCAGAACTGTTATGCCATCGGGTTTTTAAATTCATAACGCTGAAAATGAATTTTAAAAATAGTCAGCCTGGGTCTGTGAGAGTTGAATGAAATCTGTTCTAGCAGTTAGAATAGCTGTTTGATGATATTACTTTTAAGTCTGTCATTATGTCATTATTAATGGTTGGCTGTTTACACAGTCTACAATTATCGCAGCAGGGGGTTTTAAATTCAGGTTGATGGACAGCTCAGGTTATTGAAGGATTATCTACTTTTGATGTGGGGTTATGAATATACATCTGTGTGTGTTAATAAAAACATGGAAAATAGCAGGAGGAGGCCATTCGGCCCTTCAAATCATAATGAACCGCCCGTTCATTATGATCATGGCTGATCATCCAACTCAACAGCCTAATCCTGCTTCCCCCCCCCCCCCCCCCCATATTCTTTGATTCCCTTCTCCCCAAGTGCTATATCTAACTGCTTCTTGAAAACATTCAATATTTTGGCCTCATGTACTTCCTGCGGTAACAATTTCCACAGGCTCACCACTCTGGGTGAAGAAATTTATCCTCCTCTCTCTCCTAAGTGGTCTACCCTCTATCCTCAGACTGTGACCTCTGATTCTGGACACACACACCATCCTGCATCTACCCTATCTAGTCCTGTTAAATTTTCTAGGTTCCAAAGAGATCTCCCCCCGCCCCCCCCCCCCCCCCCCCCCCCCTCCCAATTCCTCGGAACTCCAGCGAATACAATCCTAACCGATTCAATCTCTCCTCGTACGTCAGTCCCATCATCCGAGGAATCAGTCTGATAAACCTTCGCTGCACCCCCTCTAGAGCAAGAAAGTCTTCCTCCGATAAGGAGACCAAAACTGCACACAGTTGGTGGCGTAATCGTATTGTCACTGGACTAGTAGACCAGAGACCAAGAGTCATGCTCTGGGGACCCGGGTTCAAATCCCACCATTGCAGATGGTGAAATTTGAATTCAATAAAAATCTGGAATTAAAAGTCTAAGGATGACCATGAAACCATTGTCGAGGCCTCTCCTTCGATAGCTCAGCTGATAGGGCGGAGAACTGGAGATGATTAAAACTGACACCCTTAGATCGTTGGTTCAATTCCAGCTTGCAGACATCCTTGTCATAAAACCCATCTCGTTCACTAATGTCCTTTAGGGAAGGAAATCTGTCATCCTTGCCTGGCCTACATGTGACTCCAGACCCACACAGCAATGTAGTTGACTCTTAAAATTACCTCAAGGGCAATTAGGGATGGACAATAAATGCTGGCTCAGTCTGCGATGCCCACATTCCATGAATGAATACAAAAAAACATTATTCCAGGTGTGACGTCACCAAGGCCCTGTATAGTTGCAGTCACCAAGGCCCTGTATAATTGCAGCAAGACATCCATACTCCTGTACTCGAATCCTCTCGCAATGAAGGCCAGTATACCATTTGCCTTTTTTACTGCCTGCTGTACCTAAATGATTACCTTCAGTGACAGGTTTACGAGGACAAAGAGGTTTATGGCTATTCAAATAATACTCTGCTTTCTCGTTTTTGCTGCCAAAGTGGATAAGCTCGCATTTATCCAAATTATACTGCATCTGCCATTCATTTGCCCCCTCATTCAACTTGTCCAAATATCTCTGAAAGATCTCTAATATCCTCCTCGCAGCTCACCCTCCCACCCAACTTGGTGGCATCTGCAAATTTGAAGATATTACATTTTGTTCGCTCTTGTAAATCATGAATATGTATTGTGAATAGCTGGAGTCCTAGCATCAATCCCTGCGGTACCCCACTAGACGCTGCCAACCAATTTTCTATCCATCTCAATACACTACCCCTAATCCCAAGCACATTAATTTTACACTGTAATATCTTATGTGCGTCAAAAACCTTCTGAAAGTCCAAAGTCCATTGGCTCCCCGTCGTCAACTCTACTAGTTGCATCCATGATGGGGGATAAAATATTTAAAGGGCTTTTGTTTGGTTATTATCGTGAAAGTGGCAACAGATATTTTTGACCCTAATTTAATATCATCTCAGCATGTCTCATGATATTTGCCCATGGTTGTAACTGGATGAGTTGGCATGGATGGGGCATGGGTACTGTGCGGGGGTATGATCAGTGTGAGGGCGAGGAGGCGTAATATTTAACAAAACAACTGGGACGAAGTCCCAGACAACCAAGGAAGGCATTTTAAACAACCCACCTCAGTATTCAGCAGCTCCTGTGGCCTCCTCCAATCTGCATCCTGGGCTATGGACTTGATTCCATTGGCTCATCCAATTGGGATTTACACACTCAACCAAGTGGCAGTTACTTAATTTGCCATTCTCAGAACAGACTTTGTTCACTTTATTCTTATTGTACTTTCGCATGGTGATTTCTGATGTATTCCAAATGTGTTTATTATTCTGCCAAGTCAATTTTCACTGAGTTCAACTAATAACATTTTACCAGTTTTCAAGCACTTGGGAATTTCAATCCTAATACCTACAGAAACGAGCAGGATTTCTCAACCATTGTTTGGAATATTCTTGCGTGACTTGGAAAAATTGTGCAACTCCATACTAAATGATCTGCTCCCTTAAGTTTTTTGTTTAAGCAGCTAAATTGTCATGTTCTGAAGTATGCACTATCTATGAATGAATTAAAAACAGCTATCTGTACCTTTGGCTACACTAGACATATTTGGCTATTATTATAGCACTAGGCATGAATTGTAGACTGACATTGTAAGATTCTCTACATCTTGGATAACTTTAAGTATATATTTTTTCATTTTGATTCAACTTTTGATTTGTGGAATTGAGACCACATGAACAGGAGGAAGTTTTTAACTGTATCCAAATGTTGCTCATTTGAACAAGATGTAACCTAGTTTAACCGGCAGGTTTTGTCTCTCATCTGGGGTACCACATTCAGTTGCATTTGAACTTGAACAGAGACAAAAGAAAGAATGCATTGTTAATGGTACCAAATTTCAAAAGGCCAGAAGTTTAAAAATAATCTAAACCATGCATTTGTAAGCAGTTTTTCATCTTGCAGTAATGCACGGTGTCTGCAGTGGCACTTTCTTGCAAACATTTATCTTAATCAGTTTACCTAATTAACTTGAGTACTTAACTTGAGTATGGGGAGGCAGTGGCATAGTGGTATTGTCACTGGACTAGTAATCCAGAGACCTAAGATAATGCACTGGAGCCCCGGGTCCAAATCCCACCACAGATGGTGAAACTTGAACATCTGGTTCACTCATGCCCTTTAGGCATTACCTGGTCTCACCTCCATGTGACTCCAGACCCACAGCAATGTGATTGACTCTTAAACGCCCTCAGAAGTGGCCTAACAAGGCACTCAGTTTTATGAAACCGCGTGGGGCTGCATGGTAGCATAGTGATTAGCACTGTCGCTTCACAGCTCCAGGATCCCAGGTTCAATTCCCGGCTTGGGACACTGTCTGTGTAGAGTCTGCACGTTCTCCCCGTGTCTAAATCAACATCGGACATGTGGGAATCCTTCAAGTGACAATTGATTAAGATTTAGGAAAGTCACATTCCGGAGAGAATGAAGGATAAGTATAGAAAGTTTAGGGAGCCTTGGATAACAAGGGATATTGTGAACCTCGTCAAAAAGAAAAATGAAGCTTTTGTACGATGTCAGGGGTGGGGACAGTAGAAACCCTTGAGTATAAAGAAAGTAGGAAGGTACTTAAGTGGGAAATTAGGAGGTCAAGAAAAGTCCTTGGCACGTAGGATTAAAGTGAATCCCAAGGCTTTTTATTCATATTTTAAAAAGCAACAGGATGGCCAGGGAAAGGATTGGACCACTACAGGACGGGCGGCACGGTAGCAGAGTGGTTAGCACTGTTGCTTCTAATCCTACAAGCACATGTCCATAGAATTGATGGTTCCATCAATTTAATATACTTACGAAACAGTCGAAGTAAATCATGGAAGCAGCCCTCAAGCCCGGACGCCTAGAACCCGATCCGCAGGATGCAGAGGCTAAAGAAATTTTCTCCCACTGGCTGAGATGTTTTAAGGCCTACCTGGCAGAAGCCAGCACCGCTGGAACAACGGAGGAACAAAAGCTCAGCCTACTGCACACGAGGGTAAGCCACAGAATCTCCACACAGCTAAATCCGGCCGGTTCTTGCACCGTAGCGCTGGCGATATTGGACAAAATGTACGTTAGACCCATTAACAAGGTTTATGCACACCACGTGTTTACGACTCGCCGTCAACGGCTACAGAAACGCTAGCCGAATTTGTACGTGAACTGAACAATCTCTCTAATGACTGTAATTATCAAGCCGTTACCGCGGCTGAACATAAGAACATAAGAACTATGAGTAGGCCATCTGGCCCCTCGAGCCTGCTCCGCCATTCAATGAGATCATGGCTGATCTTTTGTGGACTCAGCTCCACTTTCCGGCCCGAACACCATAACCCTTAATCCCTTTATTCTTCAAAAAACTATCTATCTTTACCTTAAAAACATGTAATGAAGGAGCCTCAACTGCTTCACTGGGCAAGGAATTCCATAGATTCACAACCCTTTGGGTGAAGAAGTTCTTCCTAAACTCAGTCCTAAATCTACTTCCCCTTATTTTGAGGCTATGTCCCCTAGTTCTGCTTTCACCCGCCAGTGGAAACAACCTGCCCGCATCTATCCTATCTATTCCCTTCATAATTTTAAATGTTTCTATAAGATCCCCCCTCATCCTTCTAAATTCTAACGAGTACAGTCCCAGTCTACTCAACCTCTCCTCATAATCCAACCCCTTCAGCTCTGGGATTAACCTAGTGAATCTCCTCTGCACACCCTCCAGTGCCAGTATGTCCTTTCTCAAGTAAGGAGACCAAAACTGAACACAATACTCCAGGTGTGGCCTCACTAACACCATATACAATTGCAACATAACCTCACTAGTCTTAAACTCCATCTCTCTAGCAATGAAGGACAAAATTCCATTTGCCTTCTTAATCACCTGTTGCACCTGTAAACCAACTTTCTGTGACTCATGCACTAGCACACCCAGGTCTCTCTGCACAGCACCATGCTTTAATATTTTATTGTTTAAATAATAATCCTGTTTGCTGTTATTCCTACCAAAATGGATAACCTCACATTTGTCAACATTGTATTCCATCTGCCAGACCCTAACCCATTCACTTAACCTATCCAAATCCCTCTGCAGACTTCCAGTATCCTCTGCACTTTTCGCTTCACCACTCATCTTAGTGTCATCTGCAAACTTGGACACATTGCCCTTGGTCCCCAACTCCAAATCACCTATGTAAATTGTGAACAATTGTGGGCCCAACACGGATCCCTGAGGGACGCCACTAGCTACTGATTGCCAACCAGAGAAACACCCATTAATCCCCACTCTTTGCTTTCTATTAATTAACCAATCCTCTATCCATGCTACTACTTTACCCTTAATGCCATGCATCTTTATCTTATGCAGCAACCTTTTGTGTGGCACCTTGTCAAAGGCTTTCTGTAAATCCAGATATACCACATCCATTGGCTCCCCGTTATCTACTGCACTGGTAATGTCCTCAAAAAATTCCACTAAATTAGTTAGGCACGACTTGCCCTTTATGAACCCATGCTGCGTCTGCCCAATGGGACAATTTCTATCCAGATGCCTCGCTATTTCTTCCTTGATGATAGATTCCAGCATCTTCCCTACTACCGAAGTTAAGCTCACTGGCCTATAATTTCCTGCTCTCTGTCTACCTCCTTTTTTAAACAGTGGTGTCACGTTTGCTAATTTCCAATCCACCGGGACCACCCCAGAGTCTAGTGAATTTTGGTAAATCATCATTAGTGCATCTGCAATTTCCCTAGCAATTTCTTTTAGCACTCTGGGATGCATTCCATCAGGGCCAGGAGACTTGTCTATCTTTAGCCCCATTAGCTTGCTCATCACTCCCTCCTTAGTGATAACAATCCTCTCAAGGTCCTCACCTGCCAAAGCCTAATTTCTATCAGTCGCTGGCATTTTATTTGTGTCTTCCACTGTGAAGACCGACCCAAAAAACCTGTTCAGTTCCTCCGCCATTTCCTCATCTCCCATTATTAAAACTCCCTTCTCATCCTCTAAAGGACCAATATTTACCTTAGCCACTCTTTTTTGTTTTATATATTTGTAAAAACTTTTGCTGTCTGTTTTTATATTCTGAGCAAGTTTACTCATACTATATCTTACTCTTCTTTATAGCTTTTTTAGTAGCTTTCTGTTGCCCCCTAAAGATTTCCCAGTCCTCTAGTCTCCCACCAATCTTTGCCACTTTATATGCTTTTTACTTCAATTTGATACTCTCCCTTATTTCCTTAGATATCCACGGTCGATTTTCCCTCTTTCTACCGTCCTTCCTTTTTGTTGGTATAAACCTTTGCTGAGCACTGTGAAAAATCGTTTGGAAGGTTCTCCACTGTTCCTCAACTGTTCCACCATAAAGTCTTTGCTCCCAGTCTACCTTAGCTAGTTCTTCTCTCATCCCATTGTAATCACCTTTGTTTAAACACAAAACACGAGTATTTGATTTTGCTTTCTCACCCTCCATCTGTATTTTAAATTCCACCATATTGTGATCGCTCCTTCCGAGTGGATCCCTAACTATGAGATCATGAATCAATCCTGTCTCATTACACAGGACAAGATCTCGGACCGCTTGTTCCCTTGTAGGTTCCATTACGTACTGTTCTAGGAAACTATCGCGGATACATTCTATAAACTCCTCCTCAAGGTTGCCTTGACCGACCTGGTTAAACCAATCGGCATGTAAATTAAAATCCCCCATGATAACTGCTGTACCATTTCTACATGCATCAGTTATTTCTTTGTTTATTGCCTGCCCCACCATAACGTTACTATTTGATGGCCGATAGACTACTCCTATCAGTGACTTTTTCGCCTTACTATTCCTGATTTCCACCCAAATGGATTCAACCTTATCCTCCATAGCACCGATGTCATCCCTTACTATTGCCCGGATGTCATCCTTAAATAACAGAGCAACACCACCTCCCTTACCATCCACTCTGTCCTTCCGAATAGTTTGATGCCCTCGGATATTTAACTCCCAATCGTGACCATCCTTTAACCATGTTTCAGTAATGGCCACTAAATCATAGTCATTCACGATGATTTGTGCCATCAACTCATTTACTTTATTCCGAATACTACGAACATAGGGAGCTTGCTGTGCGGGACGTTTTCATAGCGGGCCTTAGATCGAACTATGTGCGCCAAAGACTGCTAGAAAAGGGGGCTGAGGACTTAGATACTACTGTGGAGGCTGCTACCACTATGGAAGTCTCCTTCCGCAGCCTCACCTCGTTTCCCGCGGACCCCGCGACCTCATCGTGGGCCCCCGACCAACAACTCCCCCAGGCCTGTGCCGCACGGCCCCCCCAGCTAACGCGCTGCCAAAGCCAGCTACTCAGCTGCCCCAGCCTGCCATTTCTGTGGCCAAAGCCAGCACCCACGGCAACACTGCCCAGCCTGATCTGCGACCTGCAGCAGCTGCGGGAAGAAAGGCCACTATGCCAGAGTGTGCCTCGCGTAAAGGGCCCCAGTTTCTACCTCCCCAGTAGAGAGAGCAAATCGCTCCCAGCACCAGCGGGGCCGAAACGCTGCGGCCTACGCCCCAACTCCGCCCCCTCCCTCCACGTGTGATCCATGGGGGCCGTCATCTTGGCAAACCCCCACCATGCGGCCAGCCACGTGCGACTCATGGGGGCCGCTATCTTGGACGCCATCTTCCTCGCCGCTCACCATGTGCGATCCACGGGCCCCATCTGCATCTCCATGCTCAGATAGCTCATCAGAAGTCTATGACTTCCCCGGGCACTCATCACGCGTCCCGCAACTCAGCGCAGCGATCCTGCATCAAGCTCGCCAGAATGTACCGGCATCTACTCGACCGGACGCCCACTCGAAAGACTACTACTTCCCTGGGCACCCATCATGCGGCCCGCAACTGAACGCGGTCACCCTAGATCAATCCCGCCCCAAGCACCTACGAAGTTCGATGGCGGAGGTCCAGATCAACGGGTACAGCACGCCATGCCACTTTGACTCTGGGAGCACCGAGAGCTTCATACACCCAGAGCTGGTAAGACGCTGTTCGCTTCCTATTTTTCCTGTGAGCCAAACTATCGCCCTCGCTTCGGGCTCCCACACAGTCCAAATCCAAGGACGCACAGTCGCTACGCTCACAATTCGAGGCGCTAGTTATTCGAAATTTAAACTTTATGTCCTGCCCGACCTCTGTGCGCCACTCTTATTAGGCCTGGATTTCCAGTGCAACCTCAAGAGCCTCACCCTCAGCTTCGGCGGGCCCCTGTCCCCACTCACTATCTGCAGCCTAGCCACACTGCGCATCTCCCCCCCCTCCTCTCTTCGCCAATCTCACTCCAGATTGCAAACCAGTAGCTACTCGCAGCAGGCGATACAGCCTACAGGTTAGGGTCTTTGTCCGATCGGAGGTCCGACGGCTGCTCAGTGAGGGGATCATAGAGGCCAGTAATAGTCCCTGGAGAGCTCAGGTGGTGATCGTCAAGACCGGGGGAAAATTTCGCATGGTCGTCGACGATAGTCAGACCATAAATCGCTTCACGCTCCTAGACGCATATCCCCTCCCCAGAATTGCAGACATGGTTAACCAGATCGCCCAATATTGGCTATTTTCCACGGTGGATCTGAAGCCTGCATACCACCAGCTCCCAATCCGCCCGGAGGACCGCCACTACACGGTGTTCGAGGCCGATGGCCGCCTCTTCCATTTCCTCCGGGTTCCCTTCGGCGTCACTAACGGGGTTTCGGTGTTCCAACGAGCAATGGACCGAATGGTAGACCAGTACGGGCTGCGGGCCACGTTTCCGTATCTGGACAATGGTACCATCTGCGGCTATGACCAGCAGGACCACGACGCCAACCTCCACCATTTTCTCCAAACGGCACAGAAATTAAACCTCACTTATAACAAGGAGAAATGCGTTTTCCGCACAAACAGACTGGCCATCCTCGGCTACGTCGCGGAGAACGGAGTCCTGGGCCCAGACCCGGACCGCATGCAACTCCCCCTCCCTCATTGCCCCAAGGCTCTGAAACGGTGCTTGGGGTTCTTTTCATACTACGCCCAGTGGGTCCCTCAATATGCGGACAAAGCCCGCCCACTCTTTAAGGCCACACGATTTCCCCTGTCAGCTGAGGTGCTCCAGGCCTTCAGCTGCATCAAGGAGGACATCGCCAAAGCAGCCATGCGGGCGGTGGATGAATCCACTCTCTTTCAGGTTGAGAGCGACGCCTCAGAGGTAGCTCTAGCAGCCACTTTAAATCAGGCAAGGAGACCCATTGCATTTTTATCCTGAACCCTATCCGCTTCAGAACTCCGACACTCCTCAGTCGAGAAGGAAGCACAAGCCATCGTGGAGGCTGTTCGCCACTGGAGGCACTACCTCGCAGGTAGGAGGTTCACCCTCATCACCGACCAACGATCGGTTGCCTTTATGTTGACAACTCGCAAAGGGGCAAAATAAACAACGATAAAATCCTTTGGTGGAGGATCGAACTCTCCACCTATAGTTACAATATTAAATATCGACCGGGGAAGCTCAACGAGCCCTCGGATGCCCTATCCCGCGGGACATGCGCCAGCGCGCAGATCAGCCGTCTGAAAGCCATCCACGATGACCTCTGCCATCCAGGGGTCACCCGGCTCGCCCACACCCTGTTCGGTTTCCCCAGCTACGTGCACAGCGACCGGGGTTCGTCCTTTATGAGCGACGAGCTGCGTCAGTACCTGCTCGACAAGGGCATTGCCTCAAGCAGGACTACCAGCTACAACCCCAGGGGGAACAGGCAGGTGGAGAGAGAGAACGCGACGGTCTGGAAAACCGTCCTACTGACCCTCCGGTCCAGAAAACCCCAAGTCTCCCAATGGCAAGAAGTCCTCCCAGACGCGCTCCACGCAATTAGATCACTCCTCTGTACAGCGACCAATCAAACCCCTCACGAGCGGCTCTTCATTTTTTCTAGGGGCACGACCACGGGGGTCTCACTTGCGGCGTGGCTGAGGACACCAGGCCCAGTTCTCCTGAGGAAGCATGTCAGGGCGCACAAAACCGACCCCCTTGTTGAAAAGGTGCGCCTCCTCCATTCCAACCCCCAGTACGCATTCGTGGAGTTCCCGGACGGTCGCCAGGACACAGTATCCCTTCGGGACCTGGCACCCGCTGGATCAAGCCCCCTACCCCCACTGAGGAACCCCTTACCCCGTTCCCTATGCTGCCGCCCCCTCGCGCCCCCGATCCCGCAAGCTCGCCCCACCGGTTCCACGCGCCAGCCCGCATCCCAGTCTCCGGTCGAGCCAGAGGTGTATGAAGTTTGGACGAGACCCGCCCCGGAGTCTGCCATCGTACCCCAGCTCTCAACACCCACCCAGCCACCGCAAGAGGCTGCAACCCCGGAGCTCCGCAGATCACAACGAACAGTTCGTCCACCCCCTGTAAGGCACCACCCCCGCCAGACTTGAATTTTTTCACAGGGGGTGAATGTGGTGAATGAGATTCACACGGTATTATAAGTTACCAATGTCACACTGTTCCCATTGTATATATGCACCGATATTGTAATGCAGTTGCACTACCTGACCACCAGGGGGAGTAGCTCTGGGAGTACTCGAGAGTTTGTACTGGGCTCCCCCCTTGGCTCCGCCCAGAACTCCTCCCCCTCGAGCTGCTGTATAAAGATCCGTGCCACAGAGTCAGCCAGCCAGTTCATCGAAAGTTCAACGGCTAACAGGCTGGCTCTGTTGTAAGTATATTAAAACCGCTATTCTAATCCAACAAGCACGTGTCCGTAGAATTGATGGTTCCATCAGCAGGAGTAAGTTAACAATTAAGTATATAATGAAGGATCTGACACTGGGAAGTTCTGAAGAACAAATGGACCTTGGTGTGTTTGTAATTATATCTCTGAAGCCTGAAGGGTAGTATAATAGGGTGGTGAAAAAGACAAATGGGACACTTGCCATTATCAATCGGGACATAGATTACAAAAGCAGGGAGGTCATGATGGAGCTGTACAGAACTTTGGTGAGGCCATAGTTGGAGTACTGTGTGCAATTCTGGTCACCATATTGTAGGAAGGATGTGATTGCACTGGGTGGGGAGGGGGGGGGGTGCAGAGAAGATTCACCAGAATATTGCCTGAGGTGGAACATTTAAGTTATAAAGAGGGGTTGGATCAGGTTAGGTTATTTTCTCTGGAGCAGAGAAGACTGAGGGGTGATCTGATTGAGGTATACAAGATTATGAGGGGCATGGCTAGGGAACAGCTGTTCCCCTTAGTTGAAGGGTCAGTTATGAGGGGACACAAGTTCAAAGTGAGGGGTGGGTGGTTTAGGGGGAGATATGAAGAGAAAAAAAGTTATTCAGAGAATGGTGACAGTATGGAATGCACTGCCTGGGAGGATGGTAGAGGCGGGATGCCTCACATCCTTTAAAAAGTAACTGGATGAGTACTTGGCACGCCATAACATTCAAAGCTATGGGCCAAGTTCTGGCAAGTGGGATTAGGTGGCAGGTCAGACTCTTTCATGCGTTGGTGCAGACTCGATAGGCCGAAGAGTATCTTCTGCACTGTAGTATTCTGTGATCAGAGTTTGTCTAATTACAGCTATTTGGAACAATGGTGATGCTTTCAGGAAAAATATAGTGAACCATAAAATATGATGATGTAATATTTTTGTTGGTATAAAAGCAAATTACTGCGGGTGGTGGAATCTGAAACAAAAACAGAAAATACTGGACAATTTCAAGTCTGACAGAATCTGTGGAGAGATAAGAGAGCTAACATTTCAAGTCTGGATGACCCTCTGTCAAAGCTAATAATTTTGCCAGATCTGTTCACAGATTGTGGAAGATGAGAAAAAAACTGATATCAAGATAATGGGGTAGAATTTCTGTTTTGGTTGCACTCAAGAAATTGATTCCAAAATAGTTTGAAATCTCACCTGAGTTTTCAAGTTAACGATGGAATGCATTTGCAAACAGAAAGCCTTCCCTGAACCATCATAATTGATAGGAAATAATTGTTTCTTTCCACCTCCCCTCCTTTCAGTTGATTTGGACAACCACCAGAATACCAATATCAGGGGAACAGCAATTTTATAATATGGGACAAGAAATTGCTGATTGGTTGGCATGTAGACCTTGATTGGTGGCACTGTTGCCATGGAGAATGCACCAGTTACTGATGACTGATAGTTAACTTTGAAGCATCATTTGAAAATGTAAACCAAGCATTAGTAAATGCATTGCACTGAGAAATGAACCAGCGAATGGCTATCATTTATTTTGTTCAGCTGAAACAGGCACAAGGTGTGTACATGTTCCTTATGTCTGCAAAGAACAATGCCCTTGCCCATTGAAAACCGAGAAAGGGACAATACTATCGACCAATGTTTGGGGCGTACAGCCGACATACCTAGCCTCACACGAGCACTGAAATTCATGTTCCACATTACTCATTGTGTGATGAGCAGAAGCTCGTTTTGGCTTGACTGCAGCATCAGTTAGTAGCGAATCCCACTCATGTTGCTACAGCATAGTAGCAATGTGAAACAGTTAGCTTTACCTGCTGCTCAAACGTTTGAGATACCTTACCCTTCCAGGTTAATCTAGGGTGGACTCTCTTCTCATATACTCTCTCAGCACTCTTCTCATACAGTTTAAATTTGTTGTTACCCTTGACAATCCTATTCTTGTGTTTGTCCTGATGAGTGCAAGATAAAAATCTTCAACAAATGTCTTTTTTGAGCAGTTTTGCACTCCCAAACATCTCGATGAAGAATCTTGCCTCGCCACATTCAATAAATTTCCCATCATTGTGGGCAGGTCCTAATCTAGGTGAATTGGATCTTCAACGAGATCATGGAAAACACAGCCTTTACATGATTTTGAGCTTAAGATATTTGTGTTTAGAGTTCCTCAATCTTTGTACTGATTTATCAATTTAGCAATTTGGGAGAAATGATGGCATAATTGAATGTCACTGGACTAGTAACGCAGAAACCCAGGCTAATGTTGTTAGGACATGGGTTGAAATAACCATCAGAGCAGCTGGTGGAATTTAAATTCAGTTAATAAATCTAGAATGTAAAGCTATTCTCTTTAACGGTCACAATGAAACCATCATCGATTGTTGTACAAAAACATCTGGTTCACTTCAGTGAAGGACATCTGCCATCCTTACCCAGTCTGGCCTACATGTGACTCCAGATCTACAGCAGTGTGATTGACTCTTAACTGCTCTCTGAAATGGTATCGCAAACTACTTAGTTGAAGGGCATTTAGGGATGGACAACAAATACAAGCCTTGTCAGTGAGGCCCAGATTCCATGAAAAAATAAAGGAAAAAAAATCCCAGATTGCACTGATATTACCAGCATGAATGAGCAGAAACTCTATCCCAATATTCAGATGAGAAACTTGAGATAGTTATCGTTACACGAAGCTTTCATTTTGTAGGAGAAACATTTATTCTTTTGTGTAATAAAGCTAATGCCTGGAGGTTTTAAAACGATAGCATCTAGTTGAAAATAGCTCGGCTGGCTCAGTAATATATATGAAGATAATAGTGGATTGCATTCCAAAGCATATTTGCAGCTATAAGTTTATGATTTGATTTATTGCAAAAGTTGAATCTAAATGATCAAAAGTTGTTCCTAAAAATTGTTATGGAAACTTCAAATCTGCTTTGAAAATAAATAATTCAGCAATGTTGAATTCTGTTTAGACGGTATGTAGCCCTCAATCATTTTGCATGTGTAGATGGGGATGTGTACCAAAATGAAATCAGAATAGTGTGCTTTCATCTTGCTGATAGTTATAAAACGGCAAAACCTCTTTTTCTTTCTCCCCTCCCTTTTTGTTGGCTGTTCTAAGATGAGGAAAGCCTTGAGAGTGGTAGGTTAATTTTTGCTGCCTATTGAACACAATTACAGTAATTTTAATCGCTTTACTTCCAGCCATTTTAATTTTGTACTTTTTGAATTCTTTCCTGCTTCTCAGAGGAATTTGAAGGTATTTGTATTCGGTTTCAATTCTGTAGTCAAATACATTTGTCATGTAATAGTTTTAAAAAAAACTTTTATAATGCTAAACTGCTTTCGTAATTGCTATTTTTTTCACTTGTGTTGAAGATATAGAACCCATTGATTAAGAAAGAGTGCATATGAGATGTATGGTTTGATATTTTTGTATCCTCTGATTACAATTTTATATATTTATAGTTCAGTGCATTTGACTTCTCTGCCTCTGTTCATTACAGTTTTCAGCTAATTCTATTTTTGTTCACTGGTTTTCCGCTGACAACATACTGAAATGAAAATTTAAAGGAAAGAATAATATGCAAATGGACATTTTATGAATTTTGCAACATATGGCACAGTTTCACTTGTTGCATTGCCTTTGAAGGAAATAATATCAGGATTTAAAGATGTGGATCTTATTTAATATTCCTGCAAGATACACATCAAATCAAATTTACAAGAATATTGTTGGAAAAAGTGCAAGAATGTAACGTACCTGGATGCTAAAACGTTGAATCGTGGGTATAAAATAGACAACTTGGCAGTTGTCCCTTGCTATTATCCCAAGTTTCTACCGATGGGAAAACTTTAAAATACACAGTGCCTCTAACAAAAAATAAATGTAGTTGCACATGCAAAGAGATTTGGTATATACCCACAGAGTTGTAAAAACATATCTTTGTGCAATAGTCAGAAGCTGGTGCATCATTGTGGGTTACAGAAAGAGAAGATGAACAATTAAGTACATTGCGCTGGATTCCGTGTGCGCCATCCTTTTCATGAATGAGGTCCAAACATGCACTTATATTGTCAATACATACAGTTGTTTGATGGCTGGCTGCTCATCATGGATTTTTACTCGGATATACTCTTGAGAGGAGAATTTGATCTTACCTGTCTGACTGATATAATAGCATTAAAGGAAGAAGACCCATCCTTAAAAAGGAAAGAAAATAATGATACTTGAAGTACTTAAACCTTTAGTGCATTATTATACAGTTGGATATTTCTTCATTCACTGTTTCTATGCCCGTAATGTTTAATGACACATACTGTGCATATTATGAGAGGGGCTGGTTTAGCTCACTGAGCTAAATTGCTGGCTTTTAAAGCAGACCAAGCAGGCCAGCAGCACGGTTCGATTCCCGTACCAGCCTCCCCGGACAGGCGCCGGAATGTGGCGACTACGGGCTTTTCACAGTAACTTTATTGAAGCCTACTCGTGACAATAAGCGATTTTCATTTCATTCATTAATTTCATTTTATTTTTTCATATTCAGTTATCTATGTTACTGCCAGTCTAAAGGATTAATGTGTCACTGCAGTCCATGTATAGTTGCACCTTTCTGGCATTGTGTTGTTCTGGTGCAGTATAGTAGAATTGTAGAAGTTTATAACACAACCAATGGTCACCAGCTCTCCATCGGCAGAATAAAAATCTACTTGTAGTGTCACACCTTCTCGCTATTACACTGTATTTTCTTCTGTCTTAAACATGCTTTGTGATGAAGTATTTCATTCTCCAGCACACTACAGCACAAAGGAGTATTCTAACCTGTATCCTTGCTCTCTTTTCACAATTTGAAATTGATCATTCATTACTGATTGTCCAAACAAATTAAATAGCTTTTGAGAATAACTGGAGAAAAACACTTTCACTATTTAAAAAAAAATTTGGATTCACATATATCCTGTCCTGGAAATGATACCAATAACTTCTTTCTCATAACCATGCTTTATCATCCTGTGAATCATCCCAGTGAATCTATGTTTTAATGGACTTTCTATGATATGACAACTCAAACTACATAAAGCATCATACTATGCTTCTGTTCAGAAAATGCAAAATGCTGTTTTTTATGACGTTTATCAAACTGCATTTGGACTTTCAGGAATCGGTGTATTTCAATCTCTAGGTTTCTCTATTCATGCAATGGTCTTCAGCATAATTTCATGCATTATATGTTTCCATGCATTGATCTGCCACCTAAATATCATGGTCTCTCATTTCTCAAAATGAAATTGTATCTGCCAGTTGTTTGTTCTTTACACTACTTGTCAATGTACCTTTTTCTGTTTACTTATGCCCCTTTTGTTGTACTCTAAGCAAAACTTTAATATTGAGCTGTCAAAGGCATCCACATCTAGAATAAAATTAAATGTTATTTTGACCATAAAGTTATATACCCTCCAACCCTTTTCCAGCCCCAACAACAGCCCGTTATCCTAACTTTGTCTTGTCTGACAACCAACAGTTCCACTTTAGTATAGTGGTTAGTATCCCACCTGTCACGCGGCAGACCGGGATTCAATTCCCCGACGGGGAGCTTTGTAGCTGTCCAGAAACTCTTCTGGGATACTTTTGTGGCTGGCACGGTAGCACAGTGGGTAATACTGTGATTCACAGCTCCAGGGTCCCAGGTTCGATTCCCGGCTTGGGTCACTGTCTGTGTGGAGTTTGAACGTTCTCCCTATGTCTGCGTGGGTTTCCTCCAGGTGCTCCCACAAGTGCCGAAAGACATGCTGTTAGGTAATTTGGACATTCTGAATTCTCCCTCCGTTTACCCGAACAGGCGCTGGAATGTGGCGACTAGGGGCTTTTCACGGTGTTAATGTTAGTCTACTTGTGACAATAAAGATTATTATTATTTTTTTTAAACTTTCTATCATGAAGCTACATTCCTCCTTGACGATAAATCTCACAGGATAATTATTAATCACCTGAAAATCCAGGTGCTTGACGATTGTGGAATTTACTTTCTCATTTTTACTGGTTACTTTAATAATTTTGATATGTCAGAAACACCTGCTTTTAACAAATTCATGCCAGCTGTGTAGATTAACATTAAGTGTTTGAGTAAACATTTCTGAATGCTTGTGCATTCCAAGAGTTTCCCTCTGATTAATTTTAGAGTCTCAATTGCAGTTCCTTTGTTAAGCAGTGGAAGATAGTCAGCCATTTAAATTGAATAAAGTTGTAACAACAGTTTCAGTCCTCCTTATTGCAAATGTGTAGACTTTTGGAACTAGTTGCTTGGTAGTACAGAACTTGATTATCTCTAAAAACAAAAGACATGCTGTTGAAGCTTTTAATCTTGCTCACATCATGTCAGTTGCAAGAGTACCTTTGCTTTTGCTAACAGTTAGTATACTAACACAATTAAAGGATGATTAACCTAAGGAAAAAGTAACTCTTTATAGCTGCACTGCTTATTTCGTAACACTTAAAATGAAGAATATTATTGAACTGATTTTTAACTCCGATTGTGGGAATTCACATTTAGCAGACTGTGACTGATGTTGCTCGGCATGTTAGATAATGGTTCCTTTCAAAAGATCACCACTATATTTCTAATTGAGACAAATCATTTGTGACCAATTTACGTTGATGAATTATCAGCACTCAAGATGAATTTAAAGCAACTTTTTAAACTGTTTGGAACAAAAAATATATATTTGTCCTTTCATTCTTTGCTCCCTCTCCTTTATGGAAGATGTACATATAGTTTATGTATACTTAGCACCAATCGTTGAGTGCTCACTGACCTCTAGTAGTTTTTGTAATACATTTTCTCTAACGTAATTTTTAAAAACAAAATATAAATTTAATACATTTTTGATTTTCTATGACATGAAGTTGAGGCTAAATTTGTCTTGAGGTGAGATGGTGTTCGAGGCGTTCATACTTGGGTTTGCAAGTGTTAATCTCTGTTTTATATTATCAATGACAAGTATTCTTCATCTGCGTTTAGAATGAAAACTGCCTGTGAAAACTTGTCACCTTGTAATGACAACCCTGCCCCCACTCCCATTGATGGCATTGCAGCACCTCTACTGGCCAGGTGATGCAGTTGCTACAAGACAACATTACATAGGAAGCTTCTGATACGAATGTGGACTGTTATAAAATTGGAGCTTATAAGAGAAAAGTTTGACAAAAGTTTTCACAGCACAAGAGGTTTTTAAGCAATGGAAATTTAACAAAAACAGAATTACAGGTACAACAAAACTAGAAATGGCCCGGGAACTGTAATAATAGTTCATTGGTAATTGTCTGGAAAACCCAGAATCAAAACTTAGCCTATTGCAAATTGGAACAAGTTTCAACTATGATATTTTGTTTCAATGTTGAAATAATTCAGAAGTCAAAGTGGTGTATGTTTTATGAAACTAATTTTGAAGTTAAGTGTCATTGAAATGCCATGACATGCACCTGTTTCTTTTCCTTTTCTTCCTCTTTAAAATATTGTAAGCAATTATCTTTGCAAAAAGGTACTAAACAGTCGGAAGGGGCATTCCGCCCTACATAAACTCAGAGCTGCAAGGCAGTGTAGTGCTTGGTTACTTGGAGGCAGCGTATCTTAACGGTTGCATTGTACCTGCATTTGTGACTGAGCCTCTAACTGTTCTGCTTCTTTTCCTGGTCTTTGTTGATTGTGGTTATATCCTCTCTCCAGAAGACGCTGAATATGGTGACCTTGTCAGTGGACTCTATATAGGTGAGCAAATAGACACAGCGCATGCTAATCCTTTGTTTCTTCACTTCCTTTCTTTATTTTCAATTTCTTTCTCTATAGCGGTGCATAAAAATTACAGATTTGTTTTGAGTCATCTAGTTAGTCTGAATGTTAAATGATTTGTTTTGTAAGTTGTAGCTAAATATTTCGATTTACATTGCAATTTAATTTTTACCAAACAATGGCAGACCGTCTGAGCCCAGAAGTCAAATGCCTCTGAAAGTTCAAATTCCAGCATGTTACAGCCTTGACAGCAATGTGTTATAAGCACATGCTGTTGTACTAAACGTCTCACTTCTTGTTGCTATGATTGCGCAATTGATACTGAATTTTTAAATGAGAAGTTGTCAAGGAAATAAAATTAGGTCAGTTAAATGAGTTCTGAATGTCCAATTATGATATGAAGTTGCCTCTCTTTGATCCTAGGGAAAGGCTGAGCGGGACAGGCATGAGACATTTGGGTAGAAATTTGTCCTGAATATGAGCGAAAAATTGACAACAATGCATAAATATTTCACACTCTGCATGACTTTCTTTTCCATTCTATTTCATTGTATAAATGGAGCTGCCTATTTTCTGTCATTCACTTTATGCTGCAGCCCCAGTCAAAATGTCTAGTCCATTATCTCCATAGGTGGAATAATCTATTTCTTAAGTGACATATTATGCAATGAACATAAGCAAATACTTTGTATGTTGGAAATCTGAAATAAAAACAGAAAATGCTGGCAAACATTCAGCAGCTCAGGAGCATCTGTGGATGGAGACACTGCCTGATCTGAGTGTTTTCCAGCATTTTCTGTTTTTTATGTATAATACCATAGAAGTGGAAGATTTAATTTTAATTTTGATATGCAAAATAAGTCTATATTGGGATTTAAACATTATTGCTTTCTGAAAAGGGAGGAGAATAATTAAACACTTTGTGATTATTTTACTGTTGATAATCTACATAAATGGTTTGGTTTTGGGGGCCAAATGTAATATTTCCAAATTTGCTGTTGATACAAAACTAGGTGGGTGTGTAATTGTGAGGAGGATGTAAGAAAGCCTTAAGGGCACTTGGACTGGTTAAGTGAATAGACAAGAACATGCAGATGGAATATAATGTGAATAAATGTGAAGTTATCCACTTTGGGACAAAAAACAGGAAGGCAGAATACTTCCTAAACGATGAGAGATTGGGATGTGTTGATACCCAAAGGGACTGGGTGTGCCCTGGTTCATGAATCACTAAAGGCTAGCAGCTTGGGACATAGTCTAAAATTAGGGCTAGATCATTCGGGAGAGATTTTCAGAAGACATTTTTCACCCCAAGCGTAGTAGAGGTTTGGAACTCTCTCCCACAATCAGCAATTGAAGCTAGATCAGTTGTTAATTTAAAATTTGAGATAGATAGATTTTTGTTAAGCAGGAATATTAAGGGATTTGGGCCAAAGGCCATGATCTCATTGAATGGCGGTACAGGCTTGAATGGCCTATTTCTGTTCCTGTGTAGGTTAGCAAACAACAGGTCGGAAGACAAATGGTATTTTGACCTTCATTGCAACAGGATTTGAGTACAGGAGTAAAGATGTCCTGGAGCAAATGTAGAGAATCTTGGTGAGACAGCACCTGGAGTGTTATGAACACTCTTTATCCAAGTAGGATATATTTGCCACAGAGAGAGTGCAAGAGAGGGATGTTTTATGAGAAAAGATTGCAGAAACTAGGCCTGTGTTCTCCAGAGTTTCAAAGAATAAGAGATGACTGAGATGAGGAAGAATTTCTTCATTCAGGGAGTGGTGAATCTTTGTAATTCCCAAGAGACCTGTAAAAGCTCAACCATTGAGCATGTTTATGAGACACAAATTGATAGATTTCTAATTAGTAATGGCATCAAGGCATATGGGGATAGTGCAGGAAAGTAGATGATCAGCCATGATCTAATTGAATGGCAGAGCAGACTCAGCCAATCGAATGACCTCCTCCTGTTTCTATGTATCCACACCACTCTTATGAATGTTTAAACGGTATTAGTGAAAGCAATCACTGTCCAAGTAATCTAAGCACCTTATTAATTCTTAATTAGATTTCTCACATTCTAGTGTTTCATACGATACAGCTGCTTTGTCTGAATAATGCTGATTTATTAAAGTGTTTGAAGGAACCACATCATATTAGAGATGGGAAGATTTGAGACAGAAATACCAGGATAAATTAGTTTGCAAGTACATGTGATAAATAATGCATCACCAAACTGTGTCCAGTAATTTGACACATGCCATGGATGTGAACATTTGGTTGGTTGGGGAGTTATGGTCCACATTATTGTGTTAACATTTCAGTTTTAATTTGGTATACCAATTTTCTACTGGCTACCACCGAATAACACATTACATAGCATTAAGGCCATGTTTCTATTGATATTCTTCCCACACTGGGTGCCGGATTTTCTTCATGGAGGCAGGAGTCAGGAATTTTTCTGACATAACGATTCCACCTCCGTCCCAGTGCCAGCTGGCCAGATTTTGATCCGGGGAGGCTGGGACAGCCAGAGGTGGCAGCAGGCTCAAGGTGGAGACAGAGGCAGGCTGATGTTGCAGCCAGGTTGAATGGTCTGTCTCTGTCCACAGACACCAGCCCAGTTTTGAACATAAGTGTAAACCTCCTTCACACCTCTTTCACCCTCCTCACCCCTCCCACCCAACAGGCACACCCTCCACCCTCATTCGCACCCCCCGCTCATCCCATCTTAAAGCTATTTCATGTTCCCTACCTCCTTCACCCTCCCTCTCCCACAAAACTCCCTTTCACCACTCAACTCCTTACTCTCACCTACATAAACCGTCCCATCTCACCTCACCTGGTATCCACTTTACAAACAGAACACATGAGACCTATAATTTGAAAGTCTATGAAAAGCTCATAAATCTGTCGAAGTAAACAGACTTCACTTAAATAGGTACTTAATTTTTTATTATCCTCATTCCCCAGGGCACCTGTGTAAACAAACACTGCCATGCAGAATCCATACATGCCTTTGAAGGCAGCCAAAAGCTCAGATTTATGTCAAAGCTTTCAAATAACTGAGCTGTCTGTAAAGAATGAATGAAAGTCATGGGGAAAATACAATCAGCTTTTGATCTCACATTGTGGGTAATCTATTCTAATACATCTGAAGATTTTTCCATTTTTGCAATGCTGTTCTTTCATTTGACAGTTTACCAGCTGTCAGAAGTTACAACCTGGTAACCATATATTTAATGGTGACTTAACTTATCATAGTACTGTCTAACTTTAGTAAACCTAGATAGCTCAGGCTGCCTTTTTTCTTGATGAACTATGAAGAAGGCAGCACCAGTTTTACTCACTATTTAAAGTCCTCCCACTTCCCCTTCCATTTTGTACATGTGACTTTAAAAGGTTTTCAAAACACAGCGGCATCCATGAAAATTGAAGAAGTTCTGAAATGTTTACTTCCGGAATAGTGTTAACAACTTCTAAACATGAGTGGGTGAGGTTCCCAACTGCCTGCTTTCCTGCATTGCCAAAAATATCTGGAGATGGAAATTGGGGCGGGACTCTCGGACCCGCACTCCGACTGCCATTTTCCTCTCCTGCCTGTTTCCGTGTGGCCCCAAGTTGGGGCTAGGAAATCCAGCCCTGAGTATTTGAATACATGTTTCATGCATTTTCGTGCCACTGGTGTACTAAAAATATCTGTTGAATTAGTTAGATGGTTAGCTCCATTCAATTTATCCCATGAATAGAATAAATGCTTGGATCTCAAGTAGTTTAAAAATTAATTTATCTTTATAATGAGCAGGAGAACCATGTGTGGAGACTATTTCTACATTTTCTATACACAAATTAATTTGAGTAACATGTGAGGAAATAAAAGGTGATCTGGAATGTAAAGTTGACAGTATAACAAATAATTGCTCCAAATTTTAAAAAAAAATCTCTGACTTGTATTTAAATGCAGAAGCATTGCAATGCTATGAAATATCAGTCTTACAGGATCTTGTAGTCAATTACATTGGTACTGACAATACACATTGTCTAGCTCTATTCATTATGTAACACACACTAGTTTTGTAGAGCTCCTTCTAAAAGAGTAACTTTTAGCCAAACAACAAAGTTACCCACTAATCACCTTGTTTTAGACACAGCCGGTAATCATTATCTATTCTGTTGACAGCAATGAAATAGAATGAGAAAGTAATTATGTTCTGAAACTGTAGAACGATTTCATGTTGTCGCCCACTTTACACATTCCAGTAAATCATTGTACAAACCAGTTTATGATGAATATTTTGACTTAATGCAGCAGTAGACCATGGAGAGTAAGGTGAGCATGGTTTTCAAAACAGAGCAGTACTTGTGAAGGGCATATACTATTTAGTCACACTAAGAATATCACCTTGAGGAAGACGTTGTCAGCTTTATTCTTTCATAAACTAATTGTACCAAACAGAATTAATATTGAAGAAGAGTGATTCTGTCACAGGTAAAATCCTCAGGGTGTCAAAGCTTGCTGAAATTTATCCTTGAAATCTCAAGGACAGTAGAGTAATCTGCATTGCACAGATGGTGGCTTTTGAATATGTTTCTTGGTGGAAAAGATAAGTGTAGCTTAACAGGGGAAGCCCTTTGTTAATAAGCTAGTGAGACTCTCAGCACAGAATCATGGAGTGTTGGTAAATAAAGTGCTCAAAACATGTAGAAACAGAATTTACTATTTTTAAAAACTAATTGATTCATTGAGTTTTTCCATATTCACACATTTAATAGTTCATGGTTAGAACTACCATGACCCCAGATCCACTTTCAAGCAATGGTAAATGAGTATAGTAGTAGAGTGGCTTTGATGCTGGGCTAAAAATCCAGAAGACATGAGTTCCAATCCAATCCTTGCCTTCTGTAAAACGGAATCCAATGGGCTGGAACATCTGTCTCCCCACTGTTGTTAGAGGGGTAACCCAAGGATGTGCTGGGGCATCCCCACCCACTGCCCATCCCCCTCCCAAATAAAGTCCCAAATGATAACCCCACCCCACTCTTCATCTTTTGATGCTCGGCCTTGTGGACATGCTGCGTTGACTTGATCTCACCCAGCCTGAATTGAAAGGTCAGGTGAGACAGCATCGGAAACAGCATCACATACGTAATTGGAAATGGAAAGACAATCCCATGCTGATTGCCACTCCGAGTAAGTTGTGGTTCACGCGTATATCCGATAATTTAGCCTTAGAAAAGTACCATGAAAGCCTAACTGGTTAACTTTTGACCCAGACTTTGTGGTCAGCAGCAAAGGAAGATGCACTATGTTCACAGCTGCTCAAGAATTTTTGAGTGGCAACATCCTGATATTGGGTGCAAGATCCAGCGTATCGTGCTTGACAGAGGTTCTGTGGCCTGTGTGAGCAGGGCCAGCAACAGCATCTTGTCAACCAATTGCATTTGATAATTTTGTCCAAGATATGGAAATTTGTGGAATTCTTCCTGTTGAAAGACGATGGGCAGAACTTCTCCATGGCCTCTCCAACAGGTTCAATGGAGGGTGGGAGGGGAACAGAATTTGGCCTGAGTCCAAAAAACAATTTTACGCCGGCGTGAATTTCCCACAGGATTTTCTGGCTGGTACTCTCTATGATGGATCGGGAAACCCGCTGGAGATCGACATGAAAGTAATTTGCTCCCTGGCCAACCAGAATCGTGCACCCACCTCTGATCCTCTGCCACACTAAGTGGGAAAACGTGCTGGTCCAGAATACATCTGGACTTAACTAAATAATGCCTGGGGCTGGCTGTGGAGTTTGCGATGGAGGCCACCAGCAACCCTGGAACCCATAAACACCACAGGTACAGGTGCATCTTGGTAAACCCATTTTCCAGTTTCAGTGCTCCCAGGAATCCATCTCCTTTTTTAGGAGGACCATCTTCTTTCTTCAACAGTGGGTCTGTGATATTCATCGCCTTTTCATTATAGCACCCAGATATGATGCTGAGACTCACACCATAATGCCCACCCCATCATGGAATACAGTGCTAAACCTCTGGGTGCATGAATATTGAGGTTAGAGTCGAAAGATACCGTGTGATTTCCCTTCAACCTCCACAGTGGGAAAAAGTCCTTGTTCCTGCCCTCGCCATGGGACTCATTCCCAGATGGAAGAATTCCACCCGATGTGTGGATTGGTGAACTCTGGGGATTAGAAATTGGAATATTGATAACGTCATTTCCAAATTAAACCCTTTAAAATATACACTTGCTAGTCATTTTCAGCGGCATCTGCATTGCTCAAAGAAAACTTAAAAAGAAAACATTGTCATGAAAAGTCTCTCATTATTGATAGTTAGGCTTTTCTTTTGCTACTTTTGCATTATTAATTGATTTCCATTATCAACAGTCGATAGCTATGGTGCTAATATGTCCATGTGTAAATTCTCATTGTTTAATTAATTTAATTTTGATGCATCACCAACGTGCCCGCAATGGGTTCATCATGAATTGTGTTGAACGGTTTGAAATTGTGAAGTTTCTACTTGAATTATTTTCAGATAAATGTTCAGTAAAAGGAAACTGTACTGTTGCAACAACATATTGTTTGCTGGAGGGGCCAGGAATCTGTAATATGAAAATGAATATTGTAGGAATGCTCAGGGTGATCAAGAGGAAATGGAGATAACTGCTATCGCCTCGACGAAAACAACTCTAGTCCTCATGTTCTTGCATTTCTGTCTTTACAACCGTTTGCATCAACATCAAATAAATATAGACAACAGCAGCATTATTTCATTTCTAATGGCTTTTGAATTTCTTGTTGTACTATTATCATTTAAGGACAAACAGATAGGCGGAGGAGTGGAACATAAAGATTAACTGAGAGCCTATAACTTACTCGACCTGGCAACAGGACATTTTGCAGCAGGGACATTTACACATCTGATTTTAATTAAATTTGCATATCCAATCAAATAGTTATAACTAACCATCTAATTGATTGTATGTTTTGAATGTAATACAGATGTTGCTAAGCTGTTATAGTAAATGAACACAAATAAAGAACTTTTTTCATATAAGAATGACTATCAGGCAAGTCTTCCTTCCCTTCAACATTACAAGTTAATTTCTTCTTTATTTCCCAACTGGAGTGTAATTATTGTGCACGCCTGATTGCTGCATTATTTTTGCCAGCTGGTCACACTCAAAATTTCTTTCGGTTGTAAAGTGTAAAGTCTAATATATATGAAAAGCATGCAGATAATAACAGCAGAGCGATTGGGCAGAATTCTCTAAAGGCCCGACACCGTCGTGAAACCCGGAGAGGTTCACAACTGCGTTGGAGGCCTCTCCTCCTCGGGGGGGGGGGGGGGGGGGGGGGGGGGGCTAGGAGGGCCGTGCTGGGTAACTCGGCCGTGCGGTTGCCGTCTTCCCCTCCGCTGCCCCGCAAGACGTGGTGGCTTGATCTTGCGGGGCGGCGGAGGGGAAAGAATGCGTCCCGTTGAGACGCCGGCCCGACGATCGGTGGGCACCGATCGCGGGCCTGTCCCCTCCCGAGCACGGTCCCCTCTAGGCCCCCCACAAGCCCCAAACGGGCATCTCACGCCGTGTTCACGACGGCAGCAACCAGGTGTGGTTGCCGCCGTCGTGAAGCGGTCGCGAACGGCAGGCCGCTCGGCCCATCCGGGTCGGAGAATCGCGGCGGCCCGCGATTCTCCGAGCGGCATGTCGCAAAACGCGACACGCCATTTTGCTCTAGCACCTCCCGTGATTCTCCCACCTGGCGTGGGAGCGGAGAATTCTGCCCCTGGTATCTTGGAGCCAAGATAAATACAGCTGAATGGTTGATGGGACAACTGAAAGTTTAAGCAATTGTATTTTTTTTAGATGAGTATATATGCACTTTAAGAGAGACTTTCTGTTGGAAAGCAATTTCATTATATTGAACAACTTAAAAGTTGCAAAAGTGAATGAGAGGCTGCCAAATACCATACGTGTACTATTAGTTACATTTGTTTAGTTTTGCGTGTGTTAGAGAGATTGAAGTAGCAGCAGCATTTGAAATTAACAGGCAGGAAAAGACCAGCCAGTTCATCAAATCTGCCCCACACAAATGATGGCAGAAATATCATAACAAGATGTCCCACTCTGCCCGCAACCCACCCTCTTGCCCCATCCCAAGCGCCATTTAATTTCTTGGAAGAGCTGAAAAAAATCCAAGACAGTATGTAATGTTGAAGAATGCTTCCTTCCCTTTGACCTGATAATTTTCCGTACCACTGATTAAGCTATCGAACAACATGGGGGCGATTCTCCAATGCTGCGCCGTCTGGGAGAATCGCTGTGCATGCCACTTTTTCCCATGACGCTGGTCCGATGCCGTTCCGCCATTCTCCCAACCGGCGAGAACAGCGCCATTGAGGTCGGTGCCGCGCATGCCGGAGAATCGCCCGAGCAAGCAATGGAGGTGATTCTCCCTATCCCCCGCTATTCTGCGTCCCGGATGGGGGTCAGGCCGTCGCCGTTCACCCCTACTAAATAAATTTGTCAGCCAGTCATGCTGGCTGATGGTTAGGATGAGGGAGGTCCATCCCAGGAAGCAGGAAGCTGCGTCAACGGCCGGGGGGGGGGGGGGGGGGTTGCAAGGCTTTCTGATGTGTATGCCGCAATCCCCCATGGGGGGGAGGGGGTTTGGGGGGGGTGAGGACAGGGCTAAGGAGGATGGGCTGTGGGAAAGAGTAGAGGGAAGGGGAGGGGTGGGGGAATGAGATGGGGAGGGGTTGGGGGAAGGAGTAGAGAGAAGGAGGAAGGGTTGGGAGAAGGAGTAGAGGGAAGGGGGAGGGGTTGGAGAATTAGAAGGGGGAAGGAGGAGAGGTTGGGGGAGGAGTAGAGGGAAGGGGTAGGGGTTGGTGGAAGGAGTAGAGGGAAGGAGGAGGGGTTGGGGGGAGGAGTAGAGGAATGGGGGAGGGGATGGGGGAATTAGAAGTGGGAAGCGGAGGGGTTGGGGGGAGGAGTAGAGGGAAGGAGAAGGGAGGAGGAGTTGGGGGAAGGAGTAGAGGGAAGGGGTGGGTGGCCCTGGAGAACACAATAACACATGTGGGGTCATATGTGAGGGAGTGTAGGGGGCAGTGTGAGGGTGTGAACTGTGGCGGTTGTGGATTGTGAGGCGGTGGGGTGTGAGGGTGGACTGTGGGGGTGGGTGCAGTGTCAGGCGGTGGGGTGTGAGGGGGGTGGATTCTGAGGGGTGTGGGGGTAATGATGGGCTGAGGGACTGCATGCAGACAGGGGATTCTTACTTGGTGCTGCGCCTCCGACCTGGCTTGGCGCTACCTCCCGGCTCCCCCAGCAAGGTCCAGAGCCCTCTGCTCGTAGATGGTAAGGGGGTGCAGCTCAGGTGATTCCCCCTCTGGTTCGTGAACGCTCCCTCTGGTTGTGAGCAGATGGGAGTGAACTCAGGGTGAGGCGGTCATCAGCAGAACGCGCACATGTTAGCACCATTATCACTGGGTGGGGACACTCGGACCCATGCCATGACACCTCTCCATGGGGTGGGGGGGTGTTTCCACATGTGTCTCAGGTGCAATGTGGCACCCCAGGCACCCCCCTCCCCCCCCCATGTGTGGGTGAGGGAGTTGGGTGGGGTGTTGCCAGGGGGGAGTCTCAGAGTACTTACCCTCGCTGCCCTCGTGAGGCCATGCAGTTTTTCCTGCACTGGTCTCCCGAGCGGCGAATGTGCCCCACAGCTCTTACCGCCATGCCAACCTCTTGCCATCCCTGCCTCACGGTGCTGCACGGCTGCCAGTGGCCACGTCTGGCTCTGCGCTCCTCCACTGCATCTAACAGTGCCTCTAGTTCTCCGTCCTGGAAGCGGGGAGCGGCACGGCGGGGCTCAGGTGCCAATGTTCCAATTGTGCACTTCCTATGACACAGCGCGGCATCATCCTGGCGTCGCACGATGATGCCGCTGCTCTGGCGCCACACCCACCGCGTTTCACGCTTCGCCGCTGCTGGTTCCTTTTCTGCCCCGATTCGGTCGCGTCGGGGGCCGTTTCGTACCGTCGTGAAACGCAACGGCATTCACGACGGCGGGGGCACTTAGTCCCGCGATCGGAGAATCCCCCCCCCCCCCCATATGTTTGCAGATGTATTTTCCACCACCACTCCCCTACCCTTGCGTTGTACAAAGGTTGAATGTGCCCAATATCTGTGAATTTGTCATGGGTTAAAATCATCTGGTCCATTTTGCTTATCACCCCTATGCTCACTGAGCTACACTAATTTTAAAATTCTTGTCCTTGTTTTAAATCCTTTCATGGTCCTGCCCTTCCCTATTTTCATAATCTTCTCCAGCCCCACAATGCTCTGAAATGCCTCTGTGCATCCTCAATGCATACACTATTGTAGCACAGTGGTTAGCACAGTTGCTTCACAGCTCCAGTGTCCCAGGTTCGATTCCCAGCTTGGATCACTGTCTGTGTGGAGTCTGCACATTCCCCCAGTGTCTGCGTGGGTTTCCTCCAGGTGCTCCGGTTTCCTCCCGCGGTCCAAAGATGTGTAGGTTAGGTGGATTGGCCGTGCTAAATTGCTCCTAGTGTCCATAAAGGTTGTGTGGGATTATGGGGATAGGTTGGAAGTGTGGACTTAAATGGGGTGTTCTTTCAAAAGGCATGGGCACCCTGGCACATGGACACCTTGGCACTGCCAGCCTGGCACCCTGGCAGTGCCACCTGGGCACTGTCCACACATAGGAAACTGCTAATCAGCACCATAGCAGCATCTCCGAGGCGAGGCCGTTTGATCCTGCACCTTGCCTAACTCCACTGTAGACATATTCAAGTGAGACTATGTACTTGAATATGCAAATCTGCATCCCGCCCATTGAGGACCGGATCGAGATTGCGCCACTTCGTGAGATCTAATGAGATCTCGCGAGGTGTAACGAGCATTGTAAGTCTCGCCAATGGCCTTGTCATGTCACTGAGTCGGGCGCAATGAGGCTGGTGGATCGTCTCCTTGTGTGTTTCCATTTCCTCAGCTCAGTGTGTGGTTGACCGGATCCTCCATTATGCCCATTCCATTTCACATACTTCTCTCACCCCTTCCAGAAGTACAATTGGGTTCCCTTTGTCCTAATCTACCACATTACCAGCCTCAGTGTTCAACAGGTCATCCTCTGCCATTCCCCTCACCCACCCTCCATCAAACATATCTTCCCCTCCTCTTCTCTTTCAGCATACATAAGGGACTGTTCCCTTTGCAACATCCTAATCCATACTTCAATCACCCAACAGCCCAACCCCTTCCCATGGCATCTTTCCAGTGGACAATTAAAAAAAAATTATTAATGGGATGTGGGCATCATTGCCCACGAGGAAGTGGTGGTGGTGAGCTGCTATCTTGAATGATTCTCAGTTTCTCTAGATACTCCTACAGTGCTGTTAGGGAGAGAGTTCCAGGATTTTGACCCAGTGACAGTGAAGTAATGACGATACAGTTCCAAGTCATGATGGTAAGTGGCTTGGAGGGGAATTTACCTTCTTACGTTCTAGCACTCAGGATCCCAAACCCTCCTTCCAAGTGAATCAGTAATTTAAGTGTACTACTTTCAATTTGGTTTGCTGCATGCGTAGCTAATGATGCTCTACATTGCGAAGACCAAAACCAAGTTAGGTGACAGCTTTT
This sequence comes from Scyliorhinus canicula, assembly GCF_902713615.1. Taxonomy (NCBI): domain Eukaryota; kingdom Metazoa; phylum Chordata; class Chondrichthyes; order Carcharhiniformes; family Scyliorhinidae; genus Scyliorhinus; species Scyliorhinus canicula. The sequence goes on along the minus strand of NC_052150.1, from coordinate 183,653,468 downwards.
TGGAACACTTCCATTCAGTCCACAAGAATCACTCAAGCTGCTTGTTGTTTTGATTCTCCACCTTGCTGCCCCACTGACATGTGTGTCTTTGCCTTCCTGCACTGTCACAATGAATGTAAGCATGAGGAGCATCATCTTTCAGTTAGTTACTTGACAGCCTTCTGGGCTCAACATTGAGTTCAACAATAAAGACCTTATGTCCCCCATTTTGTTTCCTTTTTCATTGCAGGTTTCTGTTTTACATCCGTTTTTGTCTAGTTCCTCTCTTGTTCTTGCTCTCGAAAGGCATCTGTTCTTCATTCTGTCATTCACACCTGCTCTAGACACACCTGTTGTTTCTTTACTTGCCTCATTCCATCTTGCTTTGGCCTTGCATCACCAACTCTTTTGTCGTTCAAGTTTTGCTGTTTTCCACCCTTTCACAAACTTTCCCAATTGTTCTTTTCCCACTCAACCTCTTACACTTGCTTAAAAACGACTGCATTTCTAACTTTTCCCAGTTCATTGATCTGCAAAATTAACTTTGTTTCTTCCTCTACAGATGCTGCCAGACCTGCTGAGTGTTCCCAGCATTTTCTGTCTTTATCTGATTTACAGCATTCACCTTTTTTGTTTTTGTACAAATATGTTCATATATGCAAATATTTGTTTTGTTATAAAGTGGAATTCTTGCTTTGTAATAACTGTTTCGAAGCACTGTTGTATTCAGTTTATAAAAAAGATTAGCACCATTTTAAGCCTGGAATGTAATTATTGATTTGAACACTCAAGCTGATGTTACATTTTTGGTATCTATTTCATCTTCCCAAAAAAAGGAATTCCAAATGCCTGCTTCACTACCTTGAAAACTGAATGCTCAAATAAGCATATGATTATCTCCAAGAGATTCTCATATAATGGTGAGCAATTTGTTCAAGTTAGAAGCAAGTGGTTCTAAAATCAAACCTATGTATTAGGAAAATTTTATTGGCGGAAAGGAAAAGAGAATCATACCACCTTCAGCAGTACCTTGTCTCTCCATAAGAGGAAAAATATTGTAAAGTGACAGCATTGGGCAGAAATAAAAGCAATTTTTAAGTTTATTCATTCATGAGATGTGGGCCTCACGGGCTAGGCCAGTATTCATTGCCCATCCCTAATTGCCCTTGAAAAGGTGGTAAGTTTCTCTCTAGAACCTCTGATCCATTGGGTGTAGGTACATCTACAATGCTGTTAGGTCAGGAATTATTTGCGAATCAATTAATCTGAATGTGTAACTATTCGCTGAGGCCTGAACCCCATTCTAAGAAGAAAGAAACTCGATGAGGATCAACCAAGGGTGGATTGCTAGTTCGACCAACCTTTTTTATACGGTACAAAAGGCATCAGATTCAGCAGGCTGCAATTTAGGAACAGTTCCAATTTTTCAGGCATTTCCATGCTTTAACAACTATAATTTGTGACGTTTTTGTATTTCAAGCCAAGCATTTTGATACTTAAAACCATCATGGAAAATTCCCTTCCCTTCCCTGTAGATTATAATCCTCTTTAACGGCAAATATTGCAGATGCCATCTGCTTCATCATGAAAATTAATAATTGAGTTAATAGTTACACTGAAATGATGAGCAAAATCATTGGGAATAAGCTAGTGTTTACAGCTTTGAATTTATCTGCTCCTGATGCTGCTTGTTGGTCCGAGAGTGCTGCCCAATCACATCTTGCAGTGATGTTTTGAATTTTGCAAATGCAGGCTGGTTGAAGCTGTTTGCTCTGCTGATTACAAATATTCGAAGGAAAACTCCAAATTATGGTGTTCTAACTTAATCTGCCTGGAGTAACATGGGGAACGTTGACTACTTGACTACCTTGTTTTTCTGCCTCTCTCTAGTGCATCTTAATTTACCAAATTATTTTAGTTGGCAAAACAAAGGCCAGAATAAAACATGGGCAGCTGAGTGATTTGAACCTTAATCCATTTAGTATAGAGTCAGTCCAACAGCACAGCCTTTGGCTCATTACGTCTGCGCTGGTCAAAGATAACCACGTAAATATTCTAATCCCATTTTCCAGCACTTTGCCTATAGCTTTAAATGCCTTGAGATTGCAAGTGCACATCTCAATACTTCTTAAATGTTGGTGGAGGGGTCTGGTGCGGGGTCGGGAGCAGCACCGAGTGTCGCTGTACGCAGATGACTTGCTGCTGTATGTAGCAGACCCGGTGGGGGAAATGCCGGAGGTGATGGAGATTCTTGCTGAGTTTGGGAGTTTCTCGGGTTATAAATTGAACCTGGGCAAGAGTGAGCTGTTTGTTGTACACCCGGGAGATCAGGAGGAGGGGATTGGTAGGCTCCCGCTAAAGAGGGTAGTGAGGAGTTTTATGTACCTGGGGGTTCAGGTGGCTAGGAGTTGGGGGACTCTGCACAAGCTTAATTTTACTAGGTTGGTGGAGCAAATGGAGGAAGAGTTTAAACGGTGGGACATGCTGCCGTTGTCGTTGATGGGTAGAGTACAGTCCGTTAAAATGACGGTGCTCCCGAGTTTTTGTTTTTGTTTCAGTGCCTCCCCATTTTCATTCCGAGGGCCTTTTTTAAGAGGGTGAACAGCAGCATTCTGGGATTTGTTTGGGCGCACGGGACTCCGAGGGTAAGGAGGGTCTTTTTGGAGCGGGGCAGGGATAGAGGGGGGCTGGCGCTGCCCAACCTCTCTGGGTACGATTGGGTGGCTAACGTCTCGATGGTACGTAAGTGGGTAATGGATGGGGAGGGGCAGCATAGAAACGGATGGAGATGGCGTCCTGTGGAGGCACGAGCCTGAAGGCACTGGTAACGGCGCCGTTGCCGCTCCCTCCAACGAGGTACACTACGAGCCCGGTGGTGGCGGCTACCCTCAAAATGTGGGGGCAGTGGAGGCAACACAGAGGGGAAGTGGGGGGCTCGGTGGAGGCCCCGCTGCGGGGGAACCACCGGTTTGTCCCAGGGAACATGGATGGCGGGTTCCTGGGGTGGCACAGGGCGGGCATTGGGGGGGGGGGGGGATTGGGAGACCTGTTCATTGACGGGAGGTTTGCGAGCCTGGGTGAACTGGAGGAGAAGTTTGAGCTCGCCCCGGGGAAAATGTTCAGGTACCTTCAGGTCAAGGCGTTTGCTAGGCAGCAGGTGGAGGGGTTACCTTCGCTGCCCCCACAGGGGGTAAGGGATAGGGTGCTTTTGGGGGTGTGGGTCGGGGATGGGAAGGTGTCGGACATCTACCAGGTGATGCAGGAGGTGGAGGAGGCGTCGGTAGAGGAGCTTAAGGCTAAGTGGGGGGTGGAGCTGGGGGAGCAGATTGAGGAAGGGACATGGGCGGACGCCCTGGAGAGGGTGAACTCCTCCTCTTCATGTGCGAGGCTTAGCCTCATCCAGTTCAAGGTACTGCACAGGGCTCATATGTCCGGGACAAAGATGAGCAAGTTTTTTGGGGGTGAGGACAGGTGCATTAGGTGTTCGGGGAACCCAGCGAACCATGCCCATATGTTTTGGGCATGCCCGGCACTGGGGGAATTCTGGCAGGGGGTGGTGAGGACAGTGTCGAGGGTGGTAGGGTCCAGGGTCAAGCCAGGCTGGGAACTCGCGATATTTGGGGTTGGGGTGGAGCCGGGAGTACAGGAGGCGAAAGAGGCCGATGTTGTGGCCTTTGCGTCCCTAGTAGCCCGGCGGAGGATCTTGCTGCAGTGGAAAAATGCGAGACCTCCGAGCGTGGAGACCTGGATCAATGACATGGCGGGATTCATTAAGCTGGAGAGGGTTAAATTCGCCCTGAGGGGGTCGGTACAAGGGTTCTTTAGGAGGTGGCAGCCTTTCCTCGATTTTCTGGCTCAACGATAAGGAACTAGGTCAGCAGCAGCAGCAACCCGGGGGAATGGGGGGGGAGGGAAAGAAAGGGGGGGGGTCTCAGGGGGGTATTGTTTAAGTTAATTTGCTTATTGTTAATTTATTTTATTGTTTACTGGGTTTGGGGGGGGGGGGGGGGTGGGGGGGTTTGTTACATGCGTTGTTATGGGTGCCGGGGGGTGTTTATTGTTATTATTATTGTTCTGTTGATATATATTTTTCAAAAAATTCCAATAAAAATTATTTTAAATAAAAATACTTCTTAAATGTTATGAGGGCCTCTGCCTCCACCATCCTTTCAGGCAACGGATTCCAAACTCCCACCATCTTCTGGATAAAAATGTTTTCCCCTGATCCCCTCTAATCCTCTTGCTCCTTACCTTAAATCTGTGCCCCCTGGTCATTTATCCCTCCGCCAAGAGAAAATCTGTTTCTCTACTCATCTATGCCCCTCATAATTTTATACTTCTCAATCATGTCCCCCCCGCCCTCAGTCTCCTCTGCTCCAAGGAAAACAAACCAAGTCTATCCAATCCTTTCATAACTATCTCTCCAGCCTGGCAACATCCTGGTAAATCTCCTCTGTGCTATCACATCCCTCCTATAATGTGGATTCCAGAACTGCACTAATACTCTTGCTGTGGCCCAATCAACGTTTTATACAGTCCCAGCTCTGCCTCGGCTAATAAGGGCAAGTATACATATGCCTTCTTAACCACTGTACTCATCTGCCCTCCTACCTTAAGGGACCGGTGTACATGCACTCCAAGGTCCCACTGATCCTCAGTACTTCCCGGGATCCTATTATTGATCATGTATTCCCTTGCCTTGTTTGTCCTTCCCCAGTGCATCACCTCACACTTATCCAGATTGAATTCCATTTGCCACTGATCAGCCATATGACCAACCCATCTATATTCTTCTGTAATCTACAGCTATTCTCCTCACTATTAGCACCCCAACTATTTTCATATCATCTGTGAATTTATTGATCAACCCTCCTACATTCAGATCTAAATCATTTCTATAAACCACAAACAGCAGGGGCCCCAACACTGATTCTTGCGGGACCCAACTAGACACAGGGGGAGGGATTCTGTGATCCTCAGGCTAAGTGTTGACGCCGTCGGAAACGCCATTGCGTTTCTCGATGGCGTCAACACGGCTTCGGGATCAAGCAATCCACGCCGCTCCAGCTGCTGATCCTGCCGTGAACTGGGTTCTGAGGGAGGGGGGGGGGGTATGCCCTGTCTGGCACCGCACCAACCACGCCGGCGCCAATGGCGAATCGCGTGCCCATGGCGCGATTCGCGACCGTTGCGGGGATTCTCCGTCCCCGCCCCGGGCTGAGAGAATCCCGCCCAGGCTTCCAGTCAAAAAAGCACCCCTCGACCATCATCCTCTGCTTCCTGCCACTCAGTCAATTTTGAATCCAATGTTCTTGGATCCCATGACCTTTTACCTTCAATATCAATCTCCCATGTGGGCCTTATCAAAAGCATTGCTGAAGTCCAAGTAGACTATGTCAAATACATTTCCCTCATCTACACACCTGGTCACCTCTTTGAAAAACTCAAATCAAGTTGCCCAGACTTGAACTCCCCTTAACAAAGCCATGCTGACCATTCTTGATAAATCCTTGCCTTTCCAAATGCAGATTAATGCTGTCTCTCAAAATTGCTTCCGATAGTTTCCCCACCACTGAGGTTAGGCTGATGGTCTGTAGTTTCCTGTTTTAATCCTTCCTCCCTTCTTGGATAATGATACCACATTGGTTATCTTCCAGTTTCCGGCACCTCTCTTGCAGCCAGCGAGGAATTGAAAATTATTGCCAGTGCCCCTGCCATTTCCTCCCTTGCCTCGTTCAGCAGCCTGGGATACATATCATTTGGCCCTGGAAATTTGTCTACTTTTAAGCCTGCCAGACCATTTGGAATCTCCTCTCCGTCTATGTTAATTTCTTTAATTTTATTACAGTCCTTCTACCTGATTTCTATATCCACACTATCCCTCTCACGAGTCGACAGCAACACAAAGGGTTCGAAATTAGTACTATCTACATTCCCCGGCTCCACACACAAATTTCCACTGTGACCCTTTAAGGTTATCCTTTTACTCTGAATGTACTTGTGAAACAACTTAGGATTTTCTTATTTTACCTGCCAGTATCCTTTCATGTCCCTTTTTGCTCTCCTAATTTCTTTTTTAAGTTCCTTCATGCACATTCTCTATGCCTCTCGCGCTTCTGCTGTTTTGAGCCCTTAATATCAGCCATAAGCCTCCCTTTTTCTCCTTATCCAATGCTGTTTATCCCTCGATATTCAGGGTTCACTGGATTTGTTTGTCCCACCCATTTTCTTGATTGGAACATGTTGCCCCTGTACTCTCTCTATTTCCTCTTGAATACATCCCACTGTTCTGTCACAGATTTACCTAAAAGTGTCGTCTCCCAGTTCACTCTGGCTAAATCATTCTGATCTTAATAAAATCAGCCTTCCCCAGTTTAGAACTTTCATCTTGGGCTCACCCTTCTCCTTTTCCACAACAATCTAACAAAGTTATTATCCCTATCTGCAAAATGCTCCCCTGCTGGTACTTCAATCGCATGCCTGGCTTTGTTACTGAAAATTAAGTTCAGGACTGCCCATTCTCTTTTAGGACATTCTAGATACTGGCTTAAACAGTTCTCCTGGATGCATTTGAAGAATTCCTCTCTCTCTCTAAACCTTTCACACTATGACTACCCCACTTAATATTGGGAAAGTTGAAATCCACCACTATCACTACCCTATTACTTCTACACTTCTCTGAAATTTGCCTACACATCACCTTCAATCATCTTGTCAAATATAGGTAGAGAAAGTTTGCTCTTAACTCGAATGCACTGAAATACAAAGTTTATATTTGTTCAATCATTTCCCAATTATTTTTTGTAACTTTGGATAAAATTGTAAGACGTCAGTGCATGTTTGTCATATTGTCATGTGAGCTAAATGCAGTTGTGAACTGATCATCGTGACGGACAATAACAATAAAGAATGATTCACAGTTTACACCCATCAACCAAATTTTGAGCATCCAGGTCGTGCTGAGCATATATTGAATGTGATGTAGTTATGATCTATCAGAAATCAAGTGTACAGTACCCTAAGAAGATAAACTTTTCCACGTTTTTGTGCCATTTCCACTTCCTGCACTTTGAGTGGGGTTTCCAAATTAGCATTAATTTGTGCTATGAATTTATACCCTTGGAGACTCGGGTTGAAACTTTCCAGACTTACTTCACTAGTATCTTTATTGGTTGTCAAATGCGATAGACTCAGTCCCAACTGTCTGAGCCAGATTTAGATCATGATGCTCGAGGTGAAAGTACATCATTTGAAAAATTCCTGAGCCAAACTATTCCGGAGGATTAGTCTCTTTCTAGTTAATTGCATTGGTTCATAAATTTGGTGTAATGTACTACTTAAATGTTAATATCTTCCTTCAGATAGTGCTAATTTAAGTATCTTGCTGACTAAAATACTGCATTAAAACTTAAGTCCAAAATATGTCTGTATCAACATTTGTAAATTTTAAGTTCTGACTAGCTCCCATTAATTGGCACTGGGAGGCAGCAACTAATTATGTATGAGTGGTGTGTGCATACCATTCTTCTGTTCTGATTCTTCTGTTGGATGATGGATCTGACTTGAAGTTGTAATTCTAAAATAAAGGTATAAATCCTCTTCGAGCTAACATTCTTTCCATGATCAGATGCAGATGTGTCTTACGTTTGCCATGTATTTCAATCTCGGTTTTCCCATAAAGTAGATTAAGTTTTTGCATCACCCACGTAACTATTCCTGATCCTTAGCAGTTTATTTCGCTCACTGTATGTAACTCCTCACTTTCTATTCATGACTGAAACCAAGTTCCTTATTTTGTTTATAATGCCTAATTTTGGAACATTCCAACAGCGTTTAAACTTGAGCACAGGTTTTCTTGTCTTGTTGATTTCTATTTATATTATTGCTGGCTATGTATTTGTGTTGTGAAATTAAATGGGAGGTACCCACACTAGTGCTGCTTTAGCGCCCATCAATAATTGTTCAATTGCCAATATTGAATTAAAACTCTTTGACTTATTACTTTTTGTTAGAGAACTCTAAACAGGATTTATAACTCATGCTGATAGTGATCTAGATTATGTACTTTTTACTAAAGATCATTTGTAGCATTTAGTCTCGATCAGAATCATGGCCCAGATCTTCAGGCCTCTAGATGGTTGGAAACCAGACGTGCAACCCAAGCTGCTTGTCAAGACCTCACGGAAGTCCCGACATGCTGACGTCAGCATGCTTAGGACGTTTGAACTTCCAATGGGCAATTCCTCTGCTCCCTGGGACCTTCTGAAAATGTCTCATAGTTAGAGTCAGAGATTTCAGACAGTTCCAATTTATTTACCTGGATAGTTACCCAGGAAATGCTATACAGAAAAATCCTAGTCTAACTCCTGAATAACTATAGAACTGTCCCCCAATCACTCGCATTATGCTACCACCCCCCCCATCACCCCCACTCTCCAATGACTCCTAGACTACCCCCCCAGACACTACAAATCCCACTCGAATCACCTCTTCCACCCCCTCTCCACCTCCTCGACTCCTCCTCAATCAGACCTGACTGGCCCCTGACCTGTCAACCCCTCGTGGCTACTCGCTAACTCACCTGCCACCTCACCCAATTACCCACTTACTTTACTCACTCTACCCATTCATCCGTTTGCTAACATTCACACTGGACACTTAAATTTACGCTCTGGTAGCTCCTGCTGTACAAAGAGGGCAAGGCTTCCTGTGCTGATTCTTCTGTGAATTTCAGTGTTGAGGAAGTTCTTCGGCAACTTGGATTGGAAGTCTGGCCTTTTTAAACATTTCCAGGCATTTGGTCCAATCAGCTGTGGACAAAGCAATTCTGACACTGATTGGAAAGATTTGGACCCGTGTTTTTGGATAATTTGTTGGAGCAATTACAAATATGTAGTGTATATCAAGATATTGCTTTTTACAGAGTAAACCATTTACATTTTATATGGAATATAAATCTAGGGAATGCTGCAAAATTTGAAATCATGGTTATCTTGCTATTTTATAAGAACACTTATGTACCTGGTCACACATTTAATTGCTTTTTGTTTGGAGAGAAGATTTTGTGCTAATGTATGAATATCCACTGTGAAGAACGCAAAGTGTTCACATTTGAGCTACCCAGTGTCCACATTGAGTCTACTCGGTCACTGTCATAACATCCATGTTCAACTGCTTTTACTCTGCCTTGACCGTGTATCTTACCCTCAACCTCTGACACCACCCTCCTCCGCACCCCCCCGCCGCACCCCCACCTCGCCACACCCATCATTCCTCAGTCATCCAGCCCTCCCACAACTCCTCCCCTTTACCAGTACATTGATGACTATTTTGGTGCCGCTTCTGGTCTGGACCTGAAAAATTCATCAACTTGGTTTCCAGCTTCCACCCCTCCATCACTTTCACCTGGTCCATCTCAGACACTTTGCTTCCCATCATTGATCTTTCTGTCTCCATTTTCGGCAATAGATTATCTACTAATATCCACTACAAGCCCACTGACTCCCACAGCTATCGAGACTACAGCTCGTCGCACCCTACACCCTGTAAGGACTCCATTCCTTTCTCTCAGCTCCTTCACCTCTGTCGCATTTGTTCCAATGATGCCACTTTCCAAAATGTTGCTTCGAAAATGTGTCCCTTCTTCCTCAACCATGATCTCCCACCTCCAGTTGTTGACAGGGCCCTCAACGGTATTTGGTCCATCTCCCGTGCCACTACCCTCACCCCCTCCCCTCCTCCCAGAACAAGGGGCGGGATTCTCCAAACCCCCGCCAGGTCGGATGATTCCCCCCACCCCCGGCGATTCTCCAGGCCACAATGGACTGAAGTCCCGCTGCTGTAATGCCGCTCCCGCCGGCGTGAATTAAACCACCTCCCTTACCAGCGGGACCAGGCGGTGTGGGCGGGCTCCGGGGTCCTGGGCATGACGCAGGGCGATCTGGCCCCGGGGGGGTGGCCTGGCCCACGATCGGGGCCAACCGATACGTGGTGGGCCTGTGACGTGGGGGCACTCTTTCCCCTCCGCGTCGGCCGTGTCAGCCTCCACGATGGCTGACGCGGAGGTGACCCCCACCCGCACGCGGGGATGACGTCAGCAGCCACTGAAGTCTTCCGGCGGAGTCCCTTCGACCCCGGCTGGCGTGGCGCCAAAGGCTTTCCACGACGGCTGGCGGGGCGCAAACCACTCCGGCGCGGGCGGGGAGGATTCCACACTTTTGGGGCGGCCCGATGCCAGAGTGGTTCACACCACTCCATGCCGCTGGGTAGGCAAGAATCACGCCCCAGGATAGAATCCCCCTCGTTCTCACATTTCACCCCACCAGCCTACATATGCAAAGCATAAATCCTCCGCCATTTCGCCAACTCCAGGGTGATGCCACCACCAAACACATCTTCCCTTCACTCCCTCTGTCAGCATTCCGCAAATACCGTTCCCTCCAAGATAATCTAGTCCACTCATACCCAACACCTCTCCCATCACTCATGGCACCTTCCCATGCAATCGCAGAAGGTGTAACACCTGCCCCTTTCCCTTTTCCATGCTTAACATCCCACACCCAAAACACTCATTCCAGGTTAAGCAGCGTTTCACTTGCACCTCTTGCAACCTGGTCTGTTGCATTCGCTGATTACAATGTGGTCTCCTCTATATCGGAGAGACCAAATGCAGACTGCGTGATCACTTTGCTGAGCACCTTCGGACTGTGCGCATTCAGGACCCTGACCTTAACGTTGCTTGCCATTTCAACACAAGATCTTGCTCCCATGCCAACATGTCTGTCCTTGGCCTGCTGCAATGTTCCAGTGAAGCTCAACGCAAACTGAAGGAATAACATCTCATCTTCCGGTTAGGCATGCTACAGCCTTCCGGTCTCAACATCGAATTCAACAACTTCAGAAGATTAGCTCTACTCCACCTGGACCCATTTGTTTTCGTCCCCTTTCATTTTAACTGTCTTTTACCATTTCTTTCTTTCTTGCTCTTTTCTCTCCCTACAGATGCTGTCAGACCTGCTGAGATTTTCCAGCATTTTCTCTTTGGTTTCAGATTCCAGCAACCGCAGTAATTTGCTTTTATCCCTATGTCGATGTTGTTTTTCTGGGTGAGTTTTCTTGTTTAGTGTGTCTTTGTGTCAAATTTTTAATAAGGGCGACTTCCAGTGGTGTAATGTAGGGGGAAGACACGATCGAAGTTGGGGCAGCAGGGTAGCATGGTGGTTAGCATAAATGCTTCACAGCTCCAGGGTCCCAGGTTCGATTCCCGGCTGGGTCACTGTCTGTGTCGAGTCTGCACGTCCTCCCCCTGTGTGCGTGGGTTTCCTCCGGGTACTCCGGTTTCCTCCCACAGTCCAAAGATGTGCGGGTTAGGTGGATTGGCCATGCTAAATTGCCCGTAGTGTCCTAATAAAAGTAAGGTTAAGGGGGGGTTGTTGGGTTACGGCTATGGGGTGGGTGCGTGGGTTTGGGTGGGGTGATCATGGCTCGGCACAACATTGAGGGCCAAAGGGCCTGTGCTGTGCTGTACTGTTCTATGTTCTATGAAGTGGCTCCCACTAGGGAACTGTGCTTTTTCTTGGCGCCATGGATTGTTTAAGCTTTGGAAACCCATATACCGGTAGTTATCGGAATAGATGTCTTTTATGACTAAAATGCCCAAAACAATCAGGGAAAATGAAGCTGGGAACAGAAACTCATGTCTGAGACCTCATGGAACTCAGTGGCAAGTAAAATGGTGGAATCCGTTTCCACTCCATTAACAATCGAGATCCTTTAGACTACTTTGGCGAAAGAATTTGAAAAGCCCCAATGAATTATGTTGGAAGACCTAAAAAAAAATCAATTAAAGAGACCTTGGCCTTCATTCAAGTGACTCGGGAAGATTAATCAGACCACTGAAGTCCACAGAACCACAAATACAAATCAAAAATACAGAGGAGGCCTTATAAGACCACAGCGATTGGATTGTCGGGGTGTAAGTTGAATTGTCTTCAGTGACCGAAACAATTAGATTGTTGAGAGCCAAGATGAATGATCGAGGAAACAGGTCCAGGAGGCAAAATATCCGGATTGTGAGGTTGCGAGAAGGAATTGAGTGCTCCGCCTACGGAATACGTCTCAGGCATGTTCTGTAAAATGGTAGGTGAGGATGGATTCCCATTTCCACCTGGATTGGACAAAGCCCATTGTACACTTCAGCCTTGTCCTCATCCTGAAGAGCCGCCCTGTGCGGTGATAGTGAGGTTCCACAACTTTAAAGAGGGTTTTGCGATGATCAAAGGAACACCACGAATTTAAGTAGGAAGACCGCTCCATCAGGTTTTATCAGGGCATGGGTGCAGAGTTAGCAATCCCTGTTCAATAGCGTCATAGTCGCCCAGTATAAGAGTGGAGTCCAGTTCGGGTTGGTTTACTCGGCTCGTCTGAGTGACTTTTGAGGAAAAAGGTTATTTCTTCAATGTGCCAGGAGAAGCGCACTCTTTTCTTAAAAGACACAAGTTGGGCACGTTGTAATTGGGTTTTTGGTTCTGTCGATGGACATGCTGTATTATTATATTCTTGGGGTTTCATGTTTATTCTCGTTTTTTTCTTGTTCTTCTTGGGGTTAAGTTCTCGATTAGAATTGGGGGCTTTATATATTACTTTCTCTATTATATATATTACTCTTTGAACCAGCTGAGTTGATGAAATAAACAATAGTCTTTTAAAGATGAACTAATTTAATGAGTAATATAAATAATATTCTGTGAGTCCTTTGTACTTAATACTCAACTAGTCTGAAATAAAATACAATAAAGATAACTAACTAACTATACAATGTGATAATGAAATAACTTATAACTTCTTTCTCTCTAGCTAATCTATGTCTTGTCTGTTTACTCCCCGAAAGAACACTCTCTCAGAAAGAGCGGGAAAGTCGTTCTTATACCACCTGATAGTGAGACATCTAGTCTTGAAATAACTGTACTACATTTACATACATTGATCATGTATATTCATATACAGAGATCACTACAGGTTTTGCATGATGTGGGTTCTGTTTGTTGCATTATAGCTTATTTTCAGAACGCAAGTAAAATGGGGTTTTGGTATTTTGCTCTTTGTATCTATTTTTCTCTTTCTTCACTTGGGATTCTCGCTGCTAACTAAGGAATTTGTTAACAGGATCAGTTTTGAAGGATCCATGGCAATGGTTAGCACTGCTGCCTCACAGCCCCAGGGTCGCGGTTTCAATTCTGGCCTCGGGTGACTGCGTGGAGTTTGCACATTCTCCCCGTGTCTGGCAGGTTTCCTCCGGGTGCTCCGGTTTCCTCCCACAAGTCCCGAAAGACGTGCCATTAGGTAATTTGGACATTCTGATTTCTCCCTCGGTGTACCCGAAGAGGTGCCGGAATATGACGATTCGGGCTTTTCACAGTAACTTCATTGCAGTGGTAATGTAAGCCTACTTGTGACAATAAAGATTACAGATTTGGTGGATTTGGCACGCTAATTACCCCTTAGCATCCAAAAGGTTAAGGCGTTTACTGGAATAGGGTGGAAGCTTTGGCTTGGGTAGGATGCTCTTTCCAACGGCCGGTGCAGACTTGATGGGCCGAATGGCCTCCTTCTGCACTGTAAATTCTATGATCTATGAAACTCATTATAGTAGGTTTTTAGAAAATGAGCTGAGAGTTCTTGTTTTGTTTAGGTTTGTTAAACGTAGGCTTTAGTATGAGGGTACGCTTTTGTTTACCTCCTTTTTTTTGGATGGGGTTGCATTCAATAACAATGGGGGGTGGGGGTAGTAGGATGGGGGTAGTTTGCGTCTGTTAATTTTTCTTTGTCCAGTCTTTTGACGGATTGGTAGACATCTTGGTGGATCTTTTTGCTTTATCTTTTAATTATCCCTTAGATAATCTCTCTTGGTGGAAATGGCTGACCGGGGAGGGGGGGAAGACCTCAAATTTGTTTGGTTGCCTGGAACATTAGGGATTTGAATGGCCCAGTGAAAAGATCAAGGGCATTTGTTCATCTCATGAGTTTAAACTGCAATGTTGTGTGTTTGCAGGAGACCCATTTGCAGGTCAGAGATCAAACTAGATAAAACTACCAAGGGGTTGGTAGGGCAGGTTTTTCATTCACGTCTCGAAGGCAGGGCCAGGGGTATGGCGATTCTAATTAATAAAAGGGTCCAGTTTTCCCCCTCTACGATTATAGCCAACCGACCGGTCAAAATATTATTGTTTGTGGCTCCCTAGTGAGCATCCCGGTTGTTATGGTTAACATTTTATGCCCCCAACTGAGATGATACAAATGTTATTAATTCCCTGCTGGTCTTCCTCCCAAATTTAGACTCTGATCAGTTTATTTTGGGTAGAGACCTGATTTTTGTCTGGGTCCCAAGAGTGGATCGTTTCAGGCCTAAATCTCTTGCTCCTTCAGGGATGGGCAGGGCTTTGTCGTCTTTCATGACATGGATGGGGGGATACATCCTTGGCACTTCTTGTACCCAAGCGATAAAGACTTTTTGTTTTTTTCACAGTCCACCAAATATTTTCATGTATTGATTTTTTTTTGTTTTTGATAGATTTCTCTTCCTTCAGTGATGGCGGCTAAGCACTCAGCAATTGTTATTTCAGATCATACCCTTGTTGATTTGTTGCTCGAGTCTGGCCCCATCAGGGCAGCACAGTAGCATTGTGGATAGTACAATTGCTTCACAGCTCCAGGGTCCCAGGTTCGATTCCAGTCCAAAGATGTGTAGGTTAGGTGGATTGGCCATGATAAATTGCCCTTAGTGTCCAAAATTGCCCTTAGTGTTGGGTGGGGTTACTGGGTTATAAGAACATAAGAACTAGGAGCAGGAGTAGGCCATCTGGCCCCTCGAGCCTGCTCCGCCTTTCAATTAGATCATGGCTGATCTTTTGTGGACTCAGCTCCACTTTCCGGCCCGAACACCATAACCCTTAATCACTTTATTCTTCAAAAAACTATCTATCTTTACCTTAAAAACATGTAATGAAGGAGCGTCAACTGCTTCACTGGGCAAGGAATTCCATAGATTCACAACCCTTTGGGTGAAGAAGTTCCTCCTAAACTCAGTCCTAAATCTACTTCCCCTTATTTTGAGGCTATGCCCCCTAGTTCTGCTGTCACCCGCCAGTGGAAACAACCTGCCCGCATCTATCCTATCTATTCCCTTCATAATTTTAAATGTTTCTATAAGATCCCCCCTCATCCTTCTAAATTCCAACGAGTACAGTCCCAGTCTACTCAACCTCTCCTCGTAATCCAACCCCTTCAGCTCTGGGATTAACCTAGTGAATCTCCTCTGCACACCCTCCAGTGCCAGTACGTCCTTTCTCAAGTAAGGAGACCAAAACTGAACACACTACTCCAGGTGTGGCCGCACTAACACCTTATACAATTGCAACATAACCTCCCTAGTCTTAAACTCCATCCCTCTAGCAATGAAGGACAAAATTCCATTTGCCTTCTTAATCACCTGTTGCACTTGTAAACCAACCTTCTGTGACTCATGCACTAGCACACCCAAGTCTCTCTGAACAGCGGCATGGGGATAAGGTGGAGGTGTGGACCTTGGATAGGGTGCTCTTTCCAAGAGCCGGTGCAGACTCGATGGGCCGAGTGGCTTCCTTCTGCACTGCAAATTCTATGATAATTCTATGTCCACCGTAGAGATTAGACACAACATTGTTAGCAGATAAGAAAATTTGTGAGTGTATGTCCACTGCCATAGAGGACTATATGAAATTTAACAAATCCAAGTCCATCACTCCTTCCACCTTTTGGGAGGCTCTCAAAGAGGCCCCCGGGGGAAATGATCTCCTTTGGAGTGCATTTCTTGAGGACAACGAGAGTGGAGCAGCAGAAGCTGGTGGACTCTATTTTTGAGGTGGATCGCCTGTACTCACTTGACCCTACACTGAAGTTGATGACAAGAGAAAAAACTGCAAGCATAATTCAAACTATTGTCGACGAGCATGACACTAAGTCAGTTATGACACTCAAGTTGTACATTTTATGGATGCGGGGAGAAGGCCAATCGCCTTTTGGCTCACCAGTCTAAACCAACCTTGTTTCTGCCCCTCCTCAAGTTAATGCAGTTTTTGAATCTTTTTCATGACCTTTATAGATTGGAGCCTCCTGTATTCAGTCATGTCTGACTTTCTGGATGGTCTATCCATACCAACGGTTGAGGTGGATAGGAGTAGGGAGTTAGAACCTGATGACATTTTAAAATGTATTGGGCTGTTGCAATCTGGCAAAGCTTCTGGTCCAGATGACTTTCAGATTGAATTGTACAAGAAAAGTTCTTGGAGTTTGTGCCTTTAATTTTGGACATGGTCAATGATTCTCTATCGCAGGGTTCGAGGGGTCGTTCGCGCCCCCCCCCCCCCCCCTCACAAAGACCTAGTGGGCTGGATTCTCCACCCCGCCACACCATGGGCGCAATTCTCCGCACTCACGACGGTGCGGAGAATAGCGGGGTTCGTAAAATTTTACGGCCTAGTCCGACGCCCTCCCGCTATTCTCCCCCCCCAACACACCCGACTCCCGATACGAATCGCTGCCGCCGTTTTTTTACGGCCAGCAGCGATTCTCAGCTGGCCGATGGGCCGAGTTCCAAGCCCTTTACGGCTGTTTTTACGAACGGCAAACACACCTGGTCTGGCCGTTCGTAAAAACGGCCGTAAAGTGCCGATTTTTAAAACCATGGCGCCAATTGGCACGGCAGTACCACGGCCGTGCCAAGGGTGCCATGGGCCCGCGATCGGTGGGCACCGATCGCGGGCAGCGGGTCCGATACCCGTGCACTCTTTGTCCTTCCGCCGCCCCGCTGTATCACTTCGCGGGGTGGCTGAGGGGTTGGAGTCTTCCAATCCGCGCATGCGCGGCTGACGTCATGTGACGCGTCGGCCGGCGCAAACTCTGGCAAGCGGGCTTAACGAAATTCGTTAAGCCTGCGATGCCGGAGTTTACGGCGGCGGCATGCTAGCCCCGACCGGGGACCAGAATCGGTTCCCAGTCGGGGAGGGGGAGGCTGGCGTCAAACCCGCCCGGATTTGACGCCAGCCTTACGATTTCTCCCTCTCTGGGAGAATCGCGCCCCATATTTCTGCCCCGACCGGACAGCGGGATTCTCCGTTACGCCAGCCGGTCAATGGGCTTTCCCATTGTGGGGCAGGCCCACGCAGTCGGGAAAAGCCCAGGCAACGGCATAACGGAGAATCACGCCAGTGGAGAATCCCAGCCAGTGTGCTTCAGACTGTCCCTTCGCTTCTGAACATGGATGTCAAGCTGCTCGCCAAGGTGCTGATGCTTCGGCTGGAACCTTGCCTGCCAAATACCATCTTGCAGAATCAAACTGGCTCTTGAAGAGCCGGCAGTCATTGGCCAATATGCAGAATAATAATAATAATCTTTATTAGTGTCTCAAGTAGGCTTGCACACTGCAGTGACGTTACTGTGAAAAGCTCCCAGTCGCCACATTCCGGCGCCTGTTCGGGCACACTGAGCGAGAATTCAGAATGTCCAAATCACCTAACAAGCACATCTTTTGGGACTTGTGGGAGAAAACCAGAGCACCCGGAGGAAACCCACACAGACACGGGGAGGATGTGCAGACTCCGCACAGTGACCCAAGCAGGAATTGAACAGTGGCACTGTGGAGCAACAGTGCTAACCATTCTGCTACCACGATCGACTGTTAGATGTAGTGTTTACCGCTCCTCAGTTGCCGAACCTAAAGTGATAGTAGGCGGGATTTACCGACCGCCCCACCGCGTGTTTTTTGGTGCTGGAGACAATGCGCCAGCGGGATATACAAACCCCGCCGTTGTCAACGGGATTTCCCTGTGACAGCACCCCTTGGTGCCAGGAAACCTGTGCAGCGGCATGAGATCAGAATTTCCTGCTGGCATAAACAGCTGGTAAATCCCGCCCAGTATCTCGCGATGCTGAACAAGGTAATTGATAGAGTGAAATGGGAGTATTCATTTGAGATTCTTGGTAGGTTTGGTTTTGGGTACAGATTCCTTTGCTAGATTTGTCTGTTGTATAAAGCCCCCAGTGCCAGTGTTTGTACGAACGCCTTGAACTCTGATGATTTTCCTTTGAATAGAAGCACGAGGCTAGGCAGTTCACTGTCCCCACTCCTGTTTGGTCTGGCAGCACGGTAGCATTGTGGATAGCACAATCGCTTCACAGCTCCAGGGTCCCAGGTTCGATTCCGGCTTGGGTCACTGTCTGTGCGGAGTCTGCACATCCTCCCCGTGTGTGTGTGGGTTTCCTCCGGGTGCTCCGGTTTCCTCCCACAGCCCAAAGATGTGCAGGTTAGGTGGATTGGCCATGATAAATTGCCCTTAGTGTCCAAAATTGCCCTTAGTGTTGGGTGGGGTTACTGGGTTATGGGGATAGGGTGGAGTTGTTGACCTTGGGTAGGGTGCTCTTTCCAAGAGCCGGTGCAGACTCAATGGGCTGAATGGCCTCCTTCTGCACTGTAAATTCTATGATTCTATGAATAGAGCTTCCCGCTATAGCACTGAGGTCCTCTGGTAAGTAGAGGCGGATTAGTTGGGGAGGGGGTGAACCATCGGGTGTCCCTTTACGTGGATGACCTACCTCTGTATATTACAGATCCAGCCCCCTCCATACACAACATAATGAAGTTGTTTGACACCTTTGGCTCCTTCTCTGGGTACAAATTGAACTTAGGCAAGAGTGAATGTTTCCCAGTTAACCCTCTTGGGAGGCGAACCCAACTGGGGATGTTACCATTTTGCCTTGCTTAAGGCAAGCGTCCGCTTTCTGGGGGTCTGGGTGGCCCATAACTGGGCCTCATTTCATAAGTTGAATTACACCAGCTTGGTTAACAGTATGAAAGCGAATTTGAAGAGATGGAACAACCTCTCCCTTTCCTTGGTGAATAGGGTTCAAACTATTAAAATTAAAGTGCTCTCAATGTTTCTATTTTTCTTTCAGTGCCTCGCCATTTTCTCTCCCCAAATCCTTTTTTATCAAGGTCAAACTGATATCCTCTTTTATTTGGGCGGTGGTCTGCTCCAAAGGCACAGAGTCAATGGGTAGGGGCTTGTCACTCCCAAATTTATTGTTTTATTATTGGGAAGCTAATATTCAAAAAATGTTGGGCACATTTCTCCGCTTTGCGACGCCGCACACTGAAGCATCTTGGCGGCTGAAGTCTCGTAAGTGAAGCACTTAAAAACAGCTCCTGCTGCCAAGATCTTTGGCACTAACTCCAGCCCCAGCGGTTAGAACGCCCACTGGACTGGGAATTGCTCCGAATTCATGTCAGCAAAGTGCTGGCCCATTAACATGTCCTGAATTGTTCCCCGAATAGTGCCCGCAACGGATACGCAAACCAGATATAATTTAGTCCCGGTGTCAACACTTAGGGTTCGATTTAATGGTTGTGTTGTTCCTGGCAGGATCTGTGTGGTTAGATCGTGGGAGAGGCCCAAATTAGGAACCAAGCCATGTGTCGAACGGTTTGCCATCTTACTAGCCCAGGGGCTTTACCCCACACCCCCCCAATGGAGGACACCCTGCTGTTGGATGGCTTTGAAAGCAGACCAAGGCAGGCCAGCAGCACTATTCGATTCCCTTATCAGCCTCCCCGAACAGGCGCCGGAATGTGGCGACTAGGGACTTTTCACAGTAACTTCATTTGAAGCCTACTTGTGACAATAAGTGATTTTAATTTCAGTCCTGTTGGAGGGTTCTGGATTGCACCAAGATGCGGCGAGAAGTTAATTGAGGACAACTGAGGGCAATCTACTGCTCATGAGCAAGATTGAAGCCCGATCTAATGGCATCCCATGATCTAACTAGCTCCACAGTGAGATGTCACACAGGCGCTGATAATACTGGTCCACATAGACGTGGGCCAGGCTTCATGGCACCTAGAGGATCTCCCAGACCATTGGATACCCTTGAGTGGTTAGGGTGGCATTCTGGCTCTCCCTTTGGCACCTGGGCACCTTGGCACTGCCATCTGGTAAGGAGCCAGGGTGTCACTGCCAGGCTGGTAGAGGCATTGTCAGGATGTCCAGGTGTCAGGGTGGCACTGCCAAGGGCTGGGGCCTGAAAGGCCATGCCCATGGAAGGAGGAGTGGAAGGGGTTGAAGGGCAGGTATAAAGGGACTTCTGGACAGTTGGACAGGGTGAAGGGTAGGGAATGGGAAGGTCTGAAAAGAGGCGCACATCTATCTTCTATCCCGAAAAACCTGCTCATTCTAGCCGCTGTCTTGTGTGCCGGTGGACTACCTTAAATGTATCAAAAATCTTCACCAGCTGCTCCGTCGACCACTGTGCCATCTCCCCTCGCCCCTGCTTATCAGCTATGCTTTCCCGCATTACCAGCTCTGCTCGTGTCTTCCTTATAGGACTTTGTCTTCTCACACAGCCACTTTTGGTCCAATTCTCCATACACCGGAGGGGAATTTCTCCTTACTGTCTCACTCTTCACCGATTTATCCCATAAAATCCAGAAAAAACTGGGGGGGAAGGTCCTAAAGTCTGTCACTGGCGGGAGTTATCAAATGTGTGACCTACTCCTCCATGGCCGCCACCGGAAGTCCTTGGGTCCCATTCTTGTGATGAGGTATGGAGAGTGGTCCTTTATAGGGTCAACTCCACTTCTTCATGTGTTTGGCCGAGCATAGGGAACACTTGATCAAGACAAGCATGAGCGGGTTCTGCCCTGGGGTTGAGGATAGGCGTGAGCACTGTTCTCTTCGGCAGGCTAACCATACACATATGTTCTGGTCCTGCCCCAAATGTATAGGCTTAATTCTTTAATGCCATTTCCGAGATACTGCATGTAGACTTGCGTTAGTGTCCGCTGGTAGCTATATTTGTGGTGTCAGATTCGCCAGTGATACATTTTGGGGTAAAGGCAGATGTCCTTGCCTAGTGCCTCTGCATGGCTGGGTGACTTAATATCATTTCTGCATTTGGAGAAGGTCAAATTCACCTTCAGCGAGTCAGTGGAAAGGTTCTATCTAAGATTGCAACCATTTATTTCCTTTTTTAAGGAGCTAGTCACCATCAGTTGTTGGGGGGTGGTTCAGGTTAGTTTTTATATTTAAGTTAATTAGGCGTTGTGTTGTTTTCCTTTTTCTTGATTGTGATGTGTTGCCTTGTTTTCTGTTTGAATGTTTCAGGTTGTATTGACTATTATGAAAATATTCTGAATAAACTTTTTTTTAAATTGTATTCGGGGCATATGTTCTAAATTCATTGCATTTAACACTTGTATAGAACATAGATTGAAGAAACTTTCATCTGTCACTCTGGGTTGGTTTCAATCAACGTCCATGAGGTGAAAGGCATAAACATGAATACACTGTGCCACATCATTTTCAGCCGTCGCCTTTTATTATCCAATTTGCCAAAGAGTTATGGTACAAAGTGCATTATTTATTTTGTCAGAGAAAAGTCATCCAGACTTTAATTGAGTCCCTTTATCTCAGTAATATGAAAGCAAAATACTGTGAATGCTGGAACTCTGAAATGAAAACAGAAAATGCAGTAAAGTCTCAGCAGATCTGGCAGCATCTATGGTGAGAGCAACAGGGTTCATATTTAGAGTCCAATATGGCTTTTCTTCAAAACTGGACAGCAGAAGAAATGTAATGGGTTTTATGCTCTGGAAAAGACAGAAGGGGCAGGTGGAGCAAAATTAAAATCTAAAGCTTTGGTCCAGAATTGGTGTTAATAGGAGAGAATAAAGATAGCACTGTCTGAAAGCGAAGTCGTAGAATGTGTTGATAGCAGAAAAAGAGTCAGCACTGTTTGAAAACCAAAAAAAACATGATAATAAGGTACAGATTGGCATGTGGGGTGAGGGGGGGGGGGGGGGGGGGGGGGGGGGGGAGTGGTGGGAATTTAAAATGGAAGCATAGAGTCCATGGTTTGAAGTTGTTGAACTCATATTTGGGTGCAGAATGCTGAAAAGTGCCTAATTGGAAGATGAGATGCCACTCCTCCAGTTTGCGTTGAGCTTCTCTAGAACATTGTAGCAGGTGGAAGACAGAAATTTGAGCAAGTGGTGAATTGAAATGGCAAGCAACCAGAAGGTCAAAGTCATGTTTGCCTACTGTGCGAAGGTGTTCCACAAACTGGTCATCCAGTCTGCATTTTGTCTCCCCAATGTAAAGGAGACCTCACTGAGCAGCGCATACAATAGACCGAATTGAAAGACGTGCAAGTAAATTGCTACTCTATTGGGGGTTGGACAGCGAGGAGGAAGGGGGCAAATGGGCAGGTGTTATGCCTCCTGTGATTGGGCGGAATGGGGATAAGGTGTTTGGGGTGTGAGAGGATTGAACCATGGTGGTTATGTACAGTGGAATGCTAACTGGAGAGGTATGGCGAAGATGTATTTGGTGGTGGCACCATACTGGAGTTGGCAGAGTTTTGTTGCATCTTCACAGCTTTTGTTCACTTATCACTGAGAAGCTGCACTGCCAGACTGTTCAATCAAGCTGTCCATATAAGACGGTAGTGAATTCTGTGAAAGAAATAAGAAATTAAGGGTGGCATTATTCCTCTTCTAATTAAAAACACAGCACAAATATCTGTATAGTGTGTCCTGTTCAATTGCTTATCAATTCACAACTTATTTCAGTGAGGGAAGATAATATTGTATGCAAGTATTTGACCCCAATTCTAAGAAGAGCTTTGCTTTTATGTATATACTTTCCGATTCCTGAGCTTATCGGCTGATGTGTAAATCACAGGAATTGCTGTAATACAACTGATATTTGACTGATCATGCAGATTTTTACAATTTTCCTGTTAGATTATGAATTGCAGGATACAAGTAATATCCAGTCATTAAATCTGCTGATGACACCATTTCAATTATCTTTTCTTGATTTGTTTAAAAGTTTTGTTCAAGTTAGACCTAAACTGTGTGAAGTGAATCTCAATTTGCTTTCTGTACTTATTTATCTTGGTCCATAAGGTCAGTTCACATACATAGATATATGTACGCATTTCTAAGGTTATGTACCATTCTGCAATTTGTTTACAAAAAGAACATGTTCAGCAAAATGTTTTTTTCAGCATTCTTCCAAAGAAAGCATCTTCACACTAGGTGGTTTGATGCATTGCCGTGGGTAATACAGATTTTCTTGCTTTGTTTTGTATAATAACTTTTAACGGGGCTTTACACTGATTCAAAGTTCTAACAAATCTCAAATCCTTACAGCTGGTCTCAGAAGAAGTTTCCGACTGAGCAGAAAAGATAGAAAGACTAATAAATCCATGTATGAAAGTAAAAGAAGTGAACTGTATGATACAGCAGATGTACCAACTTATGAAGAGGTTGTCTCTTACCAGCGTCAACCTAATGAAAAGTACAGACTGGTAGTTCTTGTTGGTAGGTGCCATTTTTACATCCCACTGTATTTTTGTTACTAGTTTTCTTAGCTTGTATTGATCTGTGAACATAGTAAAGTGTGTTGTTTTATTAACAATTAGTTTTGAGAATGACTATATAAATAATCATGTTGTTACAATCAACCTACTTAAGACTGTCAACCAATCTGGTAATATTCTGCCTCATTTAAAAGGCTGATAATTACAACTCTTGAACATTTTCCTTTTAATTATGCTTGTTCTGTTACTGCCTTTTCCTCAATCAGTGCTGCCTTATTCCTTCTGTTTGATTTATTTCTATCGAGATTTTTGTCTGATTTTTCAACCATTTATAAATTCACTTCAATTTTCTTAATTACTATATGCCCTCGATTCAAATATTAAGAATACAGGAAAATGGGCATTTATTTGGTTGGCTCTTTGGACATGAGTGACATTGGTGAAGGCAGTATTTGTTGTTCATCCCCAGCTGCTTCAAAAAGGCATTTGTAGGCCGCCTTAAACTTCATGTCGATGATGTTCCCATGATGGTATGAAGTAGAAAAAAAATCAGAATTTTGACTCTGCTTCTGAACATTATTTGATTTGATTTTGATTTGATTTATTGTCACATGTACCAGTACAGTGAAAAGTATTTTTCTGCAGCTGAGGGAACGTACACAGTACATACATAGTAGACTGTTGGAACCAACAATTCTACGGACACGTGCTTGTAGGATTAGAATAGCGGTTTTAATATACTCACAACAGAGCCAGCCTATTAGCCATTGAACTTTCGGTGAACTGGCCGGCTGACCATGTGGCACTGATCTTTATACAGCATCTTCCGGGGGAGGAGTCCTGGGCAGAGCCAAGGGAGAAGCCCCGTACAACTCGAGCATTCCCAGAGCTACTCCCCCTGGAGGACAGGTAGTGCAACTGCACTTACAAGATAGACACATGTATATACAGATTATAATCCGGTGTGAATCACATTCACCACATAGACAAAAAGAATAATCAACAGAGAACATTGACAAATGGTACATCGACAAACAGTGATTGGTTACAGTGCGGAACAAGGGGCCAAACAAAGCAAATACATGAGCAAGAGCAGCATAGGGTGTCGCGAATAGTGTTCTTACAGGGAACAGATCAGTCCGAGGGGGAGTCGTCGAGGAGTCTTTTAGCTGTGGGGAAGAAGCTGTTCCTATGTCTGGATTTGTGGGTCTTAAGACTTCTGTACCTTTTGCCAGATGGAAGGGTCTGGAAGAAGGCAATGTCTGGGCGGGAGGAGTCTCTGAAAATGCTGTCTTGTCTTCCTGAGGCAGCAGGAGGTGTATACAGAATCAACATGGGGGTGGCAAGCTTGTGTGATGAGTTGGGCTGAGTTCACCACACTGCAGTTTCTTGCAATCTTGAATCGAGCAGTTGCCATACCAGGCTGTGATGCAGCCAGATAGGAAGCTCTCTATTACACATCTGTAGAAGTTTGTGAGAGTCGATGCAGACATGCCAAATTTCTTTAGCTTCCTAGGAAGTAGAGACATTGTTGGGCTTTCTTGACTGTTGCATCAATGTGACTGACCAGGACAGACTGTTGGTGATGGTCACCCCCCAGAAACTTAAAGCTATCGGCCACCTCCACTTTGGAGCCATTGATGCACACGGGAGTGTGTGTCATGCTACGCTTCCTGAAGTCATTGATAAGTTCTTTGGTCTTCAGACATTTAGAGGGTGGATGTTTTCGGTACACCATGCAACCAAGTGATTTATCTGTGTGTGTGGGTTTCGCCCCCACAACCCAAAAGAGGGGCAGCATGGTGGTTAGCATAAATGCTTCACAGCTCCAGGGTCCCAGGGTCGGTTCCCGGCTTGGGTCACTGTCTGTGTGGAGTCTGCACGTCCTCCCCGTGTGTGCGTGGGTTTCCTCCGGGTGCTCCGGTTTCCTCCCACAGTCCAAAGATGTGCGGGTTAGGTGGATTGGCCATGCTAAATTGCCCGTAGTGTCCTAAAAAGTAAGGTTAAGGGAGGGGTTAGTGGGTTACGGGTATAGGGTGGATACGTGGGTTTGAGTAGGGTGATCATGGCTCGGCACAACATCGAGGGCTGAAGGGCCTGTTCTGTGCTGTACTGTTCTATGTTCTATCGCCCTCCTATATTCCCATATTTTGTGGCAGTGCTGATGTTGTTTGCCATCACCACTCCTGTGTAACCGACAACAACTTCTGGAAACTGCATGCGCAATTAAAGTCATAAATCAAGAACTTGTCAGTGATTTGACGCTTCTCCATAAGGTGTGCATTGATGTCTCCACAAGTGAATCAGTTATTCACTGAGATGATTATGCCCCCGTTCCACTGCAATATCACTATTTAAAACCTGAAGAAAAAGTTATGCTTTGTTAGTAAGATGTTAACTTTTTTTTTAGTGGTGTACTAAATCATTACTGAAGAATCTACAGCAGTATGTGTCCCTTCTAACATGAAAGGATGCACCTTTGGGCCTGGTTCTTGGAAATTAGATGGGCCAAGTTGACCAAGTGTCGATGGGGAGAGGGGCGGCACGTGGCACATATTGGTTATCACTGCTGCCTATGGCGCTAAGGACCCGGGTTCGAATCCTGGCCCTGGGTCACTGTCCGTGTGGAGTTTGCACATTCTCTCCGTGTCTGTGCGGATTTCACCCCCACAATCCAAAGATGTGCAGGTTAGGTGGATTGGCCACGCTAAGTTGCCCCTTAATTGGGAAAAAAATGTAATTGGGTACTCTCAATTTTTTTTTTTAAATGTCAGTGGGGGAACACTTAGGAGACAGTGATTATTGTAATTTAAGGTTTATGATGATGATAGAAAAGCAAAATAAGCAATCCAAAGTTAAAAATAATTAACTAGTGGAGAGCTGACTTCAGTGGGGTAAGAATGGAGCTGTGCCAGTAAGTTTGGCAGGAAAAACTGAAGCTGAACAATGGACTACCTTCAAAACAGAAATGGTCCAGACACAGTCAAGATATTGTTGTAGGGAAAAGGTAGGAAAACCATAAACGAAAACCTAAATCAAGAAATTGTTGTCAGTGTGTTGATACTTCTCCATATTGATGTTGTTAACGTCTGCACAAGTGAAACCAATTATAAATGAAAAAGGAAATATAAGTTAAGATAAGGAAGAAAAAGTGTGCTTTTGACAAGTTTCGGGTAGAAAAAGCTGTTGAAATGGCAAAGCTAGATTTTTGAACAGTAAAGGAATTGAAGGTTATGGTGAACGAGCGGGTAAGTGAAGCTGAGTCCACAAAAAGATCAACCGTGATCTTATTCAATGGCGGAGAAGGCTCAAGGGGCCAGATGGCCAACTCCTACACCTGGTTCTTATGTTAGAACATAGAACATTACAGCGCAGTACAGGCCCTTCGGCCCACGATGTTGCGCCGTCCTGTGAAACCCCTCTAAAGTCCCTCTACACTATTCCCTTATCGTCCCTATGCCTATCCAATGACCATTTGAATGCGTTTAGTGTTGGCGAGTCCACTACTGTTGCAGGCAGGGCATTCCACGCCCTTACTACTCTCTGAGTAAAGAATCTACCTCTGCCATCTTTCCTATATCTATCTCCCCTCAATTTAAAGCTATGTCCCCTCGTGCTGGACATCACCATCCGAGGAAAAAGGCTTTCACTGTCCACCCTAACTAATCCTCTGATCATCTTGTATGCCTCAATTAAGTCACCTCTTAACCTTCTTCTCTCTAACGAAAACAGCCTCAAGTCCTTCAGCCTTTCCTCATATGATCTTCCCTCCATACCAGGCAACATTCTTGTAAATCTCCTCTGTACCCTTTCCAATGCTTCCACATCCTTTCTATAATGTGGCGACCAGAACTGCACACAATACTCCAAATGCGGCCGCACCAGAGTTCTGTACAACTGCAACATGACCTCATGGCTCCGAAACTCAATTCCTCTACCAATAAAAGCTAACACACCGTATGCCTTCTTAACAACCCTCTCAACCTGGGTGGCAACTTTCAGGGATCTATGGACATGGACACCGAGATCTCTCTGCTCGTCCACACTACCAAGAATCTTACCATTAGCCCAATACTCTGCCTTTCTGTTATTCCTTCCAAAATGAATCACCTCACACTTTTCTGCATTAAACTCCATTTGCCACCTGTTAGCCCAGCTCTGCAGCTTATCTATGTCCCTCTGTAACTTGTAACATCCTTCTGCACTGTCCACAACTCCACCGACTTGAGAGCAATACAAATGACTCGGAGGTGAAGTGAAAAAGCACATTAGAGAAGGGAAGATGGATTATGAGAAAAGGTTGGCAGCCAACATAAAGAGGAATTGGAGGATCCTCAAACCTGTAATAAAACATTAGAAGAACATTAGCAATAATTATGTATGAAGTGGAAAAGAGTTTTAGTAAGTCAGAATGGTGATAAAAGAAGAGTCTGGGTGAGAGAGCTCGCAGGTAGTCGCCATGCTCCAGAACCATCTTGGATTCTAATTTTCTAATCTTGCGTGTCCTCATGCTCTTTCTCGGTGGTTCCCCAGGGAGTATGTCAAATTCGGAGGCGCTATGCTGCCTATCCTGCCCTGTGACCTGGGTCCCCTTTGGTGGCTTAACTCTGGAGCGATTGGGCCTGGGTGGGCCTGGTCGACTTCCGGATGTCACAGGTGACGTGGTGCCACTTTGTTCTGCCTGCTGCCCATCAGATGCGCCAGTGACAGGTGGGGAGGATTCAGAGGTGCCGCAGTGTTCCAGCGCCTCTCATACAGAAGTCACTACCACAGGCCCCATCACCACCTCCTCCCTTGTGGGGGCCGATGGCCCAGGCTACTCCTTGGGATGGGGCTGCACCTGCATGGAGCTCCGGGGGCCCCGCTGTCAGCTGGCGCTGCTAGTCCTGGAGGCTGCTCTCATCTCGACCAGTGTCTTTATGGTTGTGGCCATGGAGCACAACCACATGGCCACGTCCTTCAGGGACTGTGCACGTTCTTCTGTGACTGGCTCTGGTCGGTCAGTGCCCGGCCAATGTTGTCACCGCCCGCAGACATGACCTTTTATGACTGGGCCACGCTCTGGAGCGCTGCAGCAATGTCTATGTGACCCTGTACATGTCTACATGTAACATGGCTGCCCTGTCCCTGCATCTCGGCCACCGCCCACACAATGTGCCCCAGACCTTGGACATCCTGACCCATTACTGTGACCCTCACACGCAAGGCTTCCATCGTGGATGCCACCCATTTGGGTCGCACACGTTGTCGGTACTGTCTCCTGCTCCTTTAGGCAGTTAAACTCCTCCAAATGCACCTGCAGGTACAGGAAGGTTTCTGACACACCCTCCTGTAGTCCCCAGCTCTGTTACTGCATCTCCAATGTCGATGGGACCGCCCTTTCCAGAAGCCCAGGACCTCTTTGAACGGCAGCTGTCCTTGGGGTCAGGCTGCACATCGACCATCTGCCCCCTCGGGTTCCTACCTGTGCCTACGCATGATGTACCACAGCATGTGTGTCATGATCCAGCAGGGGGCAGCAGAGCAGAGCTTCTGCTTGGCTGTTCCAGGGAGATTTGCATACGTGCAGTGCGGTCAGCGTAAGTTGAAGGTGCACCTGCATCAGTGACCCAAGGAGTTCGACGGAAGTCAAGCATCCAGCAGGGGGCAGCAGAGCAGAGCTTCTGATTGGCTGTTCCGGGGAGATTTGCATACGTGCAGTGCGGTCAGCGTAAGTTGAAGGTGCACCTGCATCAGTGACCCAAGGAGTTCAACGGAAGTCAAGCATCCAGCAGGGGGCAGCAGAGCAGAGCTTCTGGTAAAAAAAATTTATCTTCGGGATTAAGGGTTATGGTGTTCGGGCCGGAAAGTGGAGCTGAGTCCACAAAAGATCAGCCATGATCTAATAGAATGGCGGAGCAGGCTCGAGGGGCCAGATGGCCTACTCCTGCTCCTAGTTCTTATGTTCTTATGCCTCTTCCCTATAATGACACACCAAGGTGAGAGCCTCATGGTGGAAGGTGCCAGTGACAGCAGTGACGAAAAGTCGGTGTCATCCCCGGACTGGGATTGCAGCTGGGGGTGAGGCACCCCGGATGGTCTGGCCTTGTTGCAGGTGAGCGTCCGGTTGCGGATGGGGCAAGGGACCCCGGGCGATCCAGCTCCGTTGGAAGGTGATCCTGCAAGAAAATTACAGGACACATGGTGAGATTCCAGGTAGGCGTGACTTGGGGGAGAGGGGTGGCTCTCGTGCCATAGAGCATTGCATTTGATTGGGGGGCTCACTTGGTTTCCCCATGCCGACCTCCACCTGGGCGACTGGCCACTCTCCCACCCTACCAGCCAGGTTCTGCACCCTCTGCCCAGTGATGTTGAGGGTCCACAGGTCCGGTGGGCACCCTCGTGTCCTTCCCCGCTCCTGACGGTTGTGGGCCATCTTCTCCTGGGCGGACAGGTAATGTACAGTGTGAGACACTCGGATGGGGGCCGCACAGGGAGTCCACAGCTAGTATTCTGTGTGTGGAGGGCACCTGACCAAGGCGGGCGTAACAAAAGCGGCGCCACCCCCGATTTCGGCGCCAACATGGATTCTCCGGCCGATCGCCAAATGCGATTTTGGTGTCGGATTCCAGAGAATCCCACCCCTGATCTCTCAAATGGATAATCCACCCCAAAATGTTCCAACGCAGGTAACTTTCTGGTGAATCTCCTCTGTACCCTTTCTAGTACAATCACATTCTTCCTATGGTGTAGCGACCAGCACTGCACACAATACTCTGGCCTGAGGAAGATTTTATACAGTTCATAACTGTATAAAGCATAACCTGTCTGCTTTTATGCCTCTGCTAATAAAAGCAAGTATCCCATATGTCTTCTTAACCACCTGATCTACCTCTCCTGCCGCTTTCTGGTACCTTTGGGCATGTATCCAGTTCCCTCTGGTCTCTACTTCCTAGTGCCCTACCATTCATTATGTCTTCGCTTGCCTCGTTAGTCCTTCCAAAGTGCAACACGTCACACTTCAGTGATAAATTCCACTTGTCACTGTTTTGCCCAACTGACCAGCTTGTCTGTATCCTCCTGTAATCGAAAACTTTCCTTGTCACTATTTACCACTGATGCGACCATCAATTCACTCAGAGACACGAGTTGAAGTAAACTGTGGCTTTAATCGGCTTCTGAGCCTACCTGCGACTATGCTGAACTGAGGGCGGACTCGCAGGACCACAGCACTTATACGTCCTGCTGGGGGCGGAGCCCTGTACATGTTCCTCATCTCCCCCTGTGGGCAGAGCCGCGCAACGGCTCACAGATGGAGTCCACAGGGATACAGTAATGTACAGTGTGAATTTATAGTGGTTATACATTCACCACAACCACGCCGTTAGTTTTTGTGTCATCTGCGGACTTACTGATCAAACCCTCCACATTCTTGACTAAATCATTAATGTACACTGCAAAAATTACAAACTACAAACACTACACTACAAATGGGAACCAGTTTAGCTCAGTTGGCTCAACAGCTGGTTCATGATGCAGAGCAAGGCCTGCAACACGGATTCAATTTCCGTACTGGCTGAGGTTATTCATGAAGGCCCCCCCCCTTCTCAACCTTGCCCGTCGCCTGAGGTGTGGTGATCCTCAGGTTAAATCACCACCAGTCAGCTCTTCCCCTCCCCCCTCACAAGGGGAAAGAGGCCTATGGTCATCTGGGACTACAGCGATTTTACCTTACCATAAACAACAAGGGACCCAACTCTGATCCTGAGGTACACCACTAGACACAGACTTCCAGTCACAAAAACAACCTTCGACCATCACATAGACTCATAGATTCTTGATCATTTTCCCATATAGAACCTTGTCAAAAGCCTTACTGTAGTCCATGTAGCCTGCATCAATTGCAATGCCTCATTTACACACTTAGTCACCTCTTCGAAAAATTCAATCCAATTCGTTAGACACTATCTTCCCCAACTAAGCCATAATGACTATCCCTGAATAATCCTTGCCTCTCCAAGTGGAGATTAATTCTGTCACTGAGAATTTTTTCCAATAATCTCAGATCCACTGGCCTACTTGGTTTTCCCTACTTCCCTTCTTGAATAATGGTACCACATAGCTGTCCTCCAGGCCTCGGGCCTGAAAATTGACGTCAAATTAGCTTTGAGAAACACTTATTCCAGAAAGAATTAGTAGTCACATGGAAAAATCTGGGTTGATTAGGAAGAGAGAGCATGAATTTCTAAAGGGGAAATCATAATTAACTAAACTATTAGACCTTTTTGAGTAGGTAACAGAAAGGGTCGATGAGGGTAATGCTGTTGATATGATGTACGTGGAGTTTCAGAGGCATTCTGAACGTTATAGCTTATGAAATAAAAGGGACAGTTGCAATGTGGATATAAAATTGGCTGAATAATAGGAAGCACAGAGTAATGGTCAATGGATACTTTTCGGGCTGGAGGAAGGTTTGTAATGGTGTTCCCCAGGTGTCTCTTTTCCTGATGTATATTAATGATCTATATCTTGGTGTACAATTTAAAGGTTTGCTGATGACAGCAATATCTGCTCATCTCAGCTCTATTTAAGAAAGGGACTTCAAAGCCACTCACAGTGAGCTTTGCACACGAGCAGGAGGAGAGACCACATCTGGAATGAGACACTGCCAGAGTGAGTGTAGTTATTGGGAATTTGAAACAGAGGGGAAATTTGGTGCAGAGCAGGAAGAGGTGCTTTTTGCTTTTTCTCCTTGCTTTGTTACTTTTTAAATCTTCAGTGAGCGTCTTGCCCTGCTGCAGCAGTTGAGGCTCCAAGGGAGAGAGCTGATTGGTAAATAGTGGATAAGGTCAGTAAGTCTTTACTACTTTTATCATTTATCACGTGGAGATTTAAAAAGAGTGGGAGCTGAGAGGTCACCTCTGGGCCAGGGGCTGAGTTTGAAAAACAATCCAGCAAAGGCGTCAGAGAAAAACAGTAAGTTCATTGGCTGATTTGCATGTCCTATTCTCAGTTGTTTGAGAGTAAAGGTAAAAAGAGAAATATTTTACAGATTAGAAAGTCTATAAAACATTAGAATTTTAAAACAAAAATCAAATTAAATAAAATAGATGCAAGGCCAGGCGATGTGGGAGCTTGTGGACCCCATTCGTAAAAGTTCCCGCTCGCAAAAGGATCAAGAACCGATTTGAAGTGATTTGCAGTAAATGTGATGTGAAAAAAAAATTTAAACAACGAGTGGTTCAGGTCTGGAATGCACTGCCTGGAAGTTTCAATCGGGCATTCAAGAGGACATTTGATGATTACTTCAATAGAAACAATGTACAGGGGTATGGGGAGAAGGCAGGGGAATGGCATGATTCATGTTTGGAGAGCTCATGCAAGCACAATGGGCCGAATAGCCTCCTTCTACGCCATGAGAATTCTGTGAATGCTACAGAGCAGGGCCGGGATTCTCCCCTGCGGGGCGGGGGGTCCCGGCGTGTTGGAGTGGCGTGAACCACTCCGCCGTCGGGCCGCCCCAAATGTGCGGACGTCTCCGCACCTTTAGGGGCCAAGCCATCACATTAAGGGGCTAGGCTTGTGCCGGAGTGGTTCCCACACCGCCGGCTGGCGTGAACGGCCTTTTGCGCCACGCCAGCCAGATCCAAAAGGACTTCGCTGGCCGGCGCAAGTGCACGCATGCACCGGAGCGTCAGCGGCTGCTGACGTCATACCGGCACAGGTGAGGGGGTCTCTTCCGCCTCCGCCATGGTGAAGACCATGACGAAGGTGGAAGAAAAAGAGTGCCCCCACGGCACAGGCCCGCCCGTCGATCGATGGGCCCCGATCGCGGGCCAGGCCACCGTGGGGGACACCCCCCCCCCCCCGGGTCAGATCGCCCCCTAGGACCCCAGCGCCCGCCCGCGCCGCCAACCCCACCGGTCAGGTAGGTGGTTTAATCCACGCCGGCGGGAGAGGCCTGTCAGCGGCCGGACTTCGGCCCATCACGGGCCGGAGAATCGCCGCGGGGGGGCCCGGCGCGGGGGGCCCGCCCACCAGCACGGTGAGATTCCCGCCCCCACCGAATCTCGGGGGGCGGAGAATTAGGGACACAGCGGAGGCGGGATTGACGCCGACCCCGGGCAATTCTCCGACCCGGCTGGGGTCGGAAAATCCCGTCCCAGGTTCCTGGAAACTGAAATTAAAACCAGCGGCTAGTTTCTTTTATCTCTTTGGCTGGTGCAGATATGATGGGCTGAATGGCCTATTTCTGCAGTGTAACTTTTCTGTGGTCTATGGTTCTCTGGCCCTCAATTATATTTGTATTATGTCATGTTTTCCATTTTACTAAAGTTCTCAAATTTTTTATTTTAAAAAGTATTTCGGCTTTTCATTTGTAAGTCCCAATCTTTATTTTTCTCTCTACAAGACCGATCAAAAGTGAAGGACAATCAATAAAATTTGCTACTTGGTTTGCTGTAAGTGAAAATTTTCTTAATGTGACTGGCTGCTCAGCCTACTTGATGACATCACTGTTTTAGACACCTGGAAATACAATTGATTTGCACCAGTTTCAAAGGAGAATCCATGCCACAGAGGTTGCTTGATCTTTGTGGGTAGTTTAGCACTTGTTACTTGACTGCTAAATCTTGGCTGGTATTCACCCTTCCTGTCCTGTGGCTGCAATTTGTACTACCTATAGCTTATTTCAACAGCACTTTCAAGTCCCACAACATCAATCACAATAGAAGAATAGCTACATCCTCAGATGTATGCATATGATCTGATACAAAGCTATGCAGAGGGACAGGGAGTATTTTTTTTTTGAAATAATTTTTATTGAAAAATTTTGAATTTATACAACAATAACGCACCATAGTAAAATACCAAAAATAACAATAATATTAACAATCATAAACATTCGCCCCACCTCCATGAACAACACAGCATTTTAACAACAACGCAAATTAACACAGGTTTCACAGGTCGGCGCAACATCGAGGGCCGAAGGGCCCGTACTGCGCTGTAGTGTTCTATGTTCTATAAAGTTCCAGAATAGACACTACAATAAGGAACACCCCCCCACCCCGGGTTGCTGCTGCTATTGACCAAGTTACCTATCTTTGAGCCAGGAAGTCCAGAAAAGGTTGCCATCGTTTATAGAACCTTGTATTGATCCTCTCAGGGCAAATTTGACCCTTTCCAATTTTATAAATCCTGCCATGTCACTGATCCAGGTCTCCACACTTGGGGGCCTTGCATCCTTCCACTGTAGCAGAATCCTTCGTCGGGCTACTAGGGACGCAAAGGCCAGGACACCGGCCTCTTTTGCCTCCTGCACTCCCGGCTCTACCGCAACTCCAAAAATCACGAGTCCCCACCCTGGTTTGACCCTGGATCCAACCACCCTCGACACCGTCCCCGCCACCCCCTTCCAGAATTCTTCCAGTGCTGGGCATGCCCAGAACATATGGGCGTGAATCGCTGGACTCCCCGAACATCTGGTGCACCTGCCCTCACCCCCAAAGAACCTTCTCATCCTAGTCCCGGACATGTGGGCCCGGTGCAGCACCTTAAATTGGATGAGACTAAGCCTCACACATGAGGAGAAAGAGTTGACTCTCTCCACGGCATCCGCCCAAGTCCCGTCTTCTATCTGCTCCCCAAGTTCCTCCTCCCATTTAGCCTTCAGCTCCTCCACTGACGACTCCTCCACCTCCTGCATTACCTTATAGATGTCAGACACCTTCCCCTCTCCTACCCACACCCCCGAAAGCACTCTGTCCATCGTCCCCCGCGACGGCAGCAGAGGGAATCCCTCTACCTGTCGCCTAGCAAACGCCTTTACCTGCAAGTATCTGAACATGTTCCCTTGGGGAAGGCCAAATTTATCTTCCAGTTCCCCCAGGCCCGCAAACCTCCCGCCAATAAACAGGTCCCTCAATTTGCTGATGCCCGCCCTTTGCCACCCCCTAAATCCCCCATCCTTGTTCCCCGGGATGAACCGATGGTTGCCACCCAGTGGAGCCTCCATCGCGCCCCCTGTTTCCCCCCGATGCCGTCTCCACTGTCCCCAGATTCTTAGGCTCGCCGCCACCACCGGGCTCGTGGTAAACCTCTTAGGGGAGAGCGGCAACGGTGGCGTTACCATGGCACCCAGGCTCGTACCTCTACATGACGCCATCTCCATTCTTTTCCACGCCGCCCCTCCCCCCTCCATCACCCATTTACGCACCATTGACACATTGGCTGCCCAATAGTACCCCAGAAGGTTGGGCAGCGCCAGCCCGCCTCTATCCGTCCCTCGCTCCAGGAACATCCTCTTCACTCTCGGAGTCCCATGTGCCCACACAAAGCTCAAAATACTGCTAGTCACTCTCCTAAAGAAGGCCCTGGGGATAAAGATGGGCAGGCACTGAAAGAGGAACAAGAACCTCGGAAGCACCGTCATTTTGACGGACTGTACCCTCCCCGCCAACGATAATGGCAGCATATCCCACCTCTTGAACTCCTTCTCCATCTGATCTACAAGTCTGGTGAAGTTATGCTTGTGAAGAGTCCCCCAGTCCCTGGCCACCTGCACCCCCAGGTACCTAAAGCTCTCCCCTGCCCGCCTAAGCGGGAGCCTACCAATTCCTTCCTCCTGGTCTCCAGGGTGCACCACAAACACCTCGCTCTTGCCTAAATTTAATTTATAACCTGAAAAGGTCCCAAACTCAGCTAGCAACTCCATCACTCCCGGCATCCCTCCCACCGGGTCCGCCACATACAGTAACAGGTCATCGGCATACAACGACACCCTATGTTCCTCTCCACCTCGCACCAAGCCTCTCCACCTCTCTGAATCCCTCAACGCCATCGCCAGCTTCTTGATTGCCAGTGCAAACAACAAGGGGGACAGGGGGCAACCCTGCCTGGTCCCTCGGTAAAGCCGGAAGTACTCCGACCTCCTCCTATTCGTGGCCACGCACGCCATTGGGGCCTCATATAGCAGCCTTACCCATCTAATGAACCCTTCACCAAATCCAAACCTCCCCAGCACCTCCCATAGGTACCCCCACTCCACTCTATCGAAGGCCTTCTCCGCATCCAGCACCACCACTATCTCTGCCTCCCCCTCAATCGCCGGCATCATGATGACATTCAACAATCTCCGCACATTCGTGTTCAGCTGCCTTCCCGTCACGAAACCTGTCTGGTCCTCGTGCACAACCCCTGGCACATAGTCCTCTACCCTGGTGGCCAGGATTTTTGCCAGGACCGTAGCATCCACGTTGAGGAGAGATATGGGCCTGTATGAACCACACTGCTGGGGGTCCTTATCCCTCTTTAAAATTAACGAGATCAGCGCCCGCGACATCGTCGGGGGCAAAGTCCCCCCTTCCCACGCTTCATTGAGTGTCCGCACCAGCAAGGGGCCCACTAGGTCCACAAACTTTTTATAAAATTCCACCGGGAACCCATCCAGCCCCGGTGCCTTCCCTTTTTTTTTTAAATTTAGATTACCCAATTATTTTTTCCAATTAAGGGGCAATTTAGAATGGCCAATACACCTCCTCTGCACATTTTTGGGTTGTGGGGGCGAAACCCATGCAGACACGGGGAGAATGTGCAAACTCCACACGGACAGTGACCCAGAGCCGGGATCGAACCTGGGACCTCAGCGCCATGAGGCGGTTGTGCTAACCACTAGGCCACCGTGCTGCCCTCCCGGTGCCTTCCCTGACTGCATCTGCCCGATCCCCTTAACTAGCTCCTCCAGCTCAATCGGCGCACCCAACCCCTCCACCTTCTCCTCCTGCACCTTCGGGAAAGAAAGCCCGTCAAGGAACCTCTCCATTCCCCTCCTCTCCCCCGTTGGCTCCGACCGGTACAGTTCCCCGTAAAAGGCCTTGAAGACCTCATTCACCTCTACCCCCTTCCGCACCACAATCCCACTCTTGTCTCTCACTCCAGCAATTTCCTTAGCCGCATCCCGCTTGTGGAGCTGATGAGCCAGCATCCTACTCGCCTTTTCACCATGTTCGTACACTGCCCCTTGTGCCTTCCTCCACTGTGCCTCCGCCTTTCTAGTGGTCAGCAAATCAAATTTAGCCTGCAGGCTGCGCCTCTCCCCCAACAGTCCCTCCTCTGGTGCCTCTGCGTACCTCCTGTCGACCTCCAGCATCTTTCCCACCAGTCTATCCCTCTCACTCCTCTCGCTCCTCTCCCTGTGTGCCCGGATGGATATCAGCTCCCCACGAATCACTGCCTTCAGGGCTTCCCAGACCATCCCCACCTGAACCTCCCCCGTATCATTCACCTCGAGGTACCCCTCAATACTTGCCCGGACCCTCCTACACACCTCCTCCTCCGCCAACAACCCCACATCCAACCGCCACAGCGGACATTGGTCCCGCACCTCCCCCATCTCCAACTCTATCCAATGCGGAGCGTGGTCGGAGATTGCAATGGCCGAATACTCGGCCTCCTCCACTCTCGGAATCAGTCCCCTACTCACCACGAAGAAATCTATCCGAGAGTAGACCCTATGTACGTGGGAGAAGAAAGAGTACTCGCGTGCCCTCGGCCTCACAAACCTCCATGGATCCACCCCACCCATCTGATCCATAAACCCTCTTAGTACCTTGGCCGCCGCCAGTCTCCTACCCGTCCTAGAGCTGGACCGATCCAGTGAAGGATCCAACACCGTATTAAAGTCCCCCCCCCATGATCAGACCTCCCGCCTCCAGATCCGGGACCCGTCCCAACATACGCCTCATAAAGCCCGCATCGTCCCAATTTGGGGCATACACACTAGCCAGTACCACCTTCTGTCCTTGTAGCCTGCCCCTAACCATAACATACCTACCCCCCTTATCCGCCACCACCTCCGATGCCTCAAACAACACATTTTTTCCCACCAGAATCGCCACTCCCCGGTTCTTCACATCCAACCCAGAGGAAAACCTGCCCCACCCATCCCTTCCTCAGGCGGACCTGGTCCGCCACCTTCAGGTGGGTCTCCTGAAGCATTGCCACATCTGCCTTTAGCCCCTTCAGGTGAGCCAGAACCCTCGACCGCTTCACCGGCCCATTCAACCCTCTCGCATTCCAGGTGACCAACCGGATCAGAGGGCACCCCGCCCCCCCCCTCCCCCGTTGACTAGCCATAGGCCGTCGACTGCCCGCCCCAGGCCAGCACCCCCTGCCCGACCCAGTCCGCACAGCGACAACACCTCTCCTCTGTCCCCCACAGCCCCCACCAGCTCCTTCCTGTCCCTACCAGCAGCAACCCAGTATTCCCCTTTCCCCCCCAGGCTAGGAACCCTCCCAGCCGCGAACCGTCCTCCATTTACTTCCGTGGGTCAGTTAACTTCTGCTGACCCCGGAAACTCCCGCCAATAACCCGACCCCTCCCAAAGTGGGATCATCCCCCAATCTATCCCTCCTCAAGGCACCGCTCCAGCGCAGGGAAGAACCAGTTAAGGCCCCGCCTCCCCCGTCACCATCTCCGCCCCCCAGCCCCGCAGCACGGGAAACCAGAGGAAAGCCCGCGCTTTCGCACTGCCCCACCACACCCTTCTGACGCAGCTCCCAAATAACAGCCCCACTTCATACCCCCAACCCGACATAGAATACAACAAACCCCCCCGACCCTCTCCGCAAGATACATAACTCAACCAATGCCCCACAGCAGAAAAAACATAGCAGAACAACACCCCCATAAATAACCATATCAAAATTGCAAAAGTACAAAAAAAAAGAACATAGCAACAGCAGAATCCAGCGCTAAGATATTACAACCGACCCCGCAACCCCAAACCCCTAGTTCAAGTCCAGTTTCTCCGTCCGCACGAAGGCCCACGCCTCCTCCGGGGAATCGAAATAATAATGCCGGTCCGAATAAGTTACCCACAGGCGCGCGGGCTGCAACATTCCGAACTTTATCTTTTGCCTGTAAAGCACCTCCTTCGTTCGATTAAATCCGGACCGCCGCTTAGCCACCTCCGCACTCCAATCCTGGTAGATCCGTACTACCCCATCCGTACTACCACTTACTGCTCTTCACCTTCTTGGCCCAGCGCAGCACACGCTCCCGATCACTGAACCGGTGGAACCTCACCAGCACCGCACGCGGTGGTTCATTGTCCTTAGGCCTCCTGGCCAGTACTCTGTGTGCTCCCTACAGCTCCAAGGGCAGATGGAAAGACCCGGCCCCCACTAGCGAGTTCAGCATTATAGCCACATAGGTTGTCAGGTCTGACCCCTCCAGCCCCTCCGCAAGGCCCAAGATCCGCAGGTTTTTCCGCCTCATGCGGTGATCAAGCTCCTCGAAGCGTTCCTGCCACTTCTTGTGGAGTGCCTCGTGCCCCTCCACCTTACTCACGAGGACCACGGCCTCCTCCTCTCGTTCAGTGGCCTGCGTCTGCAACTCCTTGATGGCAGCACTCTGGGTGGTCTGAATCTCCGACAGCCTTCTGTTTGTTTCCTGCAGAGAGCTCAGTACCTCAGCCTTGAAGTCTGTGAAGCAGCGCAGGAGAGCAACTAGTTGCTCCTGGGCCCACTGTTTCCACTCCTCTGGAGCTCTGCCGGTGGCCATCTTGGATCCCTTCCCCCGTTTTTTCTGGGGAGCTGCTGCTGCTTTTTCCCCCTTTCCACTCCGAGTTCGAGTCACGGACTGCGGGGAAAGTCGTTCAGCACACCTTCCCCCACCGGGAGACGTCGAAAAATTTCCGTTTTGGGCTCTAAAATTCCGTTTAAAACGGGAGCTCCCAAATGTGTGGCTTCCTACTTCATCATAGCCACCGGAAGTCTCCGAGGGACAGGTAGTATTAAGGAAGCAGGGAGACTGCAGAAGCACTTGGACAGGCTAGTAGAGTGCACAAAAAAGTGGCAGATGGAATACATCTGGTATGCACTTTGGAATGAAGAATGGAGGCATAGATTATATTCTAAATGGGAAAAGGCTTCTGAAATCAGAAGCACCAAGGGACTTAGGGGTCCTAGTTCAAGATTCTCTTCAGGGTAACGTGCAGGTTCAGTTGGCAGTTAGGAAGGCAAATGTAATGTTAGCATTCATGTCATAAGGGCTAGAATACAAGAGCAGGGATGTACATCTGAGGCTTTATAAGGCTTTGATCAAACCCCATTTTTAATATTGTGAGCAGTTTTGGGCCCCATAACTAAGGAAGGATGTCCTGGCCTTGGAGAGGGTCCAGAGGAAGTTCACAAGAATGATCCCTAGATGAAGAGTTTGTCGTATGAGGAGCAGTTGAGGATTCTGGGTCTGTACTCATTGGAGTTTAGAAGGATGAGAGGGGATCTTATTGAAACTTACAGGATACTTGGAGGCCTAGACAGAGTGGACGTGGAGAGGATGTTTCCACTAGTAGGAAAAACTAGAACCCTAGGCCACAGCCTCCTACTGAAGGGACGATCCTTTAAAACAGAGATGAGGGGGAATTTCATCAGCCAGAGGTGGTGAATCTGTGGAACTCTTTGCCACAGAAGACTGTAGAGGCCAAATCACTGAGTGTCTTTCAGACAGAGATAGATAGGTTCTTGATTAATAAGGGGATCAGGGGTTATGGGGAGTAGGCAGGAGAATGGGGATGAGAAACGTATCAACCATGATTAAATGGTGGAGCAGACTCAATGGGCCAAATGTCTTAATTCAGCTCCTATGTCTTATGGCTAACCTGTACCTCTGCTTGAATTACCCATCTTTACAGCATGTCTCATGATATCCTTAACCAATAAAAATCAGATCTTCATCTGGAAAATTTCAATCAAACCAACAGCCACAGCCTTTTGGGGGAGAGAATCCATATTTTCAATTTTCACTACCTTTCATGTGAGCAAATATTTCTTTATTCTACTCTTCACTGACCCTGCACTGATTTTAAGATTGTCAATTTGTTCTGGATCACCCAATCGAAAGGAACAATTTTGTTGTTCTTTTTTTCATTTTAAGCACCTCTATTATATCACCCCGCAACCTTCTGAACACAAGGGAATGTCAACCAGATTCGTGCAGATTAGTTCCTTCTGAACCCCTAGTGTATTTATTCATTTTTGGTCCCTCATTTTTTGAATCTGCAAGAATATCTACCCTTTCAAATCCCTTCATCATTTTAAAGAGTTCTGTCAAGCCACCTCTCAGCCTTCTCTTTTCTAACAAAAGGATTCCTAGCCTAATCGGTCTTTCTTGATAGTCATGACCCCTCAATTGTGGTTTTATCCTTGTGCTTTTTTTGCACTTTCTCCAATGTTTCTATTATTTTTATACTATGGTGACCAGACTATCCACAATCCTCTAAAGTATGATCTAATCAAGGATCCATACAAATGTAACATGATTTTCCTGCTTTTCGATTCATTTTTGTTTTCTAAATGGCCGCTTTTAAATTAATTGTTTTTCTGCATGCTTAACCCCATTTAGACTCATTATCCAAAATTATTTTTTTTTAAAGTTAGTCTTGGGTTCACTGACGTCCTTTAGGGAAGGAAATCTGCCGTCTTTCCTGGTCTGGCCTACCCGTGACTCCAGACCATCAGCAATGTGGTTGATTCTTAAGTGCCCTTTGAGATGGCCTAGAATGCAACTCAGTTGTATCAAAATCATTACAAAACCTACAAAAGGGAACTAAACTGGATGGCCCATCTGGTTTTGACCTAGGGACCGGAACCAACAATGGCAAACGCAGCCCTGTCGATCCCGCAAAGTTGGGAGAGCTGCATCGCAGACTAGTAAATCAACAGCCTGATATATTTATACTCACAGAATCATACCTCACACAGAATGTCTCAGACATCATAGTTACCATCCTGGGTATGTCCTCTTCCACTGACAGGTCATAACAACCAGAGGTGGCAGCAGCACAGTGGTATACAGTCAGGAAAGAATTGCCCTGGAAGTTCTCAACATCATCTCTGGATCCTATGGATCTGGATCCTATGACGTCTCATGGCATTAGTTCAATTATGGGCAATGAAGCCTCTTGCTGATTGCCATCTACCACCCACCTACCCCCCACCTCACCTGATGAATCAGTACTCCTCCATGTTGAACACCAATTGGAAGAAGCACGGAGGGTGGCAAGGGCACGTTATGTACCCCGGGTAAGGGACTTTGATTGTCCACCTGAAAGATTGTCTCGAATGCACCACTCTTGACCGAGCTGGCCGATTCCTAAAGAACATAACTGCTAAACTGGGTCTATAGCAGGTGATGAGGGAACCAATAAGAGGGAAAAACTTATTTTACTTTGTCCTCGCTAATCTACCTTTCACAGATACATCTGTCCATCGCAGTAATGATAATGTGGAGTCCTTGCCTTCGGTCTTCACATTAACCCTGCATTATTAACTTTATTCACTATATCAGATTGTCTGGCTCATTAATGGTCCAATTCAAGATTGTCAGGGCAGTTGTACAATGGGAGTGACTCCATGCTGAACTACAGCAAATCTCAGCTCTATTAGGCTCTTAAGAATGATCGCCATTGGAATTTCCTTTCACCCCAGTACTGGAAAGTTGTTTTGGTAATATCAGCCATGAGTGCAACAGGCATGCAGACCCATGCGCACTTGGGAATTTAAGACCAGTCTGAATAATATGTTGATCAAGAAGTGTTGGAGCCAGAAAGGGGATACTGGTAAATGTACAGCAGGTGTACTGACTATTTTTGGCTCTGTGCACCTCTAAGTCAAAGCTGGCCCTGGCTGCTGTTCTGCTGGATTCTCTATGAAGCTGTTCTAAACTTTCCATATGCACTTTCATTAGTAATCAATTGTGTAGGGTAGGCATGGGGGCAATGCATATGCTAGAAATCTCCTTCTATGTAACGTGTTTTAATATTGTTTGCATTGCATACATGATAGAGGGTGGGGAAGAAGAATAGGAAAGTGTTTATTATCCAATGACTTCTGTCTCCCTCATTATTATCTTTTAAGTTAACATTTATGTAACAAAGAAAGTATGCTGCACTTTTTGATCTGCTTTGATAAAGATATTACAGGTATATTGAAACTTTTTTTTTACAAGGTTTAATGTTATAATCAGCAGTAATATTGTAAAGGTATGGATGAATCATATACTGGCTGGTAACGTACAGGACAAAAAGCGCAGACTAACTTTACCTTTTTCTTGAAGACCTAAGAATGTATTGTGAAACGATGCAAAACTTACTGGCAACCATCTTTCCATTGGTAATTTCTTAAGTATTTCCTCCCAACATCTGTTGTGCATCAAGGAAGCCCATTCTGAAGAAGGTTTGAATTCAATTATATAAAAATCCATCAAAGCATTCTCCCATTT
Source organism: Scyliorhinus canicula (assembly GCF_902713615.1). NCBI lineage: Eukaryota > Metazoa > Chordata > Chondrichthyes > Carcharhiniformes > Scyliorhinidae > Scyliorhinus > Scyliorhinus canicula. Next base: position 183,609,814 of record NC_052150.1, on the reverse strand, counting down.
TTCTGAAGTCTGGAAGGATGCAGCTCTCTGATAACGCTGTCCAAGTGTGTATGCGTGTAATGAACATCAGCAAACCTTTTAACAGCCAAGCATGGGAAACCTGTGCAACTGTACAGGATAATTGAAAATTCAGGAGTAAAACCAATTCAGTTGTGCCAGTCTTTTCAATGCAATTGGCCCAAAATCATTGTCACCTGTAAAAAAGATTGGAGCATCTCAAGTGCAGTTGCTTTCAGCATAAGAGTTTCTGCTATATGTTGTACTAGTTCAGTCAAGATACAAGCTAGCTACAGTTCCATATGTCCTTTCCTTTGTCTTATTCAAAAATTAAGAAGTTGGTTACTCAGAAATACCGACTTGACCCTGATTTAAAAATGCTTTTTTCAGTGATAAAACTATTTTATCTGTATTCATCAAACCACAACAAATTACCACTCTTTAAAAATATCAAGGATAATTTTTAAGCTAATATTTTTCAAATCACTTTTTAAATCACTGCTCCGGTTCATGATAGACTTTATTCTGCAAATTGGGTCAAGCAGAAACTCAGGGAAAACACACTTATCGAAACCATTGCCATTCTGGGCGCATTAACGACTGTGCCCAGGAAAACCTTTACCCCTCAGTATTTTATACTGAGTTTGGCTTAAGCGTTAATTCTTAAACAAGAAGGAATCACATAAGTGAAAAACACATTGAAGAATTCTGTCTCAGCATGATGCAGTGATAATTGGCAGGTTGTTGGGAAGGCAAACGGAATGTTGGCCATTATTGCAAGAAGAATGGAGTATAAAAGTAGGAAGGTGCTGCAACTGCTGGGCTTCAGTAAGACTGCATCTGGAATACTCTGCAGTTTTAGTCCCCTCGTTTATGGAGAGATGTAATTGCAGTGGAAGCAGTTCAGAGAAGGTTCATTTGCTTGATTACTGGAATGAAGGGATTGTCTTATGAGGAAAAGTTGAGCCCATGCCTATTGGCGTTCAGAAAGATGAAACGTACAAGATTCTGAGGCCATTTCACAAGATAGCTGCTGAGAGGAGCACAATTCAAAAAGGGGTTCCCATTTAAGACTGAGATGAGGATGTATATTTTCTCTGAGACTTTAAATTGTACCTCTTCCCCAGAGGGTATCAGAAGTTGGGTCATTCAATATAATCCAGGCTAAGTGAGATAGATTTTATCAACAAAGGAGTCGAGGGTTTTGGGGAGATAAGACTCGAAATTGGAGTCAGGGTAATAATCCAATCAGCCATGATGGTACTGAATAGTGGAGCAGGCTCAAGGGGCCAAATGGTCTACTCCTCTTTCCTCTGATCTTATGAGGAGTCTGCCAATTTACAGTTCAGTGCTTTGCTAAAGAGGCAATTGAATCCCTGTTCCAGCGCAAATCTAGCTTCAAATGTTTCAGTATTAGACATTATTCCCATTTAGCATTGGACAGGATTTCCTGACATGCGTAAAATAGGAAGGTTAATTATTCCACTGAAGTACAACCGATGTATTGCTTTCAATGGAAATTCATGTCCCCAATATACAAGTCCTCAAGGTACGTATGATTTCATTCTGAGGCAATCAAATGTGGCTTTGTTCTGAAGGCGAAAGAACAATGATGGATAGATTCTTGCATGGCATTGACCTAGAAGTGCAGCCATGGTCAATAACATCTCTACATTAGTCCTGGAGCCAGCAGCGAATAAATACAACAAAGCAAATGGATGAACCAGTGCTCACATTGAGCAGACACTGGGACGCCAAATCAAGGTTTCAGATTCTCACACCAGTCCATGGCACCTTACAATGTGTCCAAGAAAAGGCTCTGAAAGTTATCGCAGAATGCTATCCATTGTTGTGGCAGCACGGTGGCATAGTGGTTAGCTGCCTCACAGCTCCAGGGAGCTAGATTCAATTCTGGCCTCGGTCCGTGTAGAGTTTGTATTTTCTCTCTCTGTCTGTCTGGGTTTCCTCTGGGTGCTCCGGTTTCCTCCCACAGTCCAAAGATGTGCAGTTTTGGTGGATTGGCCATGCTAAATTGACCCTTAGTGTCCAAAAAGTTAGGTTGGGTTACGGGATAGGATGCAGACTCGATGGGCCGAATGGCCTCCTACTGCACTGTAAATTCTATGAATGTTGCCATGAGCAAAGATCTCACACCATGTATACATATGGCTATGTAGATGGTAAAACTGGCTAAATAGACTCAAAACCAATATATCCCCCTGGGATGGATGAAAAGCAAATAGATCTGAGGCACAGGTAACCATTATGAGGGAACTAATGGAGACTGGGAAGATACAAGTATATTGGAACCTTGCTAATGGGTCCATAGTCAAAAAGAGTGACAAAACAAGACATCAGCAACCCCAAACCCTTTTGTCTTCCTTCCAGTCCATGTAAAATTATGGAATAAATGATCAGGAATAAACTGCCAGTATAGATTCAGAGGGAAAGATCCTACCTAAAGTTTTTGAAGCAGTGACAACACACAATGGCATAAGCCTTATGATGGACTGTAGTTTGATTTCCTAAATAAGATTCACATCAAAAATTATTACTTAAATTCAAACTGGAATTCAGGGTAAATCTTTGAATGGATAACAAACCGAGTAAAGGATGGAAACCGGTCAATGCCTGTTAGCGGGGTTATTGTAGAGTGAGCGAAGGGGGACTGAATTAGATGCCTATGAGTTTAGTTCTGGCACACTGCTGTTTCTAATTTACATAAATAACCTGGATTCAGAAACTTGGTGCAAAGTAGTCATTTTCGCAGATCACAGCAAAAAGGAATTGCAATTGAATTGGACAAGACATTTCAGCAAATACATAAAGCGTAAGTGCGGAAAGCATAGCAGTTAGAATTTAATGTTGATAAATGTGCGTGCTACATATAGCCAAAAAACTACATGTTCATGCATATTGTCTGAAAGGTGCTGAAATAACAAAGGATGAAGCTGAAAGGGATCAAGGTGTCTGTAGATTTGCCACCGAGCATGCCCAATCAATGCAGAAAGCAGTCAACAAAGCCATACAATATAGCCGCAGAAGAATCTAAATCAGAGGAGATATTTATCAAACTTCATATGCTGAAATAATGTCAATTCACCCAGTTGGCTCTCTAAGGCTGTGCAGGAGACAACATGACGGTTTCAAAGACGAACAAGGGAGTTTTCCTCATTACTTTGTCATCATTTATCTTGTCCAACACCAAAAGGACTGACCCCAGTATGCCAGAAGAGACACCTGGGTCAGGTTGGCCATGTATACAGGGAAACCTCTATGGATTGTAGGTTACCCATGGGCAACAGACTGTCCGACTCTTTCTGATAGTCGTACGAGGACCAGGGTCTAGTCTTCTGTGCAGAGACTGGCATCAACAGATACATTTGGGCTGGTGGCAGATTTTCAAAATGGGAACTGGCAGTCTGTATGAGGTCAGAGGAAAATACCCTAAGGTATTTCAGGAAGGCTTTAGTAAAATCAAGGTAGCAAGGGCAAAATTCTGTGTAGACCCTGTAGGATACCCTACCCAAGTATTTCAGGGCATGACCGGTCCACTATGCTTTGTTCACCAAAATTTGAACAATTGGAGAGTCGTGGCATCATACACCCAGGACAATTTGTGGAATGGGCTGAGCCAGTCGTCCCATAAGACAATAAGACATTGGAGCAGAATTAGGCCACTCAACCCATCGAGTCTGCTCCGCCATTCAATCATGGTCGATTCTTTTCTCATCCCCATTCTCCTGCCTTCTCCCCATAACCCCTGATCCCCTTATTAATCAAGTCCCAGTCCGACATGTCAGTCCACCTTTGTGGAAGCTATAAAAACAGAGCCTCCCACCTAGCCCAGTACCCATGCAGTGCATCGAGGATCTCTATGCAGAAGTGGCAGGAGGCCACATTTATTAAGTTTGATATGAGCCACACACATCTCTAGCTAGAACTCGATACGGCATCCTGAAAATACATAACTATCAGTACCCATTAGGACTTGTAGGAGTACACCCGCCTGCCTTTTAGACTTACGTAGGCGTGCTGTTTTCCCATACATAATGGAAAATATCCTTTAAGGGATGGCAGTGTACCGAGATGATGTGCTAATCAAAGGATCCACCAAAAAATAACACGCGATAAACCTGGAGGAAGTACTACGACAGTTCTCTAACACGAACATCTGCCTCAAGTGGGAAAAGCGTGTGTTCCAGGTGGGCGAGATAACATGGGCAAAATTCTCCGACCCCCAGCAGCCTAAAATCCCGCCCCCGCCGTGGCAGAGATTCTCCGCCACCCGGGAAGTGGCGGCGGCAGGAATCTCGCCACTCCGATCGGAGAGGCCCCTGCGATGATTCTCCGGCCCGAATGGGCCGAAGTCCCGCCGTTGGGAGGCCTCTCCTGCCGCCGAGATTTAAACCACCTCTGGAACGGCGGGCTCAGCGGCGCGAGCTGGCCCCCGGGGTCCTGGGGGGGGCGGGGGGGATCGAACCCCGGGGGGTGCCCCCACGTGGCCTGGCCCGCGATCGGGGCCCCCCTGCTCAGACTACGGGCCAGTGCCCTGGCTGCACTATTTTCTTCCGTGACCGGCATGGCCTCCGCCATGGCGGAAGCGGAAGAGAACCCCACATCGCGCATGCGCCGGCAGTGACGTCAGCGGCCAGCTGCCTTTCGGCCAGCCCCGCTGCCGGGGGGCGCCGGTGTTTTGCGCCAGTCTTCTGGAGCTAACCGCTCCAGCGCGGGGCTGGCCCCCAAAGGTGGGGAGAAGCGACCCCTGAGTGGTTGGCGCAACTCCCCTACTCCGGGACCCTCCGTCACGCCGGGTAGGGGAGAATGCCGCCCCATATCTCTGGTACCGCATCGATAAAGATGGCCTGCATCCTGCAGAGGACAAAGTGAAGTCCATAAAAGGGCACCGACCTGGCGAAGCACAACCAAACAGATGTCATTCCTGGGCCCCATAAGTTATTACGGGAAATTCATCCCCAACTTGGCTACTTTCCTGACACTCCTATATGCACTGTTGAAGAAGCACAAGAAGTGGTCGTAGCAGATAACGGAAGGAAGCATTCACTAATGTGAAACAACAGCTGCTATCGTTCAACATCTTAGTGCACTACGATCACACAGGACGGTTGGTACTAATGTGCGATGAGCCTCCGTATGGAGTGGGGCAGTGCTCTCCCATTAACAGGAGCTCTCCAGGAGCTACATCTGGTGGGTCAGCCTTGACACGGACATTGAGAACTTGGTGAAACAGTGCCCTTTGTGTTAGGGAAACCAGAAGCTCCCACCTTCGGTGTCGGTGCACCCATGGAAGTGGCCAGGGAGACCTCAGTTACGGGTAAATGCAGACTTCGCATGGCTGTTTGTGGGATCGATGTTCTTAACTTGGTCAACTCCCATTCTAAATGGATGGACACACTGGATGTCCTCCACAACTTCCAATATGACCATAGAGGAACTCCGGCAATCATTTTGCATTCGTGGGGTACCAGAGCTCCTTATGTCAGACAACTCCCCTTCACTAGTGGAGAATTATAATTATTATTATTATTCTAATAATAATATTTTTAGTGCCACAAGAAGGTTTCCATTAAAACTGCAATGAAGTGACTGTGAAACTGCCCTAGTCGCCACACTATAGCGCCTGTTCAGGTAAACTGAGGGAGAATTGAGAATGTCCAATTCACCCAACAAACATGTCTTTTGGGACTCGTGGGAGGAAACCAAACCACCCGGAGGGAAGACACAGGGAGAACGGGCAGACTCCGCACAGACAGTGACCTAAGCCATTAATTGAACCCGGGTCACTGGCAGAGTTACAGGCATTTGTGAAGTCTAATGGGATTAAACCAGACCATCCATCCATCCTCAAATGGGCAGTCCAAATGTTTAAAAGCGGCACGAAGAAACAGACCGCTGGTTCTCTCAACACCAAATTGGCCCAGTCCCTCTTCGATTACAGGACCCTGCCACACACTGCAACGGGGGTGTCACCAGTGGAGTTGCTCATGGGCCATCGACTCTAGACCAGACTCAGCTTATTGTTTCCCAATCTTTTGGGGGGGGGTGGGGGGCCGGGTAGGACTGTAAGGAAGCACATGGACCGTCTTAAGAGCAGGGATCTCTCTCCTGTTGAAACTACTCTGGACGGGCCGACACCCTCAACGTCCTTTGCCCTCTCCTCTGGATGAGGGACTCAGTCCATAGGAAACCTGAGAGTTATACCTGCGAGGACAGAGACTCTAGATCAGAAATGGCGACAGACGACTGACCCTCAGCCAGAGGTCAGCATCTAAGAGGAGGCCCCAATAATGACCCTTGGACCCTCTGCCAGGAAGCGACGATCTGCTATCCTCTTCACGCCTGGTTCTACTAGTTGTTGACCTGAGGTTGTTCACCAAGAAGAGAAGGAGGCTTCATTGGCATGGAAATTGGGGGGGGGGGGGGGGGGGGGGGGGGGGGGGGGGGGGGGGAGGGGGAAGGGGGGGGGGGGGGTTTGTCTGGACTTACTAGGGAATGGGTTGTAGGATGTGATAACCCTCAAGAGGATCATGGGAAATCACGAATTGGTCTCCCTTTGGGGCATATAGTGTATGTGTTCCCCTGGTAGTGGGCGGAGGCCTGCCCAGTGGGACTGGTTAGTGAGCCCTTTAAATGCTGCTCCCTGACTCGGAAATGGGAGTTCCCATAGTCCCGGCTGGGACATTTGTGTTGCACGGCACGGTAGTGACTTTACTTTTGAGTTAAAGTAAACCTGTTTAGCCTTCTTGTGTCTCCTGGATTATTATAGGTGTATGCCTCAATTGCTGAGACACATAGCAAGAAAGAATTTGTGAGCAGTAAAGGGATGCTGGAAATGTCATTCAAAACACTATTATTCTTATTTGATGACACAATTTTGTTTGTTATTCGACATGCCGTTGTGATTTCCTTCTAGATTTGTAGCAAAGACCAATGCAGCACTTGACAATTGAACAAGCAATTCAGGACCATAACAAAAGACCAGTGGGCCCAAAGAGAAAATGCTGGAAAATCTCAGCAGGTCTGGCAGCATCTGTAGGGAGAGAAATGAGCTAACATTTTGAGTCCGATGACTATTTGTCAAAGCTAACAGACAGAGAAAGTGGGAAATATTTATACTGTGGAGAGAGAATGAAAGATGAGGTCATAGCTACAAAAACCCAGGGAACTGGGGTGCTAATGGCCACAGAAGCCAAGGGGAAAGAGTGCTAATGGCAGTCCCCAGAGAGAACAAAAGATGTGAAAGGTCAAACAGCAGGAAGACTAACATCAGAGGATGAATTGTAGATGTGGGGGGAGGAGAAGAGGAAGCAAAGAGGAGAAAGGTGGATAAGATTGGGGGCGGGAATTAAATATATGTTAAGAAATGTGCCGATGTAACCTCATGACTATTTTCTTTTTTTTTGTTTGTTTGTTTCACTGCGTGCGGGTGTATGGGCTAAAGGAGCCGATGTATATATTTGGACAAGGGAAGTGATGGGACTTTCACTCAAAGTGAGGGCTCTTTGTGGTTTAGGTGGATATGTGGGGTTTGTGTGCTAAAAGGGGATTTTTGGGCTTTCCTAGGGTCGGGCAAGGGGGAAAGGGACCTGGGCGGGGGCCTTCACGCTGGCCAGTGAACAGGAGTGAGGTGGGGGGAGGGGCTGCGGCCATCAGAGCCTGGCAGAACAGGATCCGAGTGGTCTAGCCGGGGTAGAAAGTTGGGGGTGAAGGAACCGAGGTTGGGGGGAAGGAGTTTTACAAGAGGCAGTAGACGGGAGGAGTTGGGTGGGGAGGGGGGGGGGGGTGTTACAACTCTTGGGTATCATGTATGGCACACTTTCAGAGGTTGGACGGCGTTGAGTGTGGGGGGGGGGGGGGGGGGGGGGGGGGTAGTGGACTCTATGGTGACCATGGATGGTCCTGGACTCCTTTTTTCTTTTTCTCCTTTGTTTTTTGTTTCCACCGTGGGAGGCTTTGTTTTATGGATGCATATATTGACAGGTGGGCTGTTGTTTGGGGGGGAGACGGGGGGTGGGAGGATGGGATCGTTGTTATTGTTAAGGGGATTGATTTTGTATTTGTTACCGTCTACTGTCTGTGGGTGGGGTGTAAATTTTGAAGGAAAATGTGAAAATGGAGAATAAAAACATTTATTAAAAAAAAGAAAGGAAGAAATGGTAAAAGACAGTTAAAATGAAATGGGATGAAAACAAATGGGTCGAGCTGATCATCTCGAGATGATCATAGAGCTGATCATCTGAAGTTGTTGAATTCGATGTTCAGGCCGGAAGGCTGTAGCGTGCCTAACCGGAAGATGAGTTGTTGTTCTTCCAGTTTACGTTGAGCTTCCCTGGAACATTGCAGCAGGCCAAGAACAGACATGTGGGCATGGGAGCAGGGTCTTTTGTTAAAATGGCAGATGTTGCCAGGCCTGCTGAGATTTTCCAGCACTTTCTCTTTCGTTTCAGATACCAGCATCCGCAGTAATTTGCTTTTAACCATTAGACCCAGCCTTCCCAGTCCTAATTAGTCAACCTTAATTTCCAGCTCACCATCCTCTCATCCAATCTCTCAGTCTTCCTGCTCCAGAAAATATGTCTTACTGATACAGGGAGCTGAGTTTTTCAACTCTATTGCTTTAAATTTGTTTTTTGGGAATGAATGAGTCCTGAGCTAAGATTGCAACGGTGGAGGCCCGACTCACTGCCAAAAATGTAGGTCTGTCACTTGATATCTGTGGAATCTTGAATTATCCCAACCACCTCATCAGAAACTGCCCAGCGCCCCCCCCCCCCCCCCCCCCCCCCCCCCCCCCCCCCCCCCCCCCCCCCCCCCCCCCCCCAAGAGAGTCTGGCAGTTTCAATTTGCAAGAGCTATTAGGATAACCTGACTACTTCCTGAGAAAGTAGAAGTGAGTGATGATATGCAGATAGGCATCAGGAATGTTGTATCGATTGTGGCAGTAGAGTTTCGATAAAAAAACTGGAAGTGCTGTTGCACCCAAGTCCCTGCTTGTAGGAATTCCACCTTGAAACTTTCCATTACTGAACCACATTACAATAAGACACGTTGCACTTGCACATTGACTGATTATTTACACAGTAAGAAGTCTTTCAACCAGGTTAAAGTCCAAATGGTTTGTTTCAAATCACTAGTTTTCGGAGCACTGCTCCTTCCTCAGGTGAAAGGGAGGTTCCAGAAACATTTGTATAGACAAAGTCAAAGATGCAAGACAATACTTTAATCTGGTGCTTTAAGACTTCTTACTGTGCTCACCCCAGTCCAATGCTGGCATCTCCACATCATGATTATTTACAAGTAGTGTTTTAATGAATCTCTAGAATTGCAATAATGCTGTACAGAAGTATCATTGTGCAGTCAATTAATCATCCTTTTTGAGCGTTTTGAGAACTTGTAAATTTGATTTACAATACAAGGCCCAAAAGAACAGGTTAATTTAAGTTAAAATAAACAGCTTTGCCCTCTTGTTTAGCTTGCAATAATTTAACCACCCACTCGAGACTAGCAGCTGAATTTTACACTTGTAATATCATCTAACGTGTCTGAATAAGCTTTACACCCAGAGCAATAATTATGGAAATACAGACCAATGTAACTCATCACTTTACAACACTGCCTTCACCAGATGTTTCGAGAGCTCCCTTAATGTTAAATTATTGTGGATTTTTATATCAAGTCTTGTCGATAGTTGGGAAATAACTAAGCGAACATTAATCAGATTCCTAAACTGGACTTTAAAAAAAATTTGTTTATGGAACATGGGCATTGCTGGCTGTGCCAGCATTTATTTTTTTTTAATAAATATTTTCTTGAAGTATTTATGGTTTTATAACAACAACAGAAAAAAACAGTGTACATATAAATATAAACATAGTGCAAAGGCCGTCTTCCTCCCTCACAGGTCCCACCTTTCTTACACCCTAATCTAAACTAAACTGAACCCCAACCTCCCCCTCCCCTTTCTGCTGATGGTTAATTTTCCCCAAATAAGGGCTGCCACCTCCGAACGAACCCTCACATTGACCCTCTCAGGGCGAACTTGATTTTTTCCGGACAGAGAAAGCTAGCCATGTCAGTTATCCAGGTCTCTGTCTTCGGCGGCTTTGAGTCCCTCCAAGCTAATAGTATCTGTTTCCAGGCTACCAGGGAGACAAAGGCCAGAACATCTACCTCTTTCTCCTCCTGGAATCCCGGATCTATCAACACTCTGAAAATCGCCACCTCCGGACTCGGTGCCACCCTTGTTTTTAACACCTTGGACATGACAACCGCAAACCTCTGCCAAAATCCCCTAAGCTTCGGGCATGCCCAGAACATAGGAACATGGTTCGCTGGTCCTTTCACACACCTTGCGCACCTGTCTCCTACCTCAAAGAACCTGCTCATCCGGGCCACTGTCATGTGGGCCCGGTGAACGACCTTAAACTGTATCAGGCTGAGCCTGATATGTTGTGGATGCGTTGACTCTACTCAACGCATCCTCCCAGAGACCATCCTCTATCTCTCCTCCTAACTCCTCTTCCCATTTGTGTTTCAGCTCCTCAGTCTGCGTTTCCTTTGACCCCATGAGTTCCTTGTAAATGTCCGAAACCCTCCTTTCTCCCACCCACATTCTGGAAACTACCCCGTCCTGTATCCCCCTTGGTGGGAGGAGCGCGAAGGTTGAGACCTGCCTGCGCATGAAATCTCATGCCTGCAGGTACCTAAACTCATTTCCATCCATCAGTTCGAATTTCTCCTCCAACTCCCTCAGGCTGGGGAAGCTCCCCTCTATAAACAGATCTCCCATCCCCTCGATCCCTGCTCTCTGCCATCTCCGGAACGCTCCATCTAACCTCCCCGGGGCAAACCGGTGATTATTGCAGATTGGAGACCAGACCGATGCTCCCTCCACTCCCTCATGTCTCCTCCATTGCCCCCAGTATCTCAGGGCCACTGCCACCATGGGGCTGGTGGAGTACTGTGCCGGCGGGAATGGCAGAGGTGCTGTTACCAATGCCCCCAAACTAGTGCCCTTACATGATGCCGCCTCTACTCGCTCCCATATCGACCATCCCCCACCACCCACTTCCTAACCATGGCGATATTCGCCACCCAATAATAATTACTAAAGTTCGGCAGCGCCAGCCTGCCCTCCCACCGGCTGTACTCCAGCATCCCCTTTTTTACTCGTGGGGTCTTACCCGCCCATACAAAGCCAGAGATCACCTTATTGATCCGTTTAAAGAAGGTCCATGGAATAAAGATGGGGCGACACTGAAACACAAACAGGAATCTCGGGAGGATTGTCATTGTCACTGTCTGTACCCTCCTAGCTAGTGATAATGGGAGCAAGTCCCACCTTCGGAAATCTTCCTTCATTTGGTCTACTAGTCGTAGCCGTTCCTATTCCTGTGCCACCTGGATGCCTAGGTACCGAAAGCTTCCCCCTACCACTCTAAATGGCAGCTCCCCAAATGGCCTCCCCTGCCCCTTTGCCTGGATCACGAACATCTCACTTTTCACCATGTTCAATTTATGCCCCGAAAACCGACCAAATTCCCCCAGAATCCTCATAATTTCTTCTATCCGTTCTTGTGGGTCTGAAACATAGAGGAGCAGGTCACCTGCGTATAGCGAGACTCTGTATTCCACCCCTCCCCGGTCCAGCCCGTTCCAGCCCTTTGAGGCTCTCAACGCAATTACCAGCGGTTCTATGGCCAATGCAAACAGCAGTGGGGGGAGCCATATCATGGCCTCGTTCCCCGGTGCAACTAAAATAGCCTGATGTCAACCTGTTTGTCCGTACACTTGCCTGATGTCTAACCCAGTCGATGAAGCCCCGTCCAAACCCAAACCGCCCCAGCACCTCCCACCATTCCACCCGATCAAATGCCCTCTCTGCGTCCATTGCGACCACTACCTCTACGTCCCTACCCTCTGGGGGCATCATAGTCACATTCAGCAGCCTTCTAACATTGGCCGCCAACTGCCTACCCTTAACGAATCCTGTCTGGTCCTCACCGATCGCATCTGGAACGCCGTCTTCGATCCTAGAGGACAAGATTTTGGCCAACAGTTTGGCGTCTACATTTAGTAGGGAGATCAGTCTGTGGGACCTGCATAGCTCCGGGTCCTTATCCCTCTTCAGAATCAATGAGATCATGGCCTGTGATATCGTCAGGGGAATCACCCCTCCCTCCCTTGCCTCATTAAATATCCTCATCAGCAGCGACCCCAGTATCCCAGAGAACTTTTTATAAAACTCCACTGGGTACCCGTCCAGTCCTGGGGCTTTACCCGATTGCATGGCCTTCAGCACTTCTGCTATTTCTTCCAACCCGATCGAGGCCCCCAGCCCTTTACCAATCCTTTGTCCACCTTCGGGAACCTTGGCCCTCCTAAGAATTGCCTCATCCCCTCCGGTCCAGCTGGGGGTTCCAACTCATACTGCCTGCTGTAAAACTCCTTAAAAACAGCTCTCCTGTAACCACCGCCTTCAGCACCTCCCAGACCATTGCAGCCAAGACTTCCCCCGCATAATTAGCTTCCAGATAGTTCTGGATACATTTCCTCACCCGCCCGCACACCACCTCATCTGCTAAAAGTCTGACATCCAAACTCAAGTGCGGGTGTTGGCCACCTTCCTGCGAATCCAGGTCCGGGATCTTCCCCAACATCCTTCTTATGAACTCCACTTCATCCCAATTCGGCGTGTACACATTCACGAGCACCACCGGCAACCCCTCCAGCTTCCCACTAACCATAATGTAATGGCCTCCCACATCCGCAACTATTCTTCCTGCCTCGAATGACACTCGCTTATTAATCACGATCGTGACTCCTCTAGTCTTAGAGTCCAGGGCATCTCCTGCAACATTGCCATGTCTGCCTTCAATCCCCTAAAATGCACAAACATGCGTGCCCTCTTAACGGCCCATTTTGCCCTCTTACGTTCCATGTGATCAGCCCGGTTGCCCTTCCCCCCCCCCCCCCCCGCCCCCCCACGCCGATCAGCCATCACCTTTCTTGGGCCAGTCTCCTGCTCGCGCCCACGCATCCGCAGACCTGCCCCCAGGCAGCCTCCATCCCCGACCTCCCACAACAAAGGTCCCTCCCCGTCAGCAGAACAGTTCCCCCCCCACCCCCAGTAACAGCACTATGCAAACCACCCCCTTCAACAAGCATAACATCTGCTCACTCCCCACTTCGCTTCTATGAGCCAGCCTGCCCAGCTAGCTTGGTAGCCCCCGCCCATGGCGCCAGATATTTTGCCACCTATTGTTCCCCCCCCTCCCCCACCCCCACCCCCCCCAATCGGACACACACATATGCAAAATAAAACAATCCCAACCCAATTGCCGAAAGGAAACACAAAGAAAATAAAAAAGAAAATTTCCATTCCCCATCAGTGCAAATGCAAACTTTAACTCTCAAATTTGCGGCAGGCCCCAAATCAATACAGAAGGCATTACAGATAACATACAAAAACAAAAACTTTGTTAACATGAACGCTGCAGCCAAGTTCAAACACCTCACTCCACTGCCAGCCCTTTCCTTCTCACAAAGGAACCCTCCGGGAGACCAACGATTCGCAAGTTCTGCCAGCGAGACCTATTCTCTAGGTCCTCCACCTTTTCCTGGAGCCTTTTCTGTTGGTCTCTCAACACCCCACCTCCAACTCCACTGCTGTTTGGTGTTCCTCCTGCTCAGTCAGTGCCTTCTCCACTTTCTGGATCGCCTGATCTTGAGCATCCAGTCTATGTTCCAGCCGTGCAATTGACTCCTTAATCGGGTCCAAGCATTCCTGTTTCTGCTTGGTGAAGCCCTCCTGTATGAACTGCATCAGGTGCTCCGTTGACCAATGGGTCGTCGAACAAGGACTCCGGTCAACTGCCATGCTTTCTCCCGCTGCAGCTTCAGCCCAAGTCTCTGTTCACCTATTTCTTCCTTGGCGAGCACTCCTGGTCCGCCTCTCCTTGCACTGATGTAGGATTCCTCTTCACAATTGCGTCCACCATCAATTTTCCGAATCAAATCTGACAAAAAATCGGGGGGAAAGGTCCAAAGGTCCGACCCGAGAGGGTGCCACCAAATGTGCGACCTACTCCTTCATAGCCGCCCCCGGAGGTCTGTGCCAGCATTTATTGCCCATCCCTAATTACCCTTGAGGAGGCAGTTGGGAGTCACCCACATTGCTGTGGGTCTGGAGTCACATATAGGCCAGACCAGGTAAGGATGGCAGATTTCCTTCCCTACAGAAAAGTAGTGAACCAGATGGGTTTATACAATAATTGATAATGGTTTCATGGTCATCATTAGACTTTTTAATTTTTTATTAAATTCAAATTTCACCATCTGCAGTGGCAGGATTTGAAGTTGGATTCCCAGAGCATTACTCTGGGTCTCTGGTTTACTAGTCCAGTGACAATACCACTATGCCACCACCTACCCTTATTCTAAATATGAAAATATGATTTAATCCAGTTCAATTAACATATATTACCAGCCATTTATCTTGAACCCCTTTATGTTGGATTAATTTGACAATATGGTGAAGTCCTAGTTCCGGGCCTGTACCAAATATTTACCGTCTGCGCTGACATCAGCATAAAATCTGGCAAACGTCCATTTAGAATGTTTTATAAGTCCTTAACATTATTAAGGGAGCCGTTGGTGAAATTGGCCATTGCTTCTTGAGACACAATACATGGCCCTGATCAGGCAGCTCTTCCAACAGAAGGAGATTCACCATCTCTGAGAGAAGGAAACTTTCCTGAAATCCGCAGTGGTGAGATCATGGGAAGCTGTAATAATAATTTAATAATAATCTTTATTGTCACATGTAGGCTTACATTAACACTGCAATGAAGTTACTGTGAAAAGTCCCTAGTCGCCACATTCCAGCACCTGTTCGGGTACACAGGGAGAATTCAGAATGTTCAAATAACCTAACAGCACATCTTTCGATACTTGTGGGAAGAAATGGAGCACCTGGAGGAAACCCACGCAGAAATGGGGAGAATGGGCAGCACGGTGGCCCAATGGTTAGCACAGCTGCCTCAGGGCGCCACGGTCCCAGTCTTGATCCCGGCTCTGGGTCACGGTCCGTGTGGAGTTTGCACATTCTCCCCGTGTTGGCGTGGATTTCGCCCCCGCAACCCAAAGATTAGGTGGCTAGGTGCATTGGCCACTCTAAAATTTCCCCTTAATTGGAAAAAATGAATTGGGTACTCTAAATTTATTTTTTAAAAGACACGGGGAGAACGTGCAGACTCCACACAGACCGTGACCCAAGCCGGGAATCGAACCTGGGACTCTGGCGCCGTGAAGCAACAGTGCGAACCACCTTGCTACCGTGCCACCCATACATCTGCTTACATTGGCAAACTGCTTATATGAACAAAATTAAGATGGTTCTCAACATATTTCAAGACGATAAGACTGAGGGGGTATTTTCCATTTTTGAAACTTAAGCACTGTGGTGGGTGGATTCTGCAGCACATATCCCGCTGGTTGCAGTGGAAAATCGTGCCCAATTTCACATTCGGAACCTCATTACTTATTCGTAGATGAGTAGCTCTTCAAATCACATGGGTGCATCTGCCCCGCCTTATGTAATGGGTCGAAGGTCAGGGTGCCATATTTAAATAACACCTGAAGACACACATTTCACTCTCTCCATTCCAACTGTCTCTCCAGAGACTAGGTTAAAGTCCAACAGGTTTGTTTCAAACACTAGCTTTCGGAGCACTGCTCCTTCCTCCTTCATCATTCACCTGAGGAAGGAGCAGTGCTCCAAAATCTAGTGTTTGAAACAAACCTGTTGGACTTTAACCTGGTGTTGTAAGACTTCTTACAGTGCTCACCGCAGGCCAACGCCGGCATCTCCACATCATGGCTCTCCAGAGACTTGTAGAGATGTCTGCACAGCAGAAAATGTAGACAGCCCCAAGGTTTAGCCACGACTCCCTCAAGGCATGGGTGTGAGTAGTACTCCAACACCAGGATGTTCATTACCCGAAGGATGCCTCTACCTTTCCTGACTGGGAGGCCTAGCAAGTCAGGTCAATGCGACTGGGAATCGCTCCTGCTACGTCATCGAATGCAGGAAGAGGATGAATGATCTCATCCTCTCTGCCAAGGTAAGTTAATCTTCAGCTCACTCCAATCATGCACTCTCATCATGCCATTATGCACTCAAACTGTTACCCTCTTTAGAGTTTGCGCACAACATTGGTGTGTATCGGTGCAGACTTGATGGGCTGAAGTGCATCTTCTGCACTGTGTGATTCGGTAATTAGCCAGGGACACGTAGCAGCACTGATCGTCTCACGGATACGTTCTCACGGATACATTCACATCGCTATCTCATCATCTGGCGGCATGATCTCCATCCTCAGCTGTTTCTCAGGACATACAGGAGGCTTACAACCTCTGCTCTATCCCTTCTCACATTTGTTCCTTTTGTCTTCATGGAGAACGTGCAGACTCCGCACAAACAGTGACCCAAGCAGGAATCGTACCTGGGACCCTGGAGCTGTGAAGCAACTGTGCTGTTGTGCCGCTCATGAAAAAAATCTCTCTTCCCTTCTGGCAGGTTCGGCAAAGGAGTCGGGCAAACATAAGCCCCAGCCCACCTCAGAAGAGGATGCCGAGGTACTATCTGAAGAAAATCCATCACTGTGTTCACACGCACCCTCCACCATTGCAGAGACACACACACACACCTTGGTGGGTCATAGTTCTAGGTCAGGCTCGGGCTCACCTAAAGAACACCTCACTGATACGTCTCCACAGCAGTCAGAGACATTATCAGCCCAGATCCCTTGAACTCTCAGGTCTGCTGGGGATCAGGCACCAGCTGAGATGATGTCAGATGATGAGCCTCTGCAAGCAGACACTGAGAAAATGCTGGAAATGCCAAGACTGTGACGGAACATCAGGCAGAATTGCAAGTCATTCAGTAGACTATCGTGAAGGATGGAAGAGTCCATCCGCATTCTGTCCATTTTCATGGCACCGGTATGCCAGCACCTCAAGGTCACCATGGGAAGGGTGGCGACTACCTTGGAGACCTTGATCCAGCAGGAATTGCCGGATTTGCACTCTGACTTGCACTCCAGGCATTGATGGCACCCATCAGTGGCCGAGCACCTTGACCTCTCTCCAGATGTCCCTTCTTATCAAGAAGGTCAGGGAGGAGCCCTCAGGCATTTATATGGAGGATAAGCGCCAGGCGGAAACCCCAGGGGCCCCCATACAGGTTACTCCAAGGATGTCCAGCAACTGAGACGCAGCTGTGGTCCCATCAAATCGAGCTGGTCAGGATGAGGAGCGTGCATCTGCCCCTGAGCAGAAGACATTTGTCAGACCGAGGCCCTACTTGCCTTGGACCACCAGAGGATGTCCGCAAAGGACATCACAGACAACCGGGTGTAGCAGTCTGCAAGCTGCTTCCATCTCTGCTTTGGATGTTGGGGCTGAACCTAGGCGTAGTGTTAGGAAAATGAAGAAATATGAACAGCACTTGTGGTTTGCAGGTATTCGATCAATGTATAAATCTTCTACTTTCGTAAATACATTTGATGTCAATGAGAATGGTTTGACATTGTGCATATTCATTGGTGGGAGCCATGTCTCCCTTTGTGAGCTTCATATTCGTGGATGTGAAGCTCAATCAAGATATTTACCAAACCCTTGTGTGATGTCAGGGAGATGTGTCAAAATCTTTCTTGGAATTGTGAGTCAAATGAATATTGCTTGTGAGACAACGTTGTATGGGGTGGGGGGGTGCTCAGCAATGTACAGCAAAAACTTCCATTTTGTCTCCGAATCAGTAATTGCAAAGCACAAGACCTGACAAGATGATGATCTCTCTAACCATGCACTCATTTCACTGTCACCTGTCGTTTCTCATTAAGGTGGGCATGACTGCATTAAGTTCTTTGATACAACATTAGCTGCCAAAATAACACAACCATATCCCTCACCACACTGCGTATTTCCCCTCCAATTTGTGTAGTTCCATTTCCATTCCAGCTCCTACTGTGTCTGCTTTCCTGTCTTTCATGTTGTGCTCCAGCTTTCCCACCCTTGGTCTACCCAGTACCTGCAATCTTATCGTTTCTCCACCCTCCCTCAACCTTAACTTTTTTCTCCTGTGTCTCTTTTCCTCATTCCCCACACCCCCACACAAAAGTGTCGACTTTCCCTTCCCAGGATGCGTACATACAGGGTTCACTGCTGACAGTGCAATGGCATGGCACTAAGGGACAGGAAGAATATGGCCATCTCAAGTTGCCTGCGCGTTACTTCTCCTGGAATCTTACCACTATCAAGGAGTCTTGTGCATGTCTTCCATGTTGTGTTCTTCAATGGCATCATCACGTGAAAGCTGACCCTCCTCTCCCTCTTCAAGTTCCTAACCTTCCTGCTGTTCGTTAGCCAAGGTGCTCTCAACTTCCTCCATTGCCCCTTCTGGCAAGGGATGTTCCCATTGAAGTGGTAGGTTGTGAAGGGTGAAATTATATGGGAGTCCTTCTCTGAGTGTACTGCATCTTTAGGATGCCAATGGTCTGTTCAATTATGGATCATGTGGAGCAATGCACTTCCTTGTACCTCTTCTCCGAGTACCTAAAGAGCACCCTGAGGATGATGCACAGGTGTCAGGAGCCATCATTTGAGTCCGTACCCCTTATCAACCAAGCAGATTATCCCAGTACTTGCTGAAGCCCCTTGAGTATGTGAGGCACCTGGGAGTAACTCAGGATGTATGAGTCATGGCAACTGCCAGGGTACCTGGCACAAATGTGCATTATGAGGTTCCAATGATCGCACACCACTTAAACATTGATGGAGTGGAACCCTTTCCGGCGACAAGCACCAAGGGCTGATGCCAAGCAACCCTTAAAACCACAGGTGAGCAATTGATTACACACACCGCTCTTATGAAGCCTGAGATAGCTGCAAAACGTGAAATTTAGCAGCCTGGCTGTCTTCAAGTGAGGTGAATAAAATGCCAATCTGCACACTTGACATCTCAATCCCAGAGAGTTTGGGAAAGTTATGGAGCCATTCATTTTTTTTTTTTGTTTTTCAATCGACTTTATTTTACACGACAATTTGTACACATTATTGAGGTTGCCCACGACCACGGCCGAATCCGCCTCTAAACTGGAATTCTGTAGCTGCAGCAGCACCAGCTTCAGCCTTCTTGTCTGACCCAAGGGGAGCAGTCCGCCTGTAAGTGTCCCTGTCAGCTTCACCTCGAAGACGAGCTGGACGGTCCTCACCGAGACCTTTAGGTCTTGGCCTGGCTGTCTCAGGTCCGGTCTGGCGACGTAGGGTAGCAAGAACAATTTCTGGAGGAAGGTGAAGGTAGTCACGTAGGTACTGGATGCCTTCGTTTGTCAAGTACCAGTAGAAGTGTCACCAAGCAAACTGCTCCTTTACATAACCACGTGATGTCAAAGACTGCGTGGCCTTCATTACGTGTAGGTTAGGGACATTCTTGTCTGCCAACTCTGGATATTTTGGCATATGCACATCCTTCTTTGCCACCATTACCCCCTCCTTGAAGAGGAGCTCATAGATAGCTATACGGTTCTTCTTGGGCATTAGCATCTTGAGCTCTTATAATGGGGCTAAATCAGGAAAAGCATGGAGCCATTACTGACATGCACCCCATCAACAAGTTTGACCCTCCAATCTCAGATCTGGCATACTGATTGCACTTAACTTGCGCATGAATTATGACTGGATGTCCTTTGGGCCATTATTCATGCCAATTGAAGAAAGCCCATGAGAGACCTTAATTGATTATCTGGCGTATATGCAGCAGTTGTACCTCTTGCATTCCCATTTTTCACATTCCTGTGTCTTAATTCTGCAATGGAGTGACTGTACAGTGAAGACCATGACTCCGGAGTCTCTTGTTATAGTGCTCAAAATTGCAATGGCTCCCATAAAATGGGGCTCCTCATGCTGCCTAGGGTACTCCTACACTGACTCTTACCCGTTCGGTCCAGGCTCTTTATAGTTTTGATCTCTGCCTGCGCCATTAAATCAACTTCATGAGACAGTGCTGCTCAAACATTACATCAAGACCAGCTTTGCCTCTATGCCTCAATCTTCCCAATACCCACTGGGAACCTCACCCCTACCCATCTTGAGACTGTGTGCACAGTCACGTGCAGAGGCGTGCCACCTCTTTCCCCGCACCAACAAGTAAGGTTCACATAACCCCTCAATATTACCTCTTCCACCCTTAATCATAGAATTATAGATTTTACAGTGCTGAAGGAGGCCATTCGGCCCATCGAGTCTGCACCGGCTCTTGGAAAGAGCACCCTACTAAAGGTCAACACCTCCACCCTATCCCCATAACCCAGTAACCCCACCCAACACTAAGGGCAATTTTGGACAATAAGGGCAATTTATCATGGCCAATCCACCTAACCTGCACATCTTTGGACTGTGGGAGGAAACCGGAGCACCCGGAGGAAACTCACGCACACACGGGGAGGATGTGCAGACTCCGCACAGACAGTGACCCAAGCCGGAATCGAACCTGGGACCCTGGAGCTGTGAAGCAATTGTGCTACCCACAATGCTACCGTGCTGCCCCTCAGGGTGCAGATGCCTCTCTTCACTTTGACCATCCCATCTGAAGTAAGACAAGACCGTGATCATGCCCTACACACCAAGCTGTGCCTTTTCCTAATTGTGCACACAACCATTGCCCTTTCCTGGAGCAAGACTGTGACATACATGCTATGAATTGCTCTGCAGCTGCTGCAAAGCGCTAGGACTGACTTCACTCTGGCTCCCTGACCACTTAGTCCTATACCTGGGACCATGACCTTTGTTCTTTTTGCTTTCCCATTCCTTCCTGTTTGCTGACAATGTGCCCACTCCCCAATCTCCCATCCATGAGTTTCTGTGAAACCCCACCCTAAAGTGCATTCATTTCCCCTCCCTCACCTCCATCAGGCTTTTTGCAAGCCTTCTTCTCATCTGCCAAACTAACACAATCCCTCACCACACTAGGTACTTCCCCTCCAATTTGTGTAATTCCATTTCCATTCCAGCCCCTACTGTATCTGTGTTCCTGTCTTTCATGTTGGGCTCCAGCTTTTCCATCCTTGGTCTAGCCAGTGTGATGCGTGATCAATAAACACAGAAACAAAGGAGTAGTCCGAATCGAAGGCTTTAATCTACAAGAAGTGTGCCCAGGAGCTTGAGTACAGAAAGAACGATGGCTGCTGGGAATCACGGGTTCTTATACACCGCCTCGTGGGCAGAGCTACCTTCAACTCGACCAATGGGAAAGCAACACTTGGGCCAATGGGCAGCGAGCCTTCTCCACCAATAGCAGCTTACACTCCCAGGTACCGTAGTACCTCTAGTCATACTACCACATTCACCCCTTGTTGAGAAAGGAACCGGGGGGGGGGGGTTTGCGTGTGCTTGTTGAGAAGGCGGGGGGGGCGTCCAGTGCGGGCGGGACAAGGTACTGGGAGTATGACTAGCGATATGGGATTATACCTCTCCAGCGGCGGCTGCCCACTGGCCCGTAACTATATACAGAGATGTGTAATCACACGGCAAATTATTTACAGAGTCGGGGGTAAAAAAGGTCCATTAAAAGTTCATATCGACTCGATCAGCCGATCAGGGGCCTTGGACATCCTCTGCGAACTGCGGAGTTTCGTCGGAGATGTTGGAGATGCGGGCGTCCATGACTCCGGGAGCGATGATCCGGTCCTCGTGGAGGTTTCCACACCCTTAGACAGAGCTGGTGAGGGTCGGACCGTGCGGGGGGGCGTCTAGTCCTCTAGGCGGCGGCGGTGAGGGGGTTGGCGGGCCAGGGAGGGGAGTGCCTGTGGGGGGCAGTTGTGGTTGGAGGGGGGTGAGTGGGGCTGGTGCCAGGGGCGATGGCGGGGATCCGGTGGGCGCCAGGTCCCGTAGGGACACCGTGTCCTGTCGGCCGTCAGGGTACTCCACATACGCGTACATCCGATTTGTGCGCCTGTACGTGTTTCCGGAGCAGGATGGGCCCGGGGGCAGCCAGCCAGGTCGGGAGGGGGGTCCCTGAGGAAGACTTCCTGGGGAAGATAAGAAGGCGTTCATGAGGCGTTTGATTGGTCTTGTCTTACTTGCAAAGTAACGACCGGATTGAGTGGAGGGCGTCTGGGAGAACCTCCTGCCAGCCGGAGACTGGGAGATTTCGGGACCGTAGGGCCAGCAGGACGGTCTTCCAGACCGTACCGTTCTCCCTCTCGACCTGTCCGTTACCCCGGGGGTTGTAACTGGTCGTCCTGCTTTAGGCAATGCCCTCGCTGAGCAGGAATTGATGCAGTTCGTCGCTCATAAAGGAGGACCCCCTATCACTGTGTATGTAAGCGGGGAATCCGAACAGGGAGAAAATGCTGTGGAGGGCTTTTTTGATGGTGGGTGTGGTCATGTCGGGGCAGGGGATGGCGAACGGGAAGCGGGAGTACTCGTCAATCACATTGAGGAAGTACGTGTTGCGGTTGGTAGAGGGGAGGGGACCTTTGAAGTCCATGCTGAGGCGTTCAAAGGGACGGGAAGCCTTTATTGGATGCGCTTTTTCGGGGCGGTAGAAGTGCGGCTTGCACACCGTGCAGATGTGGCAGTTCCTCGTGACTGTCCTGACCTCCTCGATGGAGTAGGGCAGGTTGCGGGTCTTTACAAAATGAAAGAAGCAAGTGACCCCCAGGTGGCAGAAGTCCACGTGGAGGGCTTGGAGGCAGTCTACTTGTGCATTGGCACAGGTGCCGCGGGACAGGGCATCAGGAGGCTCGTGGAGCATCCCAGGACGATACAAGATGTCGTAGTTGTAGGTGGATAACGCGATCCTCCACCGCAAGATCTTGTCGTTTTTTATCTTGCCCCTCTGTGCATTGTCAAAGATGAAAGCCACCAACCGTTGGTCTGTGAGGAGGGTAAACCTCCTGCCGGCCAGGTAATGCCTCCAGTGTCGTAAGCTTCTACTATGGCCTGAGCTTCCTTCTCGACCGAGGAGTAGCGGATTTCGGAAGCATGGAGGGTACGGGAGAAGAAGGCCATGGGTCTGCCCGCCTGGTTGAGGGTGGCTGCCAGAGCTACGTCAGACGCGTCTCTCTCGACCTGGAAGGGGAGGGACTCATCGATAGCGCGCATCGTGGCCTTTGCGATATCCGTTTTGATGCGGCTGAAGACCTGGCAGGCCTCCGTCGACAGGGGGAATGTGGCTGTTTGGATGAGGGGACGAACTTTGTCGGCATAGTTGGGGACCCACTGGGCGTAATATGAGAAGAAGCCGAGGCAGCGCTTCAGGGCCTTGGGGTAGTGGGGGAGGGGGAGCTCCATCAGGGGGCTCATGCGTTCCGAGTCAGGGCCTATCACTCCATTTCACACTACGTATCCGAGAATGGCTAGACGGTCGGTGCTAAACACGCATTTGTCCTGTTGTAGGTCAAGTTCAGGAGCTTCGCGGTTTGGAGGAATTTGCGGAGATTGGTGTCGTGGTCCTGCTGATCGTGGCCACAGATGGTGACATTATCGAGATACGGGAAAGTTGCCTGTAAACCGTCTCGGTCGACCATTCGGTCCATCTCTCTTTGGAAGACCGAGACCCCGTTTGTGACACCAAAGGGAACCCTTAAAAAGTGATAGAGTCGCCCATCCGCTTCGAACGCAGTGTACTTGCGATCGTTCGCGCGGATGGGGAGCTGGTGGTAGGCGGACTTGAGGTCCACCGTGGAGAAGACCTTGTACTGTGCGATCCTGTTGACCAGGTTGGATATGCGGGGGAGAGGGTACGCGTCCAGTGCGTAAACCTGTTGATGGTCTGACTGTAGTCTATGACCATCCTATTCTTCTCCCCGGTCTTTACCACCAGAACTTGTGCTCGCCAGGGGCTGTTACGAGCCTCGATGACCCCTTCCTTCAAAAGCCGTTGGACCTCGGACCTGATGATGGTCTGGTCCTGGGCACTGTACCGTCTGCTCCTGGTGGTGACAGGTTTGCAATCCGGGGAGAGGTTTGCAAAGAAGGACGGGAGATCGACCTTGAGGGTCGCAAGGCTGCAGACAGTGAGGGGAGGCATAGGGCCGCTGAATTTAAATGTTAGGCTCTGGAGGTTACACTGGAAGTCTAACCCCAGGGGTGTGGCCGCGCAGAGGTGGGGGAGGACGTAGAGTCTGTCATTTTTAAACTCCCGCCCCTGGACCGTGAGATCCGCTATACAACACCCCGTGATCTCCACTGAATGGGAGCCAGAGGCCAAGGCGATTTTTTGCTTGACTGGGTAGACAGGGAGAGCGCAGCGTCTTACTGTGGTAGGGTGTACGAAACTCTCCGTGCACCCGGAGTCCAGTAGGCAGGTCGTTTCGTGCCCGTTGAGCAGGACCTTCGTTGTTGCCGGAGAGAGGGTGCGGTGTCGGGTCTGGTCCAGAGTGACTGATGTGAGTCGTGGCAAATAGTCGGACTCTTCATCGGACGGTGCCCATTGGTCGCACATGGTGGGGCGGGACAAAATGGCGGCGCCCGTCCCCCGCACGTGGCTTCGGAAGCACAAAATGGCGACGCCCCTAGGTAGCACGTGGCGCTGGGGGATGCGGGCAGCAAAGTTCGCGGGCCGCACGGGGCCCCTGGAGAGAGAGAAGGGGGAGTCCCGCGGCCGCTGCCCGCGACCGCCTTGGCCTGGCAGATGGACAAAAAGTGGCCTTTCTTCCCGCAGCCCTTGCAAGTTGCAGATTGGGCTGGGCAATGTTGTCGGGGGTGTTTTGCCTGGCCGCAAAAATAGCAGCGGGGCCCCGCAGGTTTTTCAGGGCGTCCTGCGGCACTGGCCTGGGGGGAGTCCGAGTCCGTGGGGGGGGGGAGAGGCTGAATTCCACGCTGCCCAGGGGGCCGCCGCGCGGTCGGGGGCGTATGAGCTGGCGTTTCTGTTCGCGACATCTAGGGAGGTAGCGAGGGACCGTGCCTCCGTGAGGCTCAAGGTTTCCCTTTCTAATAGTCTCTGGCGGATCTGTGGGGACTGCATGCCTCCAACAAAGGCGTCTCGGATGAGGAGTTCAGTGTGCTCACTAGCCGACACTTGCGGGCAGCCGCAGTTCCTCCCCAGTACGACTTACCAGGGACTCACCAGGGATCTGCTGCCTTGTGGCCAGTAAGTGCCGAGCGTAAACTTGATTTACCGGCCGGATGAAGTGTCCTTTGAGCAGTTCCATGGCCGCGTCGTAGTCGGTCGTGTCCTCGATGAGCGTGTAGATGGCGCTGCCGACGCACGAGTGGAGGATGTGTAGCTTCTGCTCCCTAGTCGGTACGTTTTCCGCCGTACTAAGGTAGCTGTTGAAACAGGCCAGCCAGTGCTTGAATGTGGCTGTTGCATTCGCTGCGTGGGGCTGAGTCATAGACAGTCCGGCTTGATGCAGAGCTCCAGCCTTTAAAATCTTATAGATTAAATTGATGCGCGATCAATAAGCACAGAAACGAAGGAATAGTCCTAATTGAAGGCTTTAATCTACAAGAAGTGTGCCCAGCAGCTTGAGTACAGAAAGAACGATGGCTGCTGGGAAACACGGGTTCTTATAATCCGCCTCGTGGGCAGAGCTACCTTCATCTCGACCAATGCGAAAGCAACACTTGGGCCAATGGGCAGCGAGCCTTCTCCACCAATAGCAGCTCACACTCCCAGGTACCGTAGTACCTCTAGTCATACTACCACACAGTGCCTGCTATCTTGTTTCTCCACCCTCCCCAACCTCGCCTTTTGTCCCCTGTGTCTCTTTTCCTCATTCTCCACACACACCCCGTCCAACAGTTACAATGCTGGTCTCTGATTGGGTTCCTGCCTGACTGAACTCTCAAAGAACACACTACAAAATAATGGAGTAAGCCAGTGAGGGGAGCAAGCCTATACCCTCGCCTGTGTGGCATCACTGGTTCTGTTCAGAATCTGGAATGACGCTGCAGCCGGTAGGCTCCGAATGATG
Organism: Scyliorhinus canicula; assembly: GCF_902713615.1. Taxonomy (NCBI): domain Eukaryota; kingdom Metazoa; phylum Chordata; class Chondrichthyes; order Carcharhiniformes; family Scyliorhinidae; genus Scyliorhinus; species Scyliorhinus canicula. The sequence goes on along the minus strand of NC_052150.1, from coordinate 183,583,814 downwards.
CACATACCTCTACGTCATAAGCAAAGTAAGCTGCATGGCGCTCAGCTCCAAACATGCTTCAAACCGATCTAATTCCATGCTGATGTTGAATGTAATTGGGAGGGGCTTCATGATTCTAGCTTATAGCATTTTTAATAAGAATTCATGAGATGGTAATGCATGTAAATAAGATTGCCGCCATAGATCAGAGGGAAACCCAACCTGCCACGAAAGCGATCAGTGGAAAATTACAAACTATTTTCCTGGCAGCAGGTTTCTGATTTTAGGCCTCAGTCCAAATTTTCCAACCCTGCCCACCATGAAACTCGCCACTGACGAGATGAAAAAATTCCATCCTGAAAATGGTTTCAATGTTGTCATAAGGAAGAATTTTCTCAGAGAGTCAGATTCCGACAAAATCAGCAGGTATCTGACTTTTCAGGTCAGATTTTTAATCACTCTGAGCAAACAAAATCCGAGGGCGTAGTGTATGCCGTCACTCTGGCAGGGCACGGCCTGATCGATTCAGCAAGCCCGGTTCCACAGAGATCAAGGTGCCATCTTTGAAGGAATGCCCGATTAGTGCTGAAATTAATTCCCCCCCGCCTCAAAACCCACATGGACACAAAGGGCCTCTTCCCCACAAGCATCGGGGCGACCATCACCACCACGGCAGTATTTGGGAAACTCCCCCTCACAACCAAGTCTCTCCCTCCCCTTCACAGGCATCAGCCCTTTCCTTGCTCCGCCCGCACGCAAAAGGGGAATCTGCCAATGGAAGTCCCAACTCCCCAGGAAGCCAGTCCCAGCATTGCCAACCTGTGCATATGACTCCACCCTCCCCCAGGGGTTTTACTTACCTTTGCGACCCGGGCTGGAACTCCTCAATGGAGAGAGTCACGGTAGCACAGTTGCTTCATAGCATCAGGGTCCCATATTCGATTCCCGGTTTGGATCACTGTGCCGAGTTTGCACTTTCTCCCTGTGTCTGCCTGGGTTTTCTCCGGGTGCTCCGGTTTCCTCCCACAGTCCAAAGATGTGCAGATTAGGTGGATTGTCTATGCTAAATTGCCCTTAGTGTCCAAAAAGGTTAGGCGGGGTTGCTGGATTACAGGGATAGGATGGAGGAGCAGGCTTAGGTGGGGTGCAGACTCGATCGGCCTCTTCTGCACTGTAAATTCTATGATTCTATGAACTGAACCCAGTTTTTGAATGCCTGTTGTAAATCAGCATGTCGTCAAGTACTGAATGTTTAGTGAGGAGGATCATGTGGTGGGGAGGCCTGCTAATAATAAAATGTAGTAAAATGTATTTAATTGAAAGGGCAGGAACCTCATTTCATCACCGGGGTGGGAAAAATCGGGAAACGAGATCCCGCCGTCGAGAATCTCATTTCCTGACTCTCGCAGGATTTTGCCCCCACCTGCTATTTACACACTCAGCAGACGCACGCGCAAAATTGCCCCCTGAGTTTTGCAGCACAAAAGCGGCCCGTCGGCCCATAGCGCCTGCGCCGACTATCATGCACCTTTCCTAATCCTATTTTCCAGCACTTGGTTCATAGCCTTGTGTGCTATGGCATTTCGAGTGCTCATTTAAATGTTTCTTAAATGCTGTGAGGGCTCCTGCATCTACCACCCTTTCAGACAGTGAGTTCCAGATTTCCACCACCCTCTGGGTGAAAAAGGTTTGACTCTCATTCCCTCTAAATCTCCTTCCCAGTACCTTAAATCTATGCTCCCTGGTTATTGGCCTCTCAACTAAGGGGAAAGGTTCCTTTCTATCTACACTATCTACGTCCCTCATAATTTTGTACACCTTGATCAGGTCCTCACTCAACCTTCTCTGTTCCATTCAAATCAACCCCAGTCTAAACAGCCTCTTTTCATGGCTGAAATGCTCCAGCCCAGGCAGATCCTGGCGAATCTCCTCTGTAATCACATCCTTCCTCTGGTGTGGTGACCAGAACTGCACACAGTTCTCTCGCTGTAAAATAAGGAGCTCCATCATAACTTCCCTGCTCTTAGAAGTATCCCACATACCTTTTTTAACCGGCTTGTGCGCCTGTCCCGCTGTCTTCAGGGACCTTTGGACATAGGTTCCAAGGTCCTTCTGGTCCTCTATACTTCCTAGTGTATTACCGTTCATTGCCTATTCCCTTGCCTTTTTAGTCCCCCCCAAAATGCAACATCTCTCACTTTTCAGGGTTAAAATCCATTTGCCACTGTTCTGCCCATGACCAGCCCATCTATATTGTCCTGTAATCGCAGGCTTACCTCTTCGCTATTTGTGACACCACCAATTTTCATGTCATCTGCCAACTTACTGATAACATCTCCTACTTTCATGTCTAGATCTTCAATTTACACTACAAACAGCAAGGACAGAGCACCAATCTCTGCGGTACACCACTGCAAACAGGATTCCAGTCACATAAACAACTGTGGACCAAAACCCTCTGCCTCCTGTACTAAGCCAATTTTGGATCCAATTTGCCAGGATCCCATGGGCTCTTACAACCTTGATCGGTCTCTCAAGCAGGACCTTGTGAAAAGTTATACTCCCATGTGTTAATGAACACCTTCAATTCATCTGCCTTACCCGTAAGACTCCTTGTATTGAAGTAATTGCCATCCAGCCTTGCTATATTCCTTTATGCCTTAACATCGCTATCTTAGTCCTGCCTTCCAGATTAACTTGGCTTTTCTTCTATATTTGGCTGTGCATCACCCTCTACTCTATCTCTAGTCCATGCCACATTCCCCTGCTAAATTAGTTTAATACCCCTCAACAGCCTAGCAAACCTCGCCGCATTGATGCTGGTCCTGTTTCGGTTCAAATGCAACCCATCAGACTTGTACAGGTCCCAGTTTCCCCAGAAACAAACCCAGTGATCCAGGAAACTAATGCCTTCCCTCCTGCATCATCTATTCAGCCATGCATTCATCTGCTCTATCCTCCTATTCCTATATTCACTAACATGTGTCATCGGAAGTAATCTAGAGATTACAACCTTTGAGATCCAGTTTTTCACTCTACTACCTAGCTTCCTAAATTCTTGTTTCAGTACCTCATCTCCGTTTCTACCTATGTCATTGATACCAATATGAACCATGACCTCTAACTGTTCACCCTCCTCCTTCAGAATGTCCGGTAACCATTCAGTGACATCCTTTTGTAAAGACGAGAAAGCAAGTTGTTGGCGAGAATAGTTCCTCGCAGTGCCATACATTCTCCTTTCTGCAGTCTTCCCAGATAAAATGTAGCTACGAATCCATTGGCAGTGCAAGGCAGTGTGATTGTTAAAAGAGGAATGGAGGAAATAAATTGGTGCAGACCCCAGAAGAACAGGAAGTAAAGAAAGATTCCGAGCAGACCCCTTTGCCAAACAACCAGGATGCAACACCACTCCACAGTCGACAACTGGCCCAGAATGAAAAATGTATCTATTGACACTGAACTCCATCATAAACTCCAGTCAATCCCCTTCAGGCAGATCAAGATTAAAGCCCACAGACTGACATCTCGAGGGACATACATTCCACCAGACTGACATACCACCAGGGCTCAGCACTGAAATCATCAGAGATCATCCTGCTTAATTATGTCACAGTTCAGTAAAGACAGTTTTGTAATTCTCAGAATGTGGTATTTGCTTGCAAGACCAGCATTTGTTTTCCACCTATAGTTGCTGGAGAAGGTGCTGATGCATTTGAGTGGCTTGCAGTGCTACTTCAGAAGACGGTTTAGAATCAGCTACTTTGATCTGGTACTGGAGTCACTTTATAGACTTTTTAGGATTCTCTAAAGGAATCAGTTGAGCCTTCTACAACCATCCAGTATGATTACTTTTACCAACACCAGCTTTTTATTTCAGGAATGAAAAAAAATCTATTCATAAACTGCTATGGTGGCACATTCTCTTGATTATTAGTCCAGTAACATAAGCACTCAATTACAGTGCCTGCACTCATTTACCAATGAAAACATTCTCAAAAAAAATTATGAATATATTTACAAATGTTTTCATTGGAAAATGTGTAAAAAAAAATTGTTTTTCTTAAGTCTATCTAGTACTTATGGGGCAACAGTGACTGCACGTTTTTGATCCCCTTCCTTCTACCCTTGACCTTGTCTCCCCAGTGACATGTGGTTAGTGTTAAATACAATCGGATCACTCAATGTTCGTGACATAGAACATTCTTAGATCAGCATGAGACCAGTAAAAATTAGGTTACTCTGCCCAGAATAATTTACTCATAATATTTTTTTAAAATATTTCTAAAATTGGACCACATTGCTCCTTGATAGCTTGTCAGGTATGATAAAATATTGGCTATCTTTTTTTAAGGGCTTAAATTCAGGTACCCACACTGACAGTTAAATTTGAGTCTTTAGTACACAAGTTTCCCTCATTCTCACCCAAGCATTAAATAGAGCATTTGAGTTCTAGCCCGTTCCCATAGAAGTGTTCCTTGTATAAAAGAGTCAACACTAGCTGTGATGAAGCCTAATTGTCCTGAACGTGTTGCTTTTCTAGTTCACTAAAGAATGTGTAATAGCAGAGAACAGCACTGGGAATCAAGTGGTTTTAAACTGCACTGAGAAGTATTGCTGCTGTTACATATTTCAGGTTGTATTTCTTCTTATCATGTGACAGTGAAATTTGTGTTCTGCACATTCAGCTCATTAGGTTTCCTTGGCTCTATAATTACCCTGATGTACTGGCTGAGAAGTGTTTAATGCATTTGTCTGAAATTTCTTCCTATGCTATTTTAGGAGAGCCTTTAACCCGTATTAAATTTTTAAAAAAGGTGGGTGACTCCATTGGAATAACAGAATAATTTCAGGCAAATGCATTTTGAGCATTCATGTACTAACATTACATTGTGTAATTTCAGGGATAGCCTGACGAACATCTTGTACAAATACAGTGTAACATCAATGCTTTTATGCTGAATTCTCCAAGGTAAAACTCTCCATGAGCGCGATTCTCCGAAACGGAGAGAAACAGCCGATGCCCGAGTGAAACCCGTAGTATTTCACTCCGGCGTCGGAGGCCGCTCCCCGCCCCCTATTCTCTCCCCCCTCCCGGGGGGCTAGGAGCGGCATTGCGCGAATCTCGGGCACCGGGCCTTGACGCTTGCGTCAAAGCGGCGCGCCGAAAATGACGCGGCCGGCGGCACCTAAGTGACGTCAGCCGCGCATGCGCAGGTTGGCCGGCTCCAACCCACGCATGCGCGGTTGCCGTCTTCCCCTCCGTTGCCCCGCAAGACATGGCGGCTTGATCTTGCGGGGCGGCGGAGGGAAAAGAGTGCATCTCTTAGAGACGCCGGCCCGACGATCGGTGGGCACCGATCGCGGGCCAGACATCTGATGAGCACACCCGTGGTGCTCGATCCTCTCTCCGCCTCCCACAGGCCCCACACTTACCTGTCGCGCGATGTTCACACCGGCAGCAACCAGGTGTGGTTGCCGCCGCCGTGAACCGGTCGGGGTCGTCAGGCCGCTCAGCCCATCTGGGCCGGAGAATCGCCGGTTGCCGTGAAAAACGGCGAGTGGTGATTCTCCGAGACATTATGGGCGGGGGGGTGGGGGGGGTGGGAGAACCGCAGGGGGTGCCACGGCGGCGTGGCGTCATTCGCCCGGCCCTCCCACGATTCTCCACCCCGACGTGGGGAGCGGAGAATTGCGGCCCATGTCTTTTTCGGAGGTTTTCTACTTGCCCTCCCACCTCTGAAGGTTCGTGTCATGTCATGTCCCACTATATTATGAACTCTCAGTAAAACCCACCACCATCCCGACCGTCCCCGCCATCCCAGGGATCTGATACGACCATGTGATGGAATGGCCAGCTCGCCTCCAGGTGGACAGTGGAAATTGCTACCGTGGGCAGGAGTCAGACGTTGGCATGTGATAGGGAGCACCAGTGCTCATCGCAGAGCGGGTTGTCATCATCCTCCATCCCATGGATCAGACTCGGTCCTATTGCCAACCCAGGGCCCTAACCCTGCGATTCGGCAGGTATATATCACGGAGGGAGTTGCAGGCGGAGTGTGGCCTAGGGGGCGGGGGCTGAGAGGGTGTGGGGTTGGGATGCAGTGTCTCCCCTGGCCAGTGCCCCCCCCCCCCCCCGGTCGGTGAACCTGGAGACGATCAGAGCGTCCCGTTGACCCTGGTGTACACATAGTGTGGCCTCCCTTGCCTGCCTGGGCCCCATGTCCTGCGCATTCTCGCCTTCTGTATGGGTGATGTTGTAGCGGGTCTCCACGTTGGTCTGTGGCCTCCGGATAGCCACGAATGTAGTGGATAACCCCTGTCACCCAAGTGCCAACCCCCCTTCCGTCGGGCGTCTAGAAGATGTCAGGAATCATCGAGTGTGCCAGGAAGAAGCGCCGTGTACACTGCCCGGGTATCGGGCGCAGAGGTGAATGATGTGTTGCTGATGGTCACATATCAGCTGCATGTTCTTCGAGCGGAACCCCTTTTAGTTGGTGTAGAGCGGCCTGTCATCTGCAGGTGCCCGTAGGGGGACATGCATCCCGTCAATCACCTAGACCCGGGGCATTCCGGCGATAGTGACGAACCCCGCCACCCAGGCAGCATTGAAATGGATGCATTGAGCTGCCTGGGCCTATAGGGCCTCAGATGCATCTGTGCACCGAGGTCTGTGAGATCGCAGACAGGTCCGCACTCGGTGCCTGGAAGAAGCCCGTGGCGTAAACTTTGAAGGCAAGTGTCACCTTGACAGCCACCAGGAGTGGGAGTCCTCCCCGATACCCCACGGTGCCAGGTGTACCATAATTTGGCAGTTATGCCGCACTGTCTCTCTGCTCAACCGGAGTCTGGCAGCATGCTCGGTGTGCAAGTCCTCGAATGACGGGCGGTGCCGTTGCTCACGAGACCTCGTGCGGCTTCTCCTTGGCACTACCTTCTCCTCGGCCTGTTGGGTGGCTCACTCTCTATCCTGGGCAGCTGCCACATATTCCTCTGCGGACGCTCCGCTGCTGCATGCCCCGCTCCTGCAACTTTCTCCTCGAGCAGTTCCAGCTTGTGCAGCCGCAGGGCATCCCCTAGGGCTGCAGCAACTAGCAGGAAGGTCATCATTGCTGGTTGAATTCCAATATCCATTGTCTGCATGGGGTGAAGCAACAGTGCTACCCACTAAAGCAGTGATACAACATTATAAAGCAGTAATCAAACTTGTTTTACTTACTAAATACTGCATCTTTCATTTTTCAGTCCCCAAGTTCTGTACTGAAACAGTCCCATGAGTTGTTTGGGTTTGCTCAAACAAAATCCAAACAACAGGTGTTTCCGAAGAATAGATTTACGGACTGAAGAGGTTATCGTGGATTAAGTTTTAATAGTTAAATAGATTTTTTTCCATATAGTTGAGACCTGGTTACACAATTATTCTAGTTAGATAAACCTACTTTCCAGTCATAGCAAAAAGAAACTTCACTGGCATGTTTTTGATGTGGAATTTGTCTAATCCAGATATGGATAAAATGGAAATCATTTGGGTAGGATTGAGATACGCAAGGGAAACAAGAACAGTTCTGGACATCTGCTATAGATCTTCAGGTCAATTGGAAAGGTTTGACAAAGAGCTTTGTAGTTAATGTCCAGATAAAGACATGAAGGAAATAAATAGAAGGTTTGCTGATAGAGTTACAAGAGAGTTGGGAGAAGGTTAGTATTGAGCATAAACGTCATACGTTGGGCTGAATAATCTGTTTCTAAACTGCACAATCCATATAATTCTATAATTCTGTCAAGCATCCTTCCCAAGTGGTATGTAACCTTTCAATACGTTACGTTTAGTACTTCTAAACATGATCCACTTTGCTTCTATGCTTTTCCTCTCCAGCAGCCCTGTCCAATCCAATTTCCTTAGTTCACCCCTCAGAATCTTTCTTTCTAAAGATGAATGCATCTATTGTACTCACTCTTGTTTCCATCATGAGATGAATCTTAAGTACTACCATATTAAAGTTACCATTGCCAAGATGTTCTTTGCTATACTATCCCATGTTAGTAACTTAATATTATGTTTAATAGCTCAACTCTGTGGGTCCCTTGACCATGTAACAATCCAAGATTGTGCCATGCATCATGTTTTGACTCTTGGTTTTACACTTTACAAGTTTACCAATTTATCTTTGGGAAACTAAAATCACCTAGAACAATTGTATGTATTCCGGTACACATTATACGTATTTAACTACAAAGCTCTTGACCTGAAGATCTATAGCAGATGTTCAGAATTAGTCTGGTTTCCTTCACATGTCTCAATCCTACCCAAATGGTTTCCGTCCTATTCATACCTGGATTAGACAAATCCATCTCAGTGTAATGAAGTTCTCATCCACATAAAAACACATACCCATGAAGTTTCCTTTTCCTATTTCCGGAAAGTAGGTTCACCTAACTAGTCACTGCAGAACCTGGATTTGGATTTGGATTTTGTTTATTGTCACGTGTACTGAGATACAGTTAAAAATATTTTTCTGCGAGCAGCTCAACAGATCAATAAGTACATGAAAATAAAAGAAAATAAAATGCATAATAGGGGAACACGAGGTACACAATGTAACTACATTACACCGGCATTGGGTGAAGCATACAGGGATGTAGTGTTAATCAGGTCAGTCCATAAGAGGGTCGTTTAGGAGCTGGTAACGGCGGTGAAGAAACTGTTTTTGAGTCTGTTCATTCACGTCCTCAGACTTTTGTATCTCCTGCCCGATGGAAGAGTAAGCCGGGTGGGAGAGATTTTTGATTATGCTGCCCACTTTCCCAAAGCAGTGGGAGGTGTCGAGGGAGTCAATGGATGGGAGGCAGGTTCGTATGGGCTGTGTTCACGACCCTGAAGTTTCTTGCGAATCAAACTACATGGAAAAAACGTAATCCACTGTAACCGCTCCAGTGTGGAAACCTGTTGTTTGAATTGTCTTTGAGCAGCCCAAGCAACTCACAAACTGTTTCAGTACAGAACTTTGGGAGCTGAAACATGGAAATTGCAGTATTTAGGTAAGTAAAACAAGTTTGATTGCGGCTTTATAATGTATCACTGTTACGTGTTTCAGGTAAATACTTATATCAAAGGTGTTTTCTGGTTCTCTCATTTGTGGTCAGGCATTGTAACATCATTCTATAAATCTATAAAATTCCAAAATCCAGGAATGACTTGATCCCAAGCATTCATTGGGGAGGTTACAGTACGTATACATGCTTGCCACCTGTTGCACTGAAAGAAAGTGCATTTTAAATGTTAATAGAGTTAGAGAGGTCTGGAGATGTAACAACTGGCGTGGACAGATTAAAAGCATCCAAGTAAGCAACAATGGAAGTAATCACAGAATTTCTACAGTGCAGAAGGAGGCCATTCAGCCCATTGAATCTGCCCCGAACCTTGAAAAGCACCCTCCCCAAGCCCACTCTTTTTTTTATAAATTTAGTGTACCCGATTAATGTTTTCCAATTAAGGGGCAATTTAGCGAGGCCAATCCACCTAGCCAGCACACCTTTGGGTTGTGGGGCGAAACCCACGCAAACAGGGGGAGAATGGGCAAACTCCACACGGACAGTGACACAGAGCCGGGATCGAACCTGGGACCTCGGCGCCATGAGGCTGCAGAGCTAACCCACTACACCACCGTGCTGCCCCAAGCTCACTCCCTATTCCTGGAAACCCACCCAGCTCTGTAGGGCATTAAGGGGCAATTTAGCATGGCCAATCCATCTTCCCTGCATATCTTTGGACTGTAGGAGGAAACCCGAGCACCTGCAGGAAACCCACGTAGCACAAGGAGAAAGTGCAAACCCCACACAGTCACCCAAGGTCTGAATTGAACCTCGGTCCTGTCGCTGGGAGGCGTGAAGTTAAAAACTCACCACTATTCTTAAAATTCCCCCTATACCAAAAAGGGTCGATAATCTAAATAGTGAACAGGGATTCTCACTCCCTGACTCCTGTGCAGGCTTAGGTGGGTGCTATTCAGGTCAAACTATGTTTTCAAGTTATCCCCCGGTATAACCCATACCTTCACAGAAGAATTTTACCTACTTACCACTTAATAGCATCCATATCCTGGGTCCTGCGTTGCTAAGTAAGCAAAGTAGGCTTTGTAATAACCACTGTTTCAGGTTAAAACTTTTAAGTTATTTTATTATTATATTTTTTCTTTTAAAAGATACAATCACTGTCTTTACAGAAAAGTAAAAAGATCTTGCTTCTGGATTCTCCTGGTTGGTTGAAGAAACCTTCAGGCCCACCTTGATAATCACTCTTCTTTAGATTTTGGTCTTCCTCAGATGTATTCGCTGTTCTGCTCGGTTGCTATGCTCTATCTTTCCCATGTACCGAGGTGTGAGAGCTGTCTCTCTCTCTTCTTTAGCTTTTGGTCTTTCTCAGATGGATTCACTGTTCTAATCGGCTGCTTTGCTCTGTCCCTTTCCCATAACCGAGCTATGAGAGCTGACTCTGAGCTGTCTCCTTTCTTAGGGTTTATATATCTTTCTAACAGTTATTAAGTTTTTATGACTTTATTGTAAATTAACTTTTATTTCACTTGGATTGTAAAAGGTACCTTTAATCTGAATTTTTCTAACGTGACTAAGTATTCATTTTGACCATGACCTCATCTCATAGATCTCTGATTACATTGTATCCTTTGTGATGTTCAAAAATGCGTTGATTTCAAAGTGGTGTGACTTTTGATTCCTGTTATTTCTATAGTTTTATTATTATCAAATTGTGTCCCCCAACTCATAATTTTGACTTTGATTTCGGTCTAACGTGTGTTCCCGTAGACACGTTGTCTCCAGCTTTCTTTAATTTACCTGATGTCAGCAGAACTTCACACCTTTGTCACCTAATTCAGCTGAAACCCTTATCCATTCTTTTCCATCTGCTTACCTAACTTCAAAAGGAGGTGCGAAACATTGCTTTTAGCTGTATACTAAAATTCATTCGATTGTGCCTTGAAAGACCTGCGTGTTTTGTTTGCTAAGCCTGTTTGACAAAGGCTGTCTGCATTTCAAAGCCCTCTCCTGCAGCTGCTGTTAACCCTTCGTGGGAATTTTCCCTACATTCGCGATGTTTCTTAAATCAGGTATTGCCAGACCTCCATGTTTCAAATGACATATCTTTTCATATTTTCAATTACAGGCGGCAGCTAACCACTGTGCCACCGTGCCACCCTTTATGCAGGGCAGAAAGTGAAGAGATGACAGTTCATAAATTATGATGATAATGCTGATATGGTGACCCAACAAATGTTAAATTTAGGACCATGGAGATTAAGAATTTGGTCAGCTTGAATGAAAAATTATATTTGAACAGCAAAGATATTTTTAAAATTATAATTGTTTCCAAATACGGGGAAATATTGATCCAATATATGACCAAAAATATATCAAATGAATTTTTGTGCATTCACTGAGTCAACATCAAATTCACCCCAGCACAGAAATTAAATTGTATCGTAATAAATAGAAATGTCAGATAAGGCAATCACAGGCAGTCAAAGGAAAATGAAGGAATGATGAACCAGACCCAGGTGTATTTAATACAATAAAAACAGAATATGCTGGAAATAATCTGGCAGCATCTGTGGAGAGAGTGAAACAGAGGTAATGTTTCAGATCTATGGGCTGGGATTCTCTGACCCCGCGCCGGGTCGGAGAATCCCCAGAGGGACGCGAGAATCGCAGCCCGCCTACCCAGTGCCGGCTTACCGATTCTCCCCCGCCGATTCTACGGGGCCTGCGGCACTTGCGCCGTGCCAGTCGGGGGCCGTTGAAAGTGGCTCTCTGGGCCCAAATGGGCCGGGTTCAGCCGAGTCCCGCCGGCGTGGGTTACTCGGGTCCCACACGGTGGGACCTGGAAGGTGTGTGGCTGTCCTGGAGGGGGCGGCGGGGCAATCCGACCCCGCGGGAGGCCCCACGGTGGCCTGGCCCACGATCGGGGCCTATCGATCGGCGGTGGCTTATGTTCCTGCATGCAAGGCCCCTGTAGGGCTCCGCCAGATTGCCAGGGGGGCCGGCGCAGAGAAGGGAACCCCGCGCATGTGCAGAATCACGCCGGCCGTTCCAGCACAGGCGTGGAATCACGCCGGCTGTTCTGCGCTGGCTGGAGCTGCGGGGAACACTCCGGCGCCGACCTAGCCCCCTAGTAAGGGGAGCATTCCTCAATATCGAGGACCGTTGACGCCTGAGTGCTTCGCGCCCCTTTTCTTGCAGGCGCGGGGACATAGCCCCATTATTGGAGAATCCTGCCCGTGATCTTTCCTAGAACTGGAAAAGGGGATCGAGGCCTGGTTTCGGGAGCCGTTCAGAGGAGGAGCAGCAGTCTCTGGGTGAGTATAAAAACTCACTTTAACCCGGGGATCGAGGCCTAGTTTCGGGAGCCGTTCAGAGGAGGAGGAGCAGTCTCTGGGTGAGTATAAAAACTCACTTTAACCCGGGGATCGAGGCCTAGTTTCGGGAGCCGTTCAGAGGAGGAGGAGCAGTCTCTGGGTGAGTATAAAAACTCACTTTAACCCGGGGATCGAGGCCTAGTTTCGGGAGCCGTTCAGAGGAGGAGGAGCAGTCTCTGGGTGAGTATACAGACCTAACGGTAACTTCCTGTTTTCCACTTTTTTTTCAAAAGTGACGTCAGAGGGAAGCTGTGATCTGATTGGTTGATAACCAATCTGCCCCAAATTTAAAACTCGTAAACTTAAATTAAACAAATTAATTAATTAGAGATGGCTGGTCAGGTGATGTGCTTAAGCTGCTTGATGTGGGAGCTGGCAGATCCCATTGCGAGCTGCAGCGACCACATCTGCAGTAAGTGTTGGCTGCTCGAAGAACTCCGACTCAGAGTTGATGAGCTGGAGTCTGAGCTTCACACACTGAGGCACATCCGGGAGGGGGAGGCTTACCTGGACACTTTGTTTCAGGAGGCAGTCACACCTAGAACATAGAACGATACAGCGCAGTACAGGCCCTTCGGCCCTCGATGTTGCACCGACATGGAAAAAATCTAAAGGCCATCTAACCTACACTATGCCCTTATCATCCATATGAATAAATTTTTAAATGCCCTCAATGTTGGCATGTTCACTACTGTTGCAGGTAGGGCATTCCACGGCCTCACCACTCTTTGCGTAAAAAACCCACCTCTGACCTCTGTCCTGTATCTATTACCCCTCAATTTAAGGCTATGTCCCCTCGTGCTAGCCACCTCCATCCGCGGGAGAAGGCTCTCGCTGTCCACCCTATCTAACCCTCTGATCATTTTGTATGCCTCTATTAAGTCACCTCTTAACCTTCTTCTCTCTAACGAAAACAACCTCAAGTCCATCAGCCTTTCCTCATAAGATTTTCCCTCCATACCAGGCAACATCCTGGTAAATCTCCTCTGCACCCGTTCCAAAGCTTCCACGTCCTTCCTATAATGAGGCGACCAGAACTGTACGCAATACTCCAAATGCGGCCGTACTAGAGTTTTGTACAACTGCAACATGACCTCATGGATCCGGAACTCAATCCCTCTACCAATAAAGGCCAACACACCATAGGCCTTCTTCACAACCCTATCAACCTGGGTGGCAACTTTCAGGGATCTATGTACATGGACACCGAGATCCCTCTGCTCATCCACACTACCAAGAATTTTACCATTAGCCAAATATTCCGCATTTCTGTTATTCTTTCCAAAGTGAATCACCTCACACTTCTCCACATTAAACTCCATTTGCCACCTCTCAGCCCAGCTCTGCAGCTTATCTATGTCCCTCTGTAACCTGCAACATCCTTCCGCACTGTCTACAACTCCACCGACTTTAGTGTCGTCTGCAAATTTACTCACCCATCCTTCTGCGCCCTCCTCTAGGTCATTTATAAAAATGACAAACAGCAACGGACCCAGAACAGATCCTTGTGGTACGCCACTCGTAACTGAACTCCATTCTGAACATTTCCCATCAACTACCACTCTCTGTCTTCTTTCAACTAGCCAATTTCTGATCCACATCTCTAAATCACCCTCAATCCCCAGCCTCCGTATTTTCTGCAATAGACGACCGTGGGGAACCTTATCAAACGCTTTACTGAAATCCATATACACCACATCAACTGCTCTACCCTCGTCTACCTGTTCAGTCACCTTCTCAAAGAACTCGATAAGGTTTGTGAGGCATGACCTACCCTTCACAAAACCATGCTGACTGTCCCTGTCAGAGTAAGGGACTGCTCCCTGTCAGAGTAAATAGTTTAAATCCTGCCAGTGGCCAGGGACAGCAGGGTGTGACTGCAAGTCAGGCAGGTAAAGGGAACCAGCAGTCAGGAACTCAGGAGCCTCAGCCCTTGACCCTGTCCAACAGGTACGAGGCACTTGCTCCCTGTGTGGATGGCGAACAGGGCTGCAGGAAGGATGAGTCAGCTGACCAAGGCACCATGGTTCAGCAGGCCATTCAAGGGGAGGAAGTAAATAGGCAAGTTGTAGTTGTAGGGGATTCTATTATCAGAGGGATAGATAGTATCCTTTGTGAGCAGGATAGAGGGTCCCGCATGGTATGTTGCCTGCCCGGTGCTAGGGTGCGGGACATCTCTGACCGGCTTGAAAGGATATTGGAGAGGGAGGGGGAGGATCCAGTTGTTGTGGTCCATGTCGGTACCAACAACTTAGGCAAGTCTAGGAAAGAGGACCTGTTTAGAGATTATAAAGAGCTAGGATTCAAATTAAAAAACAGGTCCTCAAGGGTCATAATCTCCGGATTACTGCCCGAGCAAATTGGCATAGGGAGGCAAGAATAAGGGAAGTTAACACATGGCTGAAAGAGTGGTGTGGGAAAGAGGGGTTCCTTTTCATGGGACACTGGCATCAGTTTTGGGATGGGGGGACCTATACCGTTGGGATGGTCTCCACCTGAACCGAGCTGGGACCAGTGTTCTGGCGAAAAGAGTAAATAGGGTGGTTAATAGGACTTTAAACTAGAGATTGGGGGGGAAGGGAAAGTCAGGGAACCAAGAGGTGAAGGAATCAGTGGGAAGCGTAGCTGCTTAGGATTACAAAAAATCACGAAAAGACAGAGCTCAGGAGAGGTTACGATAGTCCCCATCTCACAAAATATGACACAGTGTATGGAAAGGCTCAGTAAACCAAGGTCCACCACACTAAGAAAACAAAAAGGGACAGTCAATAGGGAATTAAAGGTGCTATATTTAAATGCCCGCAGTGTACGGAACAAGGTAGATGAGCTTGTGGCCCAGATTGTGACTGGCAGGTATGATGTGGTAGGCATCACAGAGACGTGGTTGCAGGGGGTTCAGGACTGGCAGTTAAACATCCAGGGATTTACAACCTATCGAAAAGACAGAGAGGTGGGTAGAGGGGGCGGGGTTGCCTTGTTAATTAGAAATGAAATTAAATCAATAGCACTAAACGATATAGGGTCAGACGATGTGGAGTCTGTGTGGGTAGAGTTGAGGAACCACAAAGGCAAAAAAACCATAATGGGAGTTATGTACAGGCCTCCTGACAGTGGTCAGGACCAGGGGCACAAAATGCACCACGAAATAGAAAGGGCATGTCAGAAAGGCAAGGTCACAGTGATCATGGGGGACTTCAATATGCAGGTGGACTGGGTAAATAATGTTGCCAGTGGACCCAAAGGAAGGGAATTCATTGAATGTTTACAGGATGGCTTTTTGGAACAGCTTGTGATGGAGCCCACGAGGGAACAGGCTATTCTGGTCTTAGTGTTATGTAATGAGCCAGAATTGATAAAAGATCTTAAAGTAAGGGAACACTTAGGAAGCAGTGATCATAATATGGTAGAATTCAGTCTGCAATTTGAAAGAAGGAAGGTAGAATCAGATGTAAAGGTTTTACACTTAAATAAAGGTAATTACAGGCGCATGAGGGAGGAACTGACGAAAATTGACTGGAAGCAGAGCCTAGTGGGAAAGACAGTAGAACAGCAATGGCAGGAATTTCTGGGAGTAATTGAGGACACAGTGCAGAGGTTCATCCCAAAGAAAAGAAAGGTTATCAGAGGGAGGATTAGGCAGCTATGGCTGACAAAGGAAGTCAGGGAATGCATCAAGGCAAAAGAGAGAGCCTATAATGTGGCAAAGAGTAATGGGAAGTCAGAAGATTGGGAAGGCTACAAAAACAAACAGAGGATAACAAAGAGAGAAATAAGGAAGGAGAGGATCAAATATGAAGGTAGGCTAGCCAGTAACATTAGGAATGATAGTAAAAGTTTCTTTAAATACATTAAAAACAAACGGGAGGCAAAAACAGACATTGGGCCGCTCCAAAATGACGCTGGTAATCTAGTGATGGGAGACAAGGAAATAGCTGAGGAACTTAATAAGTACTTTGCGTCAGTCTTCACAGTAGAAGACATGAGTAATATCCCAACAATTCAGGAAAGTCAGGGGGCAGAGTTGAATATGGTTGCCATCACAAAGGAGAAGGTGCTAGAGAAACTAAAAGGTCTGAAAATTGATAAATCTCCGGGCCCAGATGGGCTACATCCTAGAGTTCTAAAGGAGATAGCTGAAGAAATAGTGGAGGCGTTAGTTATGATCTTTCAAAAGTCACTGGAATCAGTGAAAGTCCCAGAGGATTGGAAAATCGCTGTTGTAACCCCCGTTCAAGAAGGGAACAAGAAAAAAGATGGAAAATTATAGGCCAATTAGCCTAACCTCGGTTGTTGGCAAAATTCTAGAATCCATCGTTAAGGATGAGATTTCTAAATTCTTGGAAGTGCAGGGTCGGATTAGGACAAGTCAGCATGGATTTAGTAAGGGGAGGTTGTGCCTGACAAACCTGTTAGAGTTCTTTGAAGAGATAACAAATAGGTTAGACCAAGGAGAGCCAATGGATGTTATCTATCTTGACTTCCAAAAGGCCTTTGACAAGGTGCGTCACGGGAGACTGCTGAGTAAAATAAGGGCCCATGGTATTCGAGGCAAGGTACTAACATGGATTGACGATTGGCTGTCAGACAGAAGGCAGAGAGTTGGGATAAAAGGTTCTTTTTCGGAATGGCAACCGGTGACAAGTAGTGTCCCGCAGGGTTCAGTGTTGGGGCCACAGCTGTTCTCTTTATATATTAACGATCTAGATGACGGGACTGGGGGCATTCTGGCCAAGTTTGCCGATGATACAAAGATAGGTGGAGGGGCAGGTAGTATCGAGGAGGTGGGGAGGCTGCAGAAAGATTTAGACAGTTTAGGAGAATGGTCCAAGAAGTGGCTGATGAAATTCAACGTGGGCAAGTGCGAGGTCTTGCACTTTGGAAAAAAGAATAGAGGCATGGACTATTTTCTAAACGGTGACAAAATTCATAATGCTAAAGTGCAAAGGGACTTGGGAGTCCTAGTCCAGGATTCTCTAAAGGTAAACTTGCAGGTTGAGTCCGTAATTAAGAAAGCAAATGTAATGTTGTCATTTATCTCAAGAGGCTTGGAATATAAAAGCAGGGATGTACTTCTGAGGCTTTATAAAGCACTAGTTAGGCCCCATTTAGAATACTGTGAGCAATTTTGGGCCCCACACCTCAGGAAGGACATACTGGCACTGGAGCGGGTCCAGCGGAGATTCACACGGATGATCCCAGGAATGGTAGGCCTAACATACGATGAACGTCTGAGGATCGTGGGATTATATTCATTGGAGTTTAGGAGGTTGAGGGGAGATCTAATAGAAATTTACAAGATAATGAATGGCTTGGATAGGATGGACGTAGGGAAGTTGTTTCCATTAGCAGGGGAGACTAGGACGCGGGGGCACAGCCTTAGAATAAAAGGGAGTCACTTTAGAACAGAGATGAGGAGAAATTTCTTCAGCCAGAGAGTGGTAGGTCTGTGGAATTCATTGCCACAGAGGGCGGTGGAGGCCGGGACATTGAGTGTCTTTAAGACAGAAATTGATAAATTCTTGATTTCTCGAGGAATTAAGGGCTATGGGGACAGAGCGGGTAAATGGAGTTGAAATCAACCATGATTGAATGGTGGAGTGGACTCAATGGGCCGAATGGCCTTACTTCCGCTCCTATGTCTTATGGTCTTAAAGATATAAATGGTTTGAACAAGTGCAGAGGAAGGGAAGGAAAGGTCAAAATGGAAGATCTCATAGGGTGAAAAGCAGGGACAATTAAATGACAGTGTAATATAAAAGGAGGTAGTTATGGGTTAAGGAAAGAAACCATAGGTGTGTCTCAAGGAGGCATCAATGGAAAAAGCAGAATAACTACTTACAGCTCCTGTCCAAAAACAAGAAAAAAACAAAAAAGAAATGTAACTGGGATGGAGGATCTGATTGTTGAGCTTAAGTATTGAGCCGGGTAGGCTGTAATGTGCCTTATTGAAAGATGAGGTGCTGTTCCCCAAGTTTACTTTGAGCTTTATTGGAACACTGTAGGAATCCAAGGTCAGAGTGGGAATGGAGTGGAGAATTAAAATGACAGATAACCGGAATCTTGGGGACATGTCAGAGGCTCAGTGGCAGCTGTTTCAAGGATTCTGTTAGTTCTATTAACAGCTCCTCTAGACACATTTATTTTTCCTTCACTTGTTCCATTACTGCCTCATTTTGCCTTGCACCATCATTATTTTGTAATTTAATGTTTCTTGCCTTCCACGAGATCTGTGAGCGAGTGAGGGAGGCCATTCAGGCGGATACCACAGAGCTTCCTTTGTTCTCTTCACTGACCCCTTACTTTTCTACCACTGTACTTACTTAAAACCAACTCTTTTGAAGTATTGTCGACCTGAAACATTGTGCTGGTTATTACAAACCTGCCCCTCACCATGCTGAGCGTGTTTTAAGTGGTGGAGGGAGAGTGGGCACGTAAAATATGATGGGTGGCTAGCCCACCATGTCCACACTCAACCTGGTCCCCATATTCAACTAAGCAGGCAGGTGCAGAAATCAGGCCATTTTTAAAATAAATTATTCATGGCCGATTGCACTTGTTACCAAACCAATTGACTGGAATATTGCACTGCCCAGGCCACAAAACCGTTATTACCATGAGAATAGAAACATAAAAAATAGAAGCAGGAGGAAGCCATTCGGCCCTTCGAGCTTGCGCAAACATTCATTATGATCATGGCTGATCATCAAGTTCGGTTCCTGATCCCATCTCCCCCATATCCCTTGATCCATTTAGCCCCAAGAGTTATAACTAATACCTTCTTGAAATTACACAAAGTTTAAGCCCCAACTACTTTCTGTGGTCGCAAGTTCCATTTTCTGGGTGAAAAAATTTCTTCTCGCATCAGTCCTAAAATGTTTACCCCTTATCTTTAAATTATGACTCTTGTTCTCGACTCTCCCACCATCGGGAACATTCTTTTTGAATCTACCCTGTCTAATCCTTTTAGTTTGTAAATTTCTATCAGATCCCCTCTTGCTCTTCAAAATTCCAATGAATATAATCCTAATCGATTTAGTGTCTCCTCATCTGACAGCCATCCCAGGAATTAGCCTGGCAAACCTTCGCTGCATTCCCTCCAGAGCAAGAACATCCTACCTCAGATAAGGACACCAAAACTGCACCCAATACTCCAGGTGTGCCCTCACCAATGCCCTGTACAATTGCAGTGAAGGAATTCTATTCCTATACTCAAATCCTCTTGATATGAAGGCCAACATACCATGTGCCTTCTTTACTGCCAATGTACCTGCGCATTTACTTTCAGCGACTGATGCACAAGGACACCAAGGTCTCGCTAAGTATCCACCTCTCTCCATTAACACCCATTCAAATAATAATCTGCATTCCTATTTTTGCTACCGAAGCGGATAACATCACATTTATCCGCATTATACTGCATCTGACATGTGCACACTCAATCAGCTTGTCTAAAACCCGCTGAAGCATCTCTACATCCTCTTCACAGCTCACCCTCCCATCCAACTTTGTATCATCTGCAAATCTGGAGGTAATACATTTAGTTCCCTTGTCCAAATCATTAATATATAATGTGAACAGTTGGGGTCCTAGCTCAGATCCCTGCCTGACAATCAGAAAAAGATCCATTTATTCCAACGTTTTGCTGCCTGTCTGCTAACCAGCTTTCTATTCATCCCGAAACACTTCCTGTAATCCCATGCGCTTTAAACTTTACATATTAATCTGCTATGTGAGACCTTGTCAAAAGCCTTCTGAAATTTAAATAAACCACATCCCCCGGTTCTCCCTGGTCAATTTTACTGGTTACATCTTTAAAGAATTCAAGTAGATTTGTCAAGCATGATTTTCCTTTCGTAAATCCATGCTGACTTTGTCTGATTGCACCACTGCTTCCAAATGTTGTGCAATGAAATCCTTGATAATGGATCCCAGCACACTGTTGGTGGGGGTGGAGGACATTGAGTACTCAACAATTATGGTGTCAGACCACGCACCACATTGGATAGATCTGCGGTAAGCACAGGGAAGTCCCAGCTCACGCAGTGGAGATTAGATGCAGGGCTGTTAGTGGACGACGAGATCTGTGAGTGAGTGAGGGAGGCCATTCAGGGGTATATAAAGAACAACAACACGGGAGACACCGCGGCTGGAGTGGTGTGGGAGGCATTGAAGGCGGTTATTAGAGGGGAATGTATTTCGATTCGGGCCCATAGGGAGAAGACAGAATGGGCGGAGCTTGACAGGTTGGCAGGAGAAATCTTACAGGTGGACAGGAGATATGCGGAGTCTCCGAATGAGGAGCTTCTAAAGAAGCGTCAGAGACTCCAAATGGAATTTGGGCTCCTTTCCACAGGTAAGGCAGAGGGACAGCTGAGGAGGGTAAAAGGGGCAATATATGAATATAGGGAGAAGGCTAGCAGGATGCTGGCACATCAGCTGAGGAAGCAGGAGACGGTGAGAGAAATAGGGAAAATAAAGGATATGAGGGGGAAGGTGTAGTGATGGACACGGGGGTGGTTAACGACATGTTCCGTGAATTCTATCATCAACTGTATGAGTCGGAATTCCCAGTCGTGGAGGAGGGTATGAATCAACTCCTGAGAGGCTAGATATATGAGGAGCTGGTGGATGGAGGTCTAAAAACTTATACACTTGGACTATGGAAATGCTGTGACCTTCAAGATTTTTGCAAGGATTTGGGTGATATGCTATGCAAGATCAGTTCACGAGGGAGGAAGGCATGTGTTATGAATTTGATTCTACCATAAGATATTTATGTGGATTAGACGATCCAAGTTATTTTCTTAAGCAGTCTAGTTGCTTGTCTTTTAAATAGAAGTTGTTTCTGACTGCTCAGTATCTGCTAGTGCCCGAGTGAGAATCATACAAAACTGCCTTGTGATCCAGACCAAATCTCCGTGTCTTAAGCACATGTACTTCCATTAATCGTTTTAGGTGGACCAAGATGAGGTAACGTTTGGTTCAGTTCGGAAGCTGTCTTGCAATTTTTTTAGGCAATGTGCAATGTATTTAATATGATGAAAGTAGCATCACACAAACTGTGTCTTATGTCTTCACACCATTACGAAAGAAAGTAAATGTGTATGTACTCCAGCCCATTTGGGATTCTTAAAGAAGAAAGATTGATTTGCTGTGTAATCTGCCTTGCCAGTGGTAACAAAGTTACCCCTTCCTTGCAGCTTTTCCATTACCTTAGCCAACATTACAACCTCGCTGATGCCTTGACTGAGTACTTAAATATTTGTATTGGTTCATAAAAATTCTCTCTTCTAAAACTAACAAAGAAATAAAACAGTTGTCAACACCAAGAATCCAGATTGCACATTTGCAATGAAATCACCTTTGATTTGATTATGGGTAACCAGCATGGTACTGTCTGGGAAAAGCACTCTCTTCCAGAACAGCGTTATCTGAAAATGTGCATTATGATGGTTCATTTGGGGGAGAAACAGCATTGTTTTTCAATTGTAACAGCATGGAAATGAAACAAGATCTTTAAGCTCAGGCTCAGAAGAGGGAAGTGCATAGTCAATTTAGGTTTAACTACCCAAAGGGTAGTGAATATGGAATGGCCTACCCAGGGAGGTAGTGGAAAAAGATCCAATGGAAATAATTAAGGATTAGACAGATATTTGAGGGATTTGGGGATTTGAAAGGTACTAGTTTGGGACCAGCCAGATGTAGTGCCGAATCTTTTCCAATTCTGTGCTTTCCTCTGTTTCTGAGTATTGGAAGCTGAAATAAAAACAGATGATGATCAAAATGCGCAAATTAGTTATTGTCTGAAAAACATCAACATTTTCAAGGAAGCCCTTCATTTGGAATCATTGTCGTTACTCCTTTGTAAATATTTCAAAACATTTAAATTGCTGACTACATGTTTTTGCATTTTGTATTACATTTTACCCAGAATGCAGGAACATCAGGAACCATCTAATACTTATATTTTTTGATGGCCCTTTGGGATTGAAGTTGTAATACATTTTTAAGGGCCAGGTGAATATTATAAGAATGATGGAAGGAACAGTAAAACTGTCTGGCAAGCTTTTACTGAAGATTATTTTGCACATAGCCCAGGAGCCTCAAACAGCTTAAATCTTTGGAAAGTGTTGTCAGGACTTTCAGCAAGGTGTTGGCTTTGGGATGTGTTTCCAAAAAAAATAAAGTGTTGGATACATTTATAGACTGTGTAGGAATAATCCACTTCTGGAATTGATAGTATATGAGCTGTTACAGCCAAGCAGATGGCTGGATGGAGGAGTGGGGGTGGTTTTGAGGGTTGAAAACCAAGGTGTGGAAGGATAATCATTGAAATTTTTACATTGAAATGTAAAATGTTATTTTTGTCTGTGAAGGAAAATCCTGTAAGTCAGAGATCTTGGTCATACTGCATCAGAATCCATACAGTGCAGAAGGAGCTCATTCAGCCCATCGATTCTGCACCCTACTTAAGCCCACTCCTCCACCTTATCCTAGTAACCTCACCTAACCTTTTGAACACTAAGGGCAATTTAGCATGGCCATTCCACCTAACCTGCACGCCTTTGGACTATGGGAGGAAACCGGTGCACCCGGAGGAAACCCACCCAGATACGGGGAGAAAGTGCAAATTCCGCACAGACAATCATCCCAGGGGCTGGTTTAGCTCACCAGGCTAAATCGCTGGCTTTTAAAGCAGACCAAGCAGGCCAGCAGCACGGTTCGATTCCCGTACCAGCCTCCCCGGACAGGCGCCGGAATGTGGCGACTAGGGGCTTTTCACAGTATCTTCATTGAAGCCTACTCGTGACAATAAGTGATTTTCATTTCATTTCATCCAAGGTTGGAATTGAACCCGGGTCCCTGGAGTTGTGAGGCAGTTGAATGGGGCCACCATATCGCACAAGGTTTAAGCCTGTATATATCCAACAAATCCATTTGGTACTCAATGTTTGGTTGATTGTCACACTATTGTAAACCAGATATTAGTAGCATTGGGCTGTTTACAACTGTTTTAGTATGAATTTGATTGAAAAATTTGGATTGGAGGGAATATTTATATGGTTATCGTTTGAGGGTTTTTTTTTCTAATTCTCTTCTTGCATTTTTAGGTCCTTCAGGGGTTGGGCTAAATGAGCTTAAAAGGAAACTGTTGATCAGTGACTCCCAGCACTATGGTGTAACAGTTCCACGTGAGTATGAGACGCTTCTCTTTCTCCATTTAAACAATAGCTTAGAGTTATTTATACCCTCAAACAATGACACAATGAAAGTAGAAAGAGTTGAATTTGCTCAGTTTGTTCATAATCAGAAAGGTCTTCCAATTATTTGTCAAGAACGTTTATTTTTAGAAGTTACTTTAGAGCTCAATTTTTTTTAGTCATTCTTGCAATTCTTTACACTTTATAATTCTCATCCAGCTGCGATGAAGAAATGGTGATATGACAATCTTTATTATTGTCACAAGTAGGCTTACATTAACACTGCAATGAAGTTACTGTGAAAATCCCCATGTCTTATATTTATGGGACGGGAACTTGCATGTGGAGACCTTTCCATGTGCCTGCTGCCGGTTACATAGTCTGACAGCAGGATTCTGTTTATATACTGCATGCATTGAGTTGTGATGTACAGAATGATTTCACAAGCAGCAAAATCACAATTTATTTTCCTGATACAGGGATATAACTTTTCCTCCTATGTTTTCTTCTCTTGTTCTCTCATACAATTTATAACATTCATGGGATTCCCCCCTCCCCGTTTAGAAATAATGGCCCGTAACTTCTGAGTTCCCCAGCATCTCATTTAGGGTGCACCCTTATGATGTGCTGGGAATCCCTCTCGGAATGGGTGGCACAGTTGCACAGTGGTTAGCACTGTTGCTTTGCAGTCCCAGGGTCAATTCCGGGCTTGGGTCACTGTCTGTATGGTGTCTACACGTTCTCCCTGTGTCTGCGTGGGTTTCCTCCAGGTGCTCTGGTTTCCTCCCACAAACCCCGAAAAACATGCTGTTCGTTAATTTGGACATTCTGAATTCTCCTTCAGTGTGCCCGAATAGGCACCGGAATGTGGCGACAAGGGGCTTTTCATAGCAACTTCATTGCAGTGTTAATGTAAGCCTACTTGCGACAATAAAGGTTAATAAATTAAATTATGATCCTGGACCAGACTCCCAAGGTTTTGATGTAGCCCAGTTAAGGGACTGGCAATCTTTTGTTCATCCGCAAAAAATTGCAACTTCTGACCTCATGTTCGACAGATGGATCAGCTGAAAATGGTTTGGCCTTGGTCCTTACTCTAAGGTCTGCCTACTGGGATGCACTGAATCTTGGATAATTGGCCCCAACAATCATAATCATCTTCACGCTAGGTATGGCTCTGGCCAGTGGAGAGTTTTCCATTTGATTCCCATTGACTTCAATTTTACTGGAGCCTCCTCATGCCACTGTTAGTGGGGATGAATTTGCAGAAATCACTCCACACTCCCAGTCTTCAAAGTAGTTTATTTTGCACCGGTGGGGAAAACACCTGGTCTATCCCATTGCTTCTCCAAAAATCAGTAGAAAGGTTCCAGCATATATATACTTCATAGAACGATACATTCACACAGTTCAATTTGACTGGTGGAAGTTGCCCCATCAAAGATGACCACTATTTCATTGTTTTAAGGGTCAGGGCTATCAAAATATATTTCCATATGATAACTTGGTAAGTGCTCCCCATTCATGAGAGAACAGTGGCGTACACTCACTGGCGGGTCACATGGGTTTCATTCATAGAAACCAGTGGGGTGGCTTTAACAAATGAGGCCTTCCCAGTTTTCTATCTTTGTGCTTTAAATTGCTATTCCCTTGCTCTTTGTTTTAAATAATGCTATCCCTGATTGCTGTCTAGTTTAAACTATTTATCAGGATCTTAGGTTGCGTGTCTTATCGTTATGCCTTTGTGTTCGTGCTAATGTCTTTGGGGGTGGGGGCTGATTCAGATTTACTATGTCCAGACAGGACACCATGGGCGCGATTCTCCGCCCCCCACGACGGGTCGGAGAATAGCGGGAGGGCCTTCCCGACATTTTTCCCGCCCTCCCGCTATTCTCCCCCCCCCCCCCCCCCCCCGCCCAACTCCCGACACGAATCGCTGCCACCGTTTTTTTACGGCCGGCAGCGATTCACAGCTGATAGATGGGCCGAAGTCCCAGCCCTTTACGCTGTTTTTACGAAGGGCAAACACACCTGGTCTGGCCGTTCGTAAAAACGGCGGGAACAACTCGCTTTTTATAACCATGGCACCGATTGGCACGGCAGTACCACGGCCGTGCCAAGGGTGCCATGGGCCCGCGATCGGTGAGCACCGATCGCGGGGAGCGGGCCCGATGCCCGCGCACTATTTCTCCTTCCGCCGCCCCGCAGTATCCATTCGCGGGGCGGCTGAGAGGCATCCCGGCCCGCGCATGCGCGGGTTTCGCGCAAATACGCGATGACGTCATCCGCGCATGCGCGGGTTGGAGTCTTCCAATCCGCGCATGCGCGGCTGACGTCATATGACGCATCAGCCGGCGCTAACTCCGGCAAGCGGGCTTAACGAAATTCGTTAAGCCCGTGATGCCGGACCTTATGGCGTCGGGCTGCTAGCCCCGACCGGGGACCAGAATTGGTTCCCGGTCGGGAAGGGGTGCGCTGGCGTCAAACCCGCCCGAGTTTGACGCCAGCCTTACGATTTCTCCCGTTTTGGGAGAATCGCGCCCCTGGTTTTCTATGGTGTCAGTTCTGAACTACAGAATCCCTGTCCTGGTTTGTCACAAAATGGATGCTGGGTGCCACCTTCGTGCCCTGATTTCTGCCCCCTAACACACCACACTCAGTCAGATGTCACCTTCGTGCCAAGTGCAATCACTGTCACCTCACCTCTGGAATTAAGGGGCGGGATTCTCTGAGCCTCCGCGCCAAAATTGCGATCGGCACGGGGCGGAGAATGGGAGTCAAAGCCGAGTTCAGATCTGACGGTGTTCCCGAGCCGCGAATCATGTGCACGCGGTCTACGCAGCGCCGGTC
This sequence comes from Scyliorhinus canicula, assembly GCF_902713615.1. NCBI lineage: Eukaryota > Metazoa > Chordata > Chondrichthyes > Carcharhiniformes > Scyliorhinidae > Scyliorhinus > Scyliorhinus canicula. Next base: position 183,557,359 of record NC_052150.1, on the reverse strand, counting down.
GGGGGCCATCGAAAGAGGCCACTGCAGCGATTCTCCAGCGTCAACTGGCCGAGTTCCCGATGGCGTGGTTCTCTCATGGTCCAATGTGTCGGGAACTCGGCGTGGCGGCTGCAGATTTAGTCCACAGCCGCCCTGGTGGGGGAGGCGGGGGAAGCCTTAATGGGGGGACAGCTAGGCTACCGATCGGGGGCCACCGATTCGTAGGCTCACACGCTCTGGGAGGGGTCTATATTTTCAGTGCCAGTCCACCATGTCGTGCGGGACCACCGCCGACGTGCGCATGCGTGGACCCCCGATTGGAAGTGCAGGGCCCGTATCTGCAGTCGGAACCATGAGGAGTACTCCACGGCGCTGCTAGCCCCCTCCAGGCAAGTGAATCGCTTTCTTGAGGAAAGTCCGGAATGATTTACCCGCGTTTTTTTCCCGGGCGTGGGGACATAACCCCATCATTGGAGAATCCCACCCAAGGTCTTTTATCCATGCGCAAAATTGTCCCAACTAACCTGTGCAGGCGGATGCAGTGAACCTTGTGGAAGCCAAAAAGTCAGAAACTTGCTGAAGTACAATCCTGTTTCAATTCTCCCAATGGCAGATTAATGGCAGGCCTTTCTTCCCACTAGCAGGTGGCACAATCAGTATTTGTATTTACTTGTATCTCAAGAATGCTCATTAAAGCAGCAGCCTGCCGGCATCCTGTCAGGCCTTTCAATCTTCCAGCACGCCAGTGGGAATTTCCATCAGCATCAAACCCAATTCCTAATGACTGGCTTCCCCAGTTTACCAGAGAGTTCTGGGTGAGAACAGCAACTTTCTGCCATAGTGGTGCACTGCTCCTCATGCACTGTTCACCAGGCAGACCAGTTTCTGCTTTCATCTTCATGCCGAGCTGGTCTTTATGGCCAGCACATGCTGCTAGACCCATGAACCCTCATGTGTCACCGAGTAGGGCCAGTACTGCAGCTGGGATTAGAGAATAAATTGATCTCCTTACCCTTGGTTTCACATAGAAGTGTTCATCTGGACAGTACTGTGCTGTGGGACTCATGCTGCCACTGCAACAAATGTTCGAATTTCGATCGGGGTGGAGTGCAAGGAGAGGCCGGGTGTAAGGGTATGTGGCCTGATGAAGACAAGGAGTCAATGTGGAAGGAAGGCTGGCAAGGTTGCGGAGGATGGGAGGGTGAGGCTCATGATGGCATGGCAGAGGGGTAAGGAGGTGGATGAAGAAGATGAACAATGGAAATTAGGGGGAAGACTGAGGGGAGAGAAACTGGCCCCCGACAAGGCTGCATGAAAAGCTCACAAACAAGCATCAAAGTTTGTTTACTGGAAGGGGATACACAAAGACTCCAGAGGCGGTAGGCAGAAGTCCAAGTGGAGCATGGTGCCTCGAAGGTGACTGGCTCTGGGGAGGTTGTTTCACTCGAGGAACAGACATCTTGTGGCTGCTCCGTGTTCCCTTGGGGTTGCTGATATCCTGCACGGTTTGGTGAAGATACTGAACTGGAAAGAGTGATATGAGTGTGCTGGACTGGTGTTTAAATATGGCACCGGGTCCTTCAAACCCGCAAGCTGATGGAGAACGTTCGTATCAACTGGTAGCCCACCGGGAGATTCGGAGGAGAACTCGCTTGTGCATAATTGCTATCCCGACTATTAAAAGCCCATCAAAACATTTTTTTTAAAGTTTGGCTGCTATTAACTTGTAACTATAATACACTTTCAGTGCCAAGTTTTAAATAAACATGAAAAGGTTTCATAACCCATGTCAATGACAATTAAACTGGCTTTTAGGTGACTGGTAAAATTGTTGAGAATATTTGCTTACAAATGTACATCAAACACTTACTGTTGCTGCTGGTCGAAGAGCTGTTGTGGAGGGCTGGTAACAGTGGATTAAATGTATGCTGTCAAAAACCATTCACTGCTTGTAACAAATTTCTCCAAGGCTTTATTTGTTAAACATGGGTAACTGATTGAGAGGACTTGCATTTATACAGCACCATTTACAACTTTAGAACCTCTCAAAGGACTATAAAGCCCAATGAGCATTTCTGAAATGTAGTCTCAGTTGCGATGAATGGAAATGCAGCTAACCTGTGAACAGCAAGGTCATTCAAACAATTAAACATGTGTCAGCAACAGAAAAGTCTGTTCAGCACTGTGGCCTTTGGAACCCTCCCTGGTTTACCATTCCCTCTCATGGCAGAGGACTCACTAGTGATCCCCACCTCTCAAGATCACCAGCTGTTGTCTCCTGGTGAGGCTGGCAGTGCTGACTGCCTCTGCCACCTTCTTGCAGGCACTGTTCAGGAGGACAGGCTAGAGTTTGCGGCTCACCCGCAAGGTGTCTCTCCTCTCCTCTCACTGGCATGGAGCTGTGGGTCCACCTCGGACTCCTGAACCCAGGGGACAAGTCTTCTATGAGCCATCTTCATGCCTGCATTGAGTGTTTGGTAAGTACAGCGTGTAAAGACAGCTCCAGTTGTCAGGCTCTTGGTTACTAATTCCAGACCCAACGGTTACAGCGCCTGCTGGGTGGGAATTTGCACTCTGTTTTCGTCAGCAGAGTGCTGGTCTATTTGCATGTCCTGACTCACTTACTGAACAGCGTCCCCAACAGGAGTGAGAATTGCACGCTATTCAATCCTGGTGGGAATAGTTGAGGCAGGATTATCCATACAGCAACGTTGGAATCGCAATCCACGATTGAGCAGAGAATCAGGCATCAGCAGAAAATAGAGGTCGGTTGTCCAACAGAGCACCATACTCCGGCGCCTCGATGGCGGCGTGGACGCGTTCCATGTCTTGGGTCAGCGTGGGAATGCAAAACATACATTAGCATGTATTAACATATCATTAACAGGTCCAACCCTGTAGCCTCCAGGGATGCTCTGCCTCTGCCAGGCGGAAGTGATGCCGGTACAGTTCACTCGTATTTTAAAATGGGGACAGGGCACCGTGGCTGCTGATGGAGAGAGAGGAGGTAAGAAATGGTTCCAAAAGTGCAACAGTGGGCTGACAGTTGTGCCGCTGGCTCGGGGGGGTGTCTGCCAGGACGAGCAGGTGGGGACTAGGAGATGGGCCGTGGGTCCGGAACCAATGTGGCCGGGCACTGATCGCCATTGCCGCGGCCTGCAAAACAGCCATATGGCTGCGCACTCCGCCGACTATCCACTGTGTCCCGTAATTGGGCAGGGTGCCACCAGCCGTATGAGGGCCGACACTCCCCCGGGAACCCTCAGACTCCAGACCCCCACCAGCAAGGTGGGCATGGTCCAGCAGGTGCTGACACTCAGTACAACCATCAGAAGCGCTGCCCCACTGCAGAAGGAACAGGGGAAGAACAGCACACACCCAGAACAGACGCATGCACAGTGGCCTTTGCCACTCACCCTGGCACACTGCCCTTCTCAGGGCAGATGCCCCACCAATGACACTATCAGCTAGCCCACCCTCCAGGACCACTGATTGTCACAAGGCCTTTCATGCCTACTGCTCCCTACCCCCATCAATTCTGCCCCCCAGAGGGCAGCACGGTGGCCTAGTGGTTAGCACAACCGCCTCACGGCGTTGAGGTCCCAGGTTCGATCCCGGCTCTGGATCACTGTCCGTGTGGAGTTTGCATATTCTCCCCGTGTCTGCGTGGGTTTCGCCCCCACAACCCAAAAATGTGCCGAGTAGGTGGATTGGCCACGCTAAATTGCCCCTTAATTGGAAAAAAGAATTGGGTAATCTAAATTTATAAAAAGGAAAAAAAAAGAAAAAATTCTGCCCCCCAGGCATGTAGGCACAACCATGCATCACACACAGGACCCTTGGCACACCGCAGCTACAGTTCCAACAGGGGCCCACCTCCTCACCCAGCCCCATCCGTGGGCATCGCCAACATGGATGCCACCTAACCTGGCGCCGGTTGATGGCACAAACCCCACAACCAGGAATTTGTCAGGGGCAGGAATCGCGCCGGTCGGCGGCCCTGGCAAATCTCCGGCCTGTGATGTAACAGTCAGCGATGGCCGGCGCGGAGATGAAACCCCCCTCGCATGCGCTGGGATGACGCCAGCACACGCTGGCGCTCCCGCGAGGGAATCAGCACCTCTCCTGCAGGGTCTCCGGCACGGACCCCATCACACCCTCCTCGCTCGGAATGCCCGATGTTGTTGGCAGGATATCACATGGCCCACCCAAGGGGAACACTCACAGAAGACCCCACAGGAGGCCGCAGAGCTTAAAACCGGCGTGGATAGCACCAGCCAGCAGTACTCCTGCAGGCAGGATCCCGCAAAACCGGAGCCCGTCCCAAAGGAGCAGGGGCCCGCCGGTGAGGATGGAGAGCCAGCCGTCCAACAGGCTGAGGAGGAAATATACTGTAAATAGCAAACCTGTGAGCAATATAGAAACTCTGAGAGATCTGGTTGTGTAGGCCCACAGATCTTTGAAGGTGGCAACACATATGGACGTGGTAGTCAAGAAAGCATACGGAATGCTTGCCTTTATTGGACAGGGCATCGAGTATAAAAACTGGCAAGTCATGCTACATTTGTATAGGACCTTGGTACGGCCGCATTTGCAATATTGCACACAATTCTGGTTGCCACACTACCAAAGGATGTGGAGGCTTTGGAGAGGGTGCAGAGGAGGTTTAACAGGGTGTTGCCTGGTCTGGAGGGTGTTAGCTATGTGGAGAAGCTGAATAGACTCGGACTGTTCTCGTTAGAAAGCCAGCGGTTGAGTGGTTAATTGATATCTATCAAACTAGGGCGGGATTCTCCGCGGCGGGGCGGGCAACGCCGGTGTGAAGGAGTGGCGGGAACCACTCCGGCATCGGGCCGCCCCGTAGGTGCGGAATCCTCCACACCTTCAGGGTCTAGGACGATCCTGGAGTGGTTTGCGGCGTGCCGGCCGGCGCGGAATGGGTTGGCGCCATGCCAACCGGCGCCAAAGGGCCTCCGCTGGCCAGCGCATGCACGGGAGCGCCAGCATGTGCTGGCGTCATCCCAGCGCATGCGAGGGGGGTTTCCTCTCTGCGCCGGCCATCGTGGACTGTTATACCGACTGGCACGGTGGAGTAGAGTGTTTCGATGGCACAAGCCCACCTGTGGATCGGTGGGCTCCAATCGCGGGCCAGGCCAACATGGGGGCACCCCCCCCCCCCCCCCCCCCCCCCCCGGGGCCAGATTTGCCCGCGCCCCTCCCCCCCCCCCCCGGGCCAGATTTGCCCGCGCCCCTCCCCCAAGGACCCTGGGGGCCGCCTGCAGAGCCAGGTCCCTGTAAGTACCTGTCATAACATACGCCAGCGGGACTGCCTGAAAATGGGCGGCCACTCGGCCCATCGCGGGCCAGAGAATTGCCAGGGGGGCCGCTGCCAGCGGCTGCCAACCGGTGCGATTCCCGCCCCTGCCAAATCCCTGGCGCCGGAGAATTCGGCAGCCGGCGGGAGCGGGATTCACGCCGCCGCCCCCCCCCCAGCGATTCTCCGACCCGGCGGGGGGGTCGGAGAATCCCGCCCCTAATCTTTGTCCTAATTCTCCGTTTAGGTGGGTTCCCAGGTACATCAAACGTGGAGGCATCTTGCTGCGTTTCTGCCTTGTGACATAGGTCCCCTTTGGCAGCCGTCTTCTGGAGCGACCAGGCCTGGGTGGGCCTGGCAATCATCCAGGTATCATAGGTGGCGTGGTGCCACCCTGTTCTGCCCGCTGCGCACCTGATAAGCGAGGGACAAGTGGGGCGAGGGAATGAGCACCTCTCCTGCGGGTATCTGGCATGGACACCATCACCCCCTCCTCCCTCGGGATGCCCGATGGCCCCAGGCTACTCTTTGGGACAGGTACGTGGCCAAAGCGAACCCCTGGGGATCCCTCGAGACCTGGTGCTGCCAGACCTGGAAGCCTCCTCTCGTCTCGACCAGGGTCTCACTGCGCGCAGCCTTGGAGCACAGGGACTGTGCCACGTCCCTCTGGGACCATGCCACATCTCTGTGACTGGTTCAGGTCAGCCAGCGCCAAGCAAATATTCATGATACCAGCAGCCATGGCCTGTAATGACAGGGCCACGTTCTGGAGTTCCCAGCAATGTCCATGTGGTGCTGTTAAATGTTCACCTGTGACATGTCTGCCCCTGTCCTCTGCCTCAGCCTCTGCCTGCACTTTGTGCCACAGGCTTTGGCCATTCTGACCCTTGGCTGTGATCCTCGCACCCAAAGATTCTACTGCGGACGCCACCCATGCAGTGTTGACCTGGTTAGCTCGCATTGTTGGGAGCACCCCAGGCGGTTGGACATCTCCAATTGCACCTGCAGGTGTTGGATGGTTACTGATTGCCCCTAATCTCGTCCCCTGCAGTGTGCCTGCATCTCCAACATTGATGGGACATCCCTTTCCAGATGCCCGAGGCCTTTCTGGATGGCAGCTGTTCACTGGAGGGGGGGCTGCCCTCCGACCGGCCGCCTGGGAATTCCTACCTCTACATGATGTACTGCAACATGTGTGTTGTGCACACCAGTGAGGGTCTCAGAAGCCTCGTCACAATAATGACCCAAAAAGATGAGAGTCTCGGGGATAATGGAGGGTGTTAGTTACTGTCGGTGTCGTCCACGGATTAGTGCTCCGGATGTTGCGGTGTTTAGGCTGGGGGTGAGGTACGCCAGCCGATCCCACCTCGTCGGAGGTGACTCTGCACGACGCAAGACAGGACACATGGTAAGATCACGGGTAGGCGTGGTGTGGGGGGAGGGCTGTCTCACATGCCGCAGGGATATTGCTACACATTGGGGCTGACTTGGCTGTCCCATTTCGACTTCTGCAACTGCCTGCACTCTCACCCCACCAACCAGGTCCATTGCCCTCTGCTCCGCCACGGTGAGGCCCGGTGGACCCCTCTAGTCGTCTTCTCCCTTGGCAATTCTGGCAGTATAGGGGATTCATAGATAGTAGCACATATGTGCAGGGCGTCCGGTCATGGCGGGTGGTATGGATTTTGGCATGTGCAGGGTGGAGTTCCTCTGGTGGGGGGGGCTGGTTTACGAGTGTGTGGGACCGAGGTGGTGCCAGGGGAGTGGTGATGGTGCCTCATCCTGGCTGGCCTGGGGGGTTGTCCATCCTCACCCAGCACTGTTTACCGGTCCGCCTGGTGGGGGCCGGTGTGGTGTTTGGATAGGGAGGGGGGTGGTGTGGTACAGTGATATGTGTAGGACGGGGGGTGGTGCCAGTGGCATGAGGCTGGTGACTCAACTGGGCTGCCCTGAGGAGGTCGTGCAGCTTCCTATGGCACTGCAGTCCGGTCATTGTGCTCGGGCCCAGGGCGCTCAAGGACTCTGCCACTTTCGCCCTGGTCCAGTTGACATCGGCAGGTGGGAGCCTCCTTCCAACCCTGGGGAACAGGGGACGGGATTCACTGTTCCCCAACGGTGATTTCATAATCGGTGATCGGGCAGAGAATCCCTTTTCACAATAAAATCATGGGAGGCGCCTGTTTTTGGATGGTCCGACCTCTCAAAAAAGGGCCATCAAGGAGCACGCCACACGCCGTTGGGACAGCCTCAGGACGTTACCTCCCCCGACTCTCCGCCTACGATGGGCCGAGTTCCCGACCGCGCGGTTGACTCATGGTCTCAGCGGTCGGGAACTGCTGCGGACAGTGTCCAGCGCCGCCAACAATCGAGCGGGAGACATGCTGCTGGCCGGGGAGGGCCTTGGTGAGGGCTGGTGGGAGGTGGCCTGGGGGTGGCGAGGGGTATCCAGGGGGGCACTAAGGCCACTGGCAAGTTGGGTCAGCGAGTGGCCATGAACCCAGCATTTCTCCAAGCGTTTATATCGGGAAGGCATTTTATGTGGTACGGCTGCTAACCCTTCACCGGTCGGAGGATCAGTGCTGGGGTCTTGCCGATTTTTCCCACTTAAAATGCCATGGATCCTCCGGACATAGACCCAAACATAGACCCTTAGACATAGACAGAGAATCCAGCACATGGTCTCCCACCTGCTCTCCATTGCAGCCAGCAATATCTCCAGCTCTGCATCCGCAAACCTCGGGGCTGCTCTCAGGGATGCTATCTTCCTGGCTGGCATGAGTGTGTGGGAAGTGGAGTGCAAGCTTGTCAGAGTGGCATTCTCCAGTGGCATTCCCGACTCCAGTGAATCAGACGCTGGAATGGCACTAGTTCAACTTGGTGCGAGTGCTGGCCAATTTGTCTGCCCTGAATGGCTCCGGCAGTCGCACCCACATCAGGAGAGAGAGGAGGTAAGAAACGTTTGTAATAATAATACTAATTGCTTATTGTCACAAGTAGAATTAAATGAAGTTACTGTGAAAAGTCCCTAGTCGCCGGCGTCTTTTCGGGGAAGCCAGAACGGGAATTGAATCCGTGCTGTTGGCCTTGTTCTGCATTACAAGCCAGCTATTTAGCCCACTGTGCTAAACTAGCCCCTAAAATTGTTAAAATGCGTTGTACATGCTTAGGAGGTGGCTGCCAGGGGGTGGGGGGGGGGGGGGGGGGGGGGAGTAGTGCGGAGCGACTTCCTGAGATATCATTGGATTCGGGGTGTGCCCTCAGAATCGGGGTGTCCCCTCGGAATCGGGGTGTCCCCTCAGAATTGGGATGGTTGGGCCCTCACCACCATTGCTGCAATATTTGTTTTACAATCAACCATTCGGTACAAGTTACAGGCCCCTGGCTGCTCACTCTGCTGACTGCTCACTGTGCCCTGTAAATTTTCACAGAACCACTGGTCATTTCGTGGCCCACCCAGACAGTCCCTCTGGAAACTCTCCTAGCTGACCCATCACCGGGATGGGCGTTGCCAATTCAGTCTTTGGCCCACCAGGTGCTGACTCTCCTCAGTCACTAAACAGAAGCACTGCCCCACTGCAGGGGAATTAAAACATAAGCAGAGCTAACCCAAACAAAGTATACATGCACGTGGTCTTTGGCACCCTCCCTGGCACGCAACCCCTCTCAAGGCAGAGGCCCCACCAGTGACACTATGTGTAGCCCCGGTTGAGTGGTGCAGTGGGTGCCACTAACTGCCTCCATGCTGGGAGACAGAACAGGAGCCGCAGAATCTACCACTGACACTGGTTTGTGCAAACCGGGGTGGGGGTAGAGGCCACCCATTGACACTTACAGATTGGGTCAGGGCTGCAGGGTGGAAGGCAACGTATCAGGGGGATGGCTGAGGGGTGGGTTTGGGTGGGGGATGGGGGTGTTGAAGTGCAACTTAGTGTCACCGTTTAGCTTGTTGGAATTGGATGGGCAAGGCAGTACTTCTATTGCTAACATTTCTTCTCTTTTACCCCCTAACGCAGAGAATGAATTTTGAGTAAAGCCAGGAATGCTCGCTATGTCCCTAGCCGCAGCTGGTGCTGTGGATGCACAGAGGCTGCAGGCACAGGTGCTGCTCAGGGAGGACCCTGCACAACACGAGCTTGCCCCAGAGGAACAGGCGCCAGCTGGTGAGGATGGAGAGCGGGCCAGCCATCAGACCAAGGGGAGCTGCAAAGGAGAGCCGCACCAGGCCACGTTTATACCTCCGGCACCTGTCCTTCGAAGATCTCCCGGACCATGCCTGTTGCCGAAGACTACGGCTAACCGGGGGAGGCAGTGCGGAATCTGTGCCAGTTGATGGCACACCTGGAAGCACTGGGATATGGAGGAAGGCATCCACTCCCAATCAAGGTGATGGTCACCCTGAACTTTTTTGCCTCGGGATATTTCCAAGTGCTGATGATGGCACACCTGGAACTCTGGGATATCCTCTCTGGGATACCATCTGCACACGGGTACACCCTGATGTACCATCAATTGGACGCGAGACCAGATAAAGGTCCAAACTTAGGCTTTAATCAGCTAGATGTTAGCCCGGTGGTCGACTACAGTGAAAGGCCGACCGCCGGGAACTCTGGGTACTTATACTACTATGGGCCCGGGGGTGGCCAGCCAGGTCGGGAAAGGGGCTCCTGAGGACGACTTCCTAGGGAAAACAAGAAGACGTACATGAGGTGTTTGATTAGTGGTGGTACAGAGGAGAGACCGGATTGAATGGAGGGCGTTGGGGATGACCTCTTGCCAACGGGGGATAGGGAGGTCTCTGGACCGTAGGGCCAGCAGGATGGTCTTTCAGATGGTGCCATTCTCCCGCTCGACCTGCCCATTACCCCGAGGGTTATAACTGGTCGTCCTGCTAGTGGCTATGCCCCTGCTGAGCAGGAATTGACGCAGTTTGTCACTCATAAAGGAGGATCCCCGGTCGCTGTGGATGTACGCGGGGTAACCGAACAGGGAGAAAATGGACAGGAGGGCCTTTATGACGGTTGTTGTGGTCATGTCGGGACAGGGGATGGTGAAAGGGAAGCGGGAGTACTCGTCAATAACACTCAAGAAATATGTGTTGCGGTTGTTGGAGGGGAGGGGACCCTTGAAGTCTATACTAAGACGCTCGAAGGGGCGGGACGCCTTGATCAGGTGCGCTCGCTCAGGACGGTAGAAGTGCGGTTTGCACTCTGCGCAGATGTGGCAGTCCCCGGTGACGGCCCTGACTTCCTCAATGGAGTAGGGCAGGTCGCGGGTCTTGATAAAGTGGTAAAAACGGGTTACCCATAGATGGCAGAGGTCCATGTGGAGGGAGCGGAGGCGGTCAATCTGCGCGCTGGCGCAGGTACCGCGGAATAGGGAATTGGGAGGCTTGTTGAGCTTCCCAGGACGATACAAGATATCGTAGTTGTACGTGGACAACTCGATCCGCCACCGCAAGATCTTGTCGTTCTTGATCTTGCCCCTCTGTGCATTATCGAACATTAAGACTACTGACCGTTGGTCCGTGAGGAGGGTAAACCTCCTGCCGGCCAGATAGTGCCTCCAATATCGCACAGCTTCAACTATGGCCTGTGCCTCCTTTTCCACCGAGGAGTGGCGGAGTTCGGAAGCGTGGAGGGTCCGGGAGAAGAAGGCCACGGGTCTGCCCGCTTGGTTCAGGGTGGCCGCCAGAGCTACATCGGACGCGTCGCTCTCGACCTGGAATGGGAGGGACTCGTCGATAGCATGCATCGTGGCCTTTGCGATATCCGCTTTGATGCGGCTAAAGGCCAGGCGGGTCTCCATCGACAGGGGAAAGGAGGTGGACTGGATGAGGAGGCGGGCTTTGTCGGCGTAGTTGGGGACCCACTGGGCGTAATAGGAGAAGAAGCCCAGGCAGCGCTTGAGGGATTTGAGGGTGTTAGGGAGAGGGAGTTCCATTAGGGGGCGCATGCGTTCGGGATCGGTGCCTATCACTCCGTTACGCACTACATAGCCAAGGATGGCTAGACGGTCGGTGCTCAACACGCACTTATCCTTATTGTAGGTTAAATTAAGGAGTTTCATGGTTCGGAGGAATTTTTGAGGGTTGATGTCATGGTCCTGCTGTTCGTGGCCGCAGATGGTGACGTTATCGAGATACGGGAAGGTAGCCCGTAACCCGTACTTGTCGACCATTCGGTCCATCTCCCGTTGGAAGACCGAGACCCCATTTGTGACACCGAATGGAACCCTGAGGAAGTGGTAGAGGCGCCCATCTGCCTCAAACTCGGTGTACTTGCGGTCACTCGCGCGGATGGGGAGCTGGTGGTAGGCAGACTTAAGGTCCACCGTGGAAAAAACTTTGTATTTCGCGATCCTGTTAACCAGGTTGGAAATACGGGGGAGAGGGTACGCGTCCAGCTGCGTAAACCTGTTGATGGTCTGACTGTAATCAATGACCATCCGGTTTTTCTCCCCAGTCCGAACTACCAGCACTTGGGCTCGCCAGGGACTGTTGCTGGCCTCGATGACTCCTTCCTTTATGAGCCTCTGGACCTCGGACCCGATGAAGGTCCGGTCCTGGGCACTGTATCGTCTGCTCCTAGTGGCGACAGGTTTACAATCTGGGGTGAGATTAGCAAACAAGGAAGGGGGGTCCACTTTGAGGGACCCGAGGCTGCAGACAGTAAGGGGGGGAATAGGGCCGCCGAATTGGAAGGTCAAGCTCTGCAGGTTGCACTGGAAATCCAGGCCCAAGAGTGCCGGAGCGCATAGACGGGGGAGGATGAGGAGTTTAGTTTTTGAAAACCCTCCCCTGGACCGTGAGGTCCGCTATGCAGCACACGGTGATCTGGACGGAGTGCGAACCCGAGGCTAACTCGATCTTATGTTTGACTGGGTGGATGGGGAGCGCGCAGCATCTTACCGTGTCGGGGTGGATGAAACTTTCCGTGCTCCCGGAGTCCAGTAGGCATTTCGTCTCATGCCCGTTGAGCTGGATCGATGTTGTTGTCTTGGCGAGCGTGCGTGGTCGCGACTGGTCGAGCGTGATGGAAGCAAGTCGTGGCGAGAGTTCCAGATCATCCTCGGTGAAAGAGTAATCGCTGGCAGGGCCTTCCGTGTTGGCCCAAGATGGCGGCGCCCAGGACCCGCACGTGGAGTCAGGGCCCCAAGATGGCGGCGCCCAGGACCCGCACGTGGAGTCAGGGCCCCAAGATGGCGGCGCCCAGGACCCGCACGTGGAGCCGGGGCCCCAAGATGGCGGCACCCAGGACCCGCACGTAGCGTCCGGGGCACAAGATGGCGGCGTCCATGGGACCCTCGTTGCGGCTGGGGGCAGGGTCAGCGGCGTCTGCGGGCCAGTCAGGGCAGCCGGGAACGGGGGTAGGGAGGACCGTGGGCCTGTTGCGGGGGCCGGGAGGCGGGCCGGAGAGGTCAGTGCGCGCCGCTGGGACCTGGGTGGGCCCGGGGAAGGAGATCCGCCGTCGCTGCTCGGAACAGCAGCGACCGACTTGGTCTGGCAGACCACAGCATAATGGCCCTTCTTCCCGCAGCTCTTACACAGAGCGGAGCGGGCCGGGCAGCGCGGGCGGGGGTGTTTCTGGAGGCCGCAAAATAGCAGCTGGGCCCCGCTAGCTTGTCGGAGCGTCCCGCAGCGCAGGCCTGGGGGTGGGTCGGGGTCAGCGGAGGACGGAGGTGGCGCGTGCCATGAAATCCAAGGGGTTGCCGCGCGGCCGGGGGCATATGCGCGGGCGTTCAAGTCGGCAACCTCCAGGGAGGTTGCGAGGGTCCGGCCTCAGCTAGGCTGAGGGTGTTCTTTTCCAGTAATCGCTGGTGGATAGAGGAGGATTGCATGCCAGCAACGTAAGCACCTCTGATTAAAAGTTCCATGTGCTCTGTCGCAGAAGCTTGGGGACAGGCGCAATTTCTCCCCAGAGCCGTGAGGGCCTGGTAAAACTCGTCGAGGGACTCACCAGGGAACTGTTGTCTAGTAGTCAGGAGATACCCTGCATATACTTCGTTGACCGGCCGGAGAAAGTGTCCTCTCAGGAGATCCATGGCCGCGTCATAATTGTGTTCGTCCTCAATCATTGAGTATACCGCCATGCCCAGGAGTGGAGGATGTGGAGTTTCTGCTCCTTGGTAGGTTTGCTGGCTGCAGTCGTCAGGTAACTGTTGAAACACGCCAGCCAATGTTTAAAGGTTGCAGGCGCATTCGAAGCATGCGGGCTGATGCGGAGGCAGTCAGGCTTGATGCGTAGCTCCATTTCAAAATTCTAGCTGATTAAATTGATGTACCATCAATTGGAGGCGAGACACGATGAAGGTCCAAACTTAGGCTTTAATCAGCTAGATGTTAGCCCAGTGGTCGACGACAGAGAAAGGCCGACCGCCGGGAACTCTGGGTACTTATACCCCGCCTCAGAGGCGGGGTCTACTTGCCTCTCGACCAATTGGTGAGAAGTCACATGACTAGTCCCAGCCAATCAGCCGAAAGGCACATGACCAGCCAGAGCCAATGGGAAACCAGTACTCTGCACCAATGGCAGTGCTCCTATTCATACCACCACACACTCGTGACGTTACAAATGCCCCATATGCCTGGGCAGCAGACTACATAAACCTCAGTCAGGACCAAGCCCACCAGGATGCCCGGCAGCGGGATTCGCCATCACTGACATGCCCCAGGTTCAGGTGATAGATGGAACACATGTCCCTCTGCAGGCACCGGCTCATGAGGCGCGGATGCCCTTCATCATTGGGAAGGGCTTCCACTCCCTAAATGTGCAGTTCATGTCCGACCACCAGCTGTACATTATGCACGTCTGCGCTCGATACCCAGGCAGTGCGCACAACACCTACATCCTGCTGCACTAGTTGGTTCCCGGTACCTTCGAGGCACTGCCTCAGGTGAGCGTTTGGCTTCTGGGTGATGAGGATTATTCGCTCAGATCTTGACTAATGGCGCGTGTCCAGAGGCCCCAGAAAGAGTCGGAGAACCATTAACAATACCCACACAGTAATCAAGAGCATAATTGAGTGGTGTATCAGACTCCTGAAGATGCGGGTCAGATGCCTGGACCACTCTGGTGGTGATGTTCAATATACCCCGAGGAGGGTCTCGCAGATCATGGTAGCCTGCTGTGTCCTGCATAACATCACGCAGCAGTGGACGGCATGCTGGAGAATGCCAGGTCTCATCCAACATTGAGGATGGGATGATGGCCAGGAGGACGGGCATGGGACCCAAGCAGGCACAGGAGGCCACCAGACACGTGCGTCAGGGCCCCCGCACACAGAACAACCTTATCCCCTCCAGGTTCACCAACAAGTGGGCCTGGCCACGTGTCCAACCCCACCATGCTCCCCCATAGCCGCTCACATCTCTTTTTTTTAAATTTAGAGTACCCAATTAATTTTCTCCAATTAAGGGGCAATTTAACGCGGCCAATCCACCTACCCTGCACATCTTTGGGTTGTGGGGGCGAAACCCACGCAATCACGGGGAGAATGTGGAAACTCCACACGGACAGTGACCCAGAGCCGGGATCGAACCTGGGACCTCAGCGCCGTGAGGCTGCAGGGCTAACCCACTGCGCCACCGTGCTGCCCTGCCGCTCACATCTCTACGTCCCTTCTTCCCTCACCCCAGCTCCCTCACCCCCTCCAATGGTCCTAACGGCATCACTACAGGTTGTGTGCCCTGGGTTGGCAGTCTCAGTGGGTCTTATGCATGGTGCGGAGGATGATGACGACTCGCTGTGAGATGAGTTCTCGTGCTCTTCATTGTTTGACAAAGTCTGACTCCTGCCTTTGGGATCACATTCGGGTCATCCCTGCATGGCTTCTGGCCTTTCCATCTCGCGTGTACATTCTCACCGGGGTTCTCCGAAATCCCAGCCAAATGTTGACGCCGGCGAAAACACCAGAGTGGTGTACGCCAGTCCAGCAATTCACCTGTGTTCAGGGGCCTAGCACGGCGGCGGAGTGCTCCGCGCTGCTCCGGTGCCGAAAAGCGGCCCTGCACTGCATGAGCAGGTCCGTGCATGCATGCGATGGCCGTCTCCGCACCGGCACATGCGCATGGTTGCCGTCTCCGTGCCAACGCAGAGCAACATGTCGGGGAGCTTACAGCAGGCCACACGGACGGAGATAGGCCCCCTCCAGATCGCGGCCCCCATCGATCGGAAGCTCTGATCGCGGGCCTGGACCCTGTGGAGGCCCCCCCCCCCCCCCCCCCCCTTCCCGGGAGTCAGATCTCCACGCCCCCCCCACCCCACCAGGACGTCCACCGCAGCCACGGGTCCGACCACCCGCTGGGTGGTACCAGGTTGGAACCATGCTGGCTGAACTCGGCGGGAGTTCGGCCGATCGCCCGCAGAGAATCGCCGCGGGTGCCTATTTCAGCAGCTTCCGATTGCCGCCGATTCTCCGGTCGCCGAGCAATCGCGGCGTGGCGGGAATTTCCCGCGGCCTTGCCGATTCTCCGAACCAGCGTGGGCTCGGAGAATCCTTCCCCTTATCTTCTGGAGGGATGTGCTTGTGGGGGATGGTTGCGATAATGGGGATGTCAAGCACCCTTACCTTGGCACCTCTGAGGGTGAGCCCAGGTGGAACGTCAGATCCCAGGTGGAATGTGCCATCCTCCAACACCCATGCCACAAACCTGTCTCCTCTCTCTCACTCTCAACCTCTTCATTAGATATGGAGGCAGCCTACTAGCGTTTCTCGCCCTGTGACCTGAGGTGCCTTTGGCGGCTATCCTCTGGATGGGTCCATCCCTCTTTCGGGTGTCACAGGTGACGAGGTGCCACTGTGTTCTGCCCCGTGCGCCAGTTTGAGTGGGGAGGATTCAAAAGTGCTCGGGTGTTCCAGCACCTCCCCGTGGGGGGCACCGGCAGAGGCCCAATCACTCCCTCCGGGTGCTCATTGGGCTACTCCTTGGGACAGAGAATGAAGCTGGAATGAGATTCAGAGGCTCCATCCATGACCTGGTGCTGCCAGTCCCGCTCTTGTCTCAAGCAGGGTCTCCATGCCCTCCACCATGAATCACAGAGATCTGGACACGTCCCTCAGTGAGTGCAACATATCCAACTGTGACTAGCCCAGATCAGGTAGCGCTCAGGTAATGCTCTTGACACCCTCAGCCATGACACTTTGTGATGGGCCAATCTCTGGAGTGCCGCAGCAAAGTCCATGTGGCCCCAGTGCATGGCTGCAGGTGACTGGGCTCCCCTGTCCTGAGCCTAAGCCATAAACTGTACAGTGTGCCCCAAACCTTGGACATCTTGACCCATGGGTGTGACCTTCTCACCAACGGCTTCTACTGCGGATGCCATCTTCTTGGCGTTGGCCTGGGGACCATGCATTGCCAACATGATCTCCTGCACCTGAAAGCAGTTGGACTCCTCCAACTGCACCTCAAGGTGCCAAAAGGTTGCTGACAGCTCCTCCTGTAGACCCTGGCTCTGCGTCTACAACTCCACCAGTGATAGGGTTAATCGTTCCAGAGGATTAATCGTTCCAGAGGCGTGTTAATTGTCTGGACTACAGTTAATTCCTATGTTCGGGCAGCCCTCCGACTGCCTGCTCCCTCGAGAGTTCCTGCCTCCACCTGTTGTGCCACAGCATGTGTGACATTCGGACCAGAAAGTATTACAGGAGCCTCATCACTGATATGACCCATTGAGGGTGATAGCCTCTGGAACGGTGAAGGGTGCAGATGAATGCAGTGCCGAGAAGTCAGTATTGTCTCCGGACTGGTCCTCTGAGATCTTCTGCTGTGGCTGGGGGAGGGTCACCCTGGACAGGCCGGCCTCGACAGAATGCGATCGTGCAAGACAAAAGACAAGAAACATGGTAAGATCTTAGGAAGGAGTGGTGTGGGGGAGAGGGGTGATTCAGTTGCTATATTTGATTTGATTTATTGTCACATGTACTGAAGTACAGTGAAAAGTATTTTTCTGCGGCCAAGGGAACGTACACAGTACGCACAAAGTAGATTAAAAAAATAATCGACAGAGTACATTGACAAATGGTACATCGACAAACAGTGATTGGTTACAGTGTGGATCAAGGGGCCAAACAAAGCAAATACATGAGCAAGAGCAGCATAGGACGTAAATAGTGTTCTTACAGGGAACAGATCAGTCTGAGGGGGAGTCGTTGAGGAGTCTGGTAGCTGTGGGGAAGAAGCTGTTCCTATGTCTGGATGAGCGGGTCTTCAGACTTCTGTATCTTCTGCCTGATGGAGGGGTTTGGAAGAAGGCAAAGCCTGGGTGGGAGGGGTCTCTGATAATGCTGTCTGCCTTCCTGAGGCAGCGGGAGGTGTAGACAGAATCAACGTGAGGGTGGCAAGCTAGGGGCATCATTATGCATTAGGCCTCACGGTTGACAGATGCCGACCTCTGCCTGGGGGATAGCCCTCTCTCCCACCTCTCCGGCTAACTTCATCATCCAGCATCCCCCTCCAGTCTTCTCACGCTCTTGGCAGTTATGGACCATCTTCTCCTGGGGGACAGGAAATGGACATTGTGAGACACTTGGACACGAGTTACACATGGATCTTTAACTGGTGGCCTGTGTGTGGAAGCCACATTGCCAAAGAGGACAATACATCTATTGAGGTTTGGTGCATGGTGAGTTGTAAGGAGGATGCCGACAAATGGGTTTTGATTGGCCTTTAGGATGTGGCAATGGTGTGAGTGATCCCACGAATACAGAGGTGGTGACTCGCTCGAGCTAATCTAAGGAGGTTGTTCATCTTTTTGCGGCACTGTATACCTGTGGCGCTGGTGAGGCCCACTGTGCTTGCTGCCTTTGCTGCTTCCACCCAGGCCCAGTTAACATAGGCGGGTGGTAGCCTCCTGCCCACTCTGGGGATGAGGGAGTCCTGCCTCTCAGCCACCACATCCTCAAAGACCTATCCCACCTGGCTTACTCACTCTTCCAACTTCTTCCATCGGGCAGGAGATACAAAAGTCTGAGAACATGTACGAACAGACTCAAAAACAGCTTCTTCCCCACTGTTACCAGACTCCTAAACGGCCCTCTTACTGACCTGATTAATACAACACCCTGTATGCTTCACCCGATGCCGGTGTTAATATTGTTACATTGTGTACCTTGTGTTGCCCTATTATGTATTTATTTTATTTTATTTTATTTTCATGTACTTAATGACCTGTTGAGCTGCTCCCAGAAAAATACTTTTTACTGTACCTTGGTACACGTGACAATAAACAAAATCCAACGTCATTTTGAGATATTTTCAGGCACTTAATTTTGTTTCCGTAATTGTTCAATCTGTAATTTTCCTCCATAACAACATAGTTAGAGTTCATCTTCCTGTCCAATCCTCACTGATACAATCACACAAAAATTGTTTTGTCTGCTCTATTACTTTTTAATTATACCATCATTACATTTAATTGTATTTTGGGTACCTTTTTATCTGAGCTGCATTAATGAAATATTTGCTTAGATTTGTTGAATTTCCTACTTTAGGTAGTCGAGTGAACAGGGGAAAAAAGATATGCTGCTTTTGCTTATATATATTGGTTACTGTACAAATTAAAATATTTGGAGCTACTTGGTTGGCAACAACTAACAGCAGTCAAATAGAGAACATGTAAATCATTCCGCTATGTTACTAACTAACCTTGGGGGTTTTACATCTTTAATAGTTCATAAATATTATGCTAACAAGACTTATAAAAGATTTTTTCATTATCTGCTAAAATAAAGAAAACCTTTATTACAGAAACAGTAATTTTATTTTGAATGGAGGGGATTAATGACAATGATTACGTTTTATGGGGTACTTTAGAAATTTGCCAAAATGCATATGAGAAATTCAGTCACCCTATCCTAAAATTTTCCATCCATTAATATTCTGGGAAACACTCCATGCCAGAGAGTGAATTTGTAAAGTCACACCTTTAATTCCTACAGGAAAAGTTAGAACGAGTGATCTTTATTCTCTGGTAGACTTTTGGTACTGATTGAGAAAGCAATAAAAAGAAACCAGTCAGGGTTGACCAACGTTGCAACTTTTCCATGGGGTAATAAAGATTTCTTATACACAATAATTCATCAAAAATTGACGGCTTCGAGCCAACTTTTATATTGGGCCACATTCCAAAAATCATTCTGGTTTATGGCATTAACTTTACACTCCCTATATTCTGTCTAAGTCATTCAATTTGTTTCCATTATCATTGCACCTCTTGTTACTATCTCGTTCTACTGTCAATCATAAGAGAGTAAGTTAGTCTGCAGTATTTTATACAGGAGCCAGTTCTACTCAAAACATGGTGCACTTGCCAGGAACATTTATGAAATATTTAATGAAATGTGATGCTGTCCCTTTGACTTCAAAAAAATATGTAATTTTAAAAGGCTCAGGATGTGTAGTGGGAGCATGAAAATATAATTGTTTCACGATTTTTGTATCACTTGTATGCCATGTACAAAACTGTTTATTGTTCAAACAAATATGCTTTAATTGTATTATTCAGATGGAGGAAACAATATGCAGTTAATTACTTTTCTTAAATCAGCAAGGATTTCCCTTCTAAATATGGTATTATTCTTTTTATTCCACATAATTGTCAGCTTTTCGTAGCTATCCTGACATTTATGAGGTATAGAGGAAAACTTTTCAATCTACTACATAAAATACCATTCCAGTGCCTCATATCTTGGCTTTAAAAAAGATTATGCTGAGAAAAGAAGACAGTTTGCCATATTTCTGAATAGCAACAGTGGTGCTGACATTAGAATTAGATCGCATAACATAGCTAGATTTTCTGTTCGCAGTAGGAATAGCGCTGGATTATATACGGTAATATGTCAGTTGTAATTTATTTTAATTTAAGAACTCTCTAGACTCAGCAACATGAAGAAATATTCAAGTGATTTAATTATGTTTCTATAGACAGGCAGGATTGCCAAATGCTCCAGTACAATAGGAAAATAACGTTACAACCTTGTTGCTTTGGTTCCACTAAAATCGTGCGGCTGTTTAGAATCAACAAAAGTTTAAAAATTTAAAGCTTTTAAGGAAGCTCATGGCATCAATAGTATCTGATTCTGAAAATTTGACTTGATTTTGAATAACCAGCCTACTAATATTGGCAGTGCTGAAGAGACTCATTTTTGTGTTTTGTCATCAACAGATACAACGAGGCCAAAAAGAAGCCAGGAAACTGATGGAGTGGAATATCATTTTATTTCCAAGCACTTGTTTGAGACAGATGTACAAAATAACAAGTAAGTTGAAAAATGGCACACTCTGTTTCAAGCCAACGCATCTGGAAACTTTCAGATGCAGTGATGAAAGTATTGGAATATTTGAACAATAGGTTACTTGGGAAATCAGATTGGCAAGTTGCTGAGGGAATTAAATGTTACTATTTTATTCTGTTATTGAATTCCTAAACTTGGCATCACTGTGTTCTTCATGTCTTAAACTGGTGCCATACATTCAAAATCTAATTAGTAAGTATTAGAAATAATTTGATGTATTCTATGAATGTTTGATATGTATTTGTTTATTTGTGAGCGGAAAAAGTGAGTAGCTTAGTTGCATAGAATGTTTTCTATTTATGCTATAGGCTTTGTTTTACTTTACTTCACTGACTAAAATAACAAACGGCGCGATTCTCCCACCGCGTTGCACTCAAACGAGAGCACAACGTGGCCAGAGAATCGCGGGAGAGCCCTCCAGCGAGCCTCCTGACAGCCCCGCGCCTCGCGGGATTCAGAAAAGTACCGCAAGATGTCGGATTCGGAACACCGCCACAAATGTGTTTGACCAAACTCCACTTCCAGAAGTGGGTCGTAAACCGACTTACGACCTACCTGCCGGGATCCACCGGCTGTCCCAGGTAGGAGGCAGGCAAGTACCAACCACTGCTGGTCCACACAAACGTGGACCAGATGGAACAGTATCCAGGGGGGTGTGCCGGGACATCCGAGACCCCTGGGTGCAGGGTAGCTCCCGAGCCCTCCCCCTGGAATGCTGGCACCTTTGCATTGCCCAATTGGCACCATGGCGCTGCCAAGCCAGCAGGAGCTTTGGGTGCCTGGGTGACAGTGCAAAAATGCGTGAGTGCCAGGGTTGCACTGCCAAGGGTCAGGGGCGAGGGGGGCCATGCCCATGAGGGGGGTTTGAAGGGTGGGGAAGTGCAGGGCAGGTAAGTAGGGGCCTCTCGAAGGTTGGAAGGGTGATGGGTAAGGGTCCTAGAAGGGAGCGAGTGCTGTAAGGGGGTTTGGGAGGCCTGAAGAGCGGGGCTCTCAGGGTCCACATAACAGGGTTTCCTCACTTGGAGGGTGTGAGGTATTGTCCATGTGTGTGGGTGATGACATTGCCCATGGATTGGAAGTGTGGGGGGCCCACCAGCTCACTTAGAGATCGGGGCACCCTTTCAAAATGGCGGACCTATCTTGGAGTTCAGCTCCCCAGTGCTAAAAAAAAATTTGAAGTTTGAGCTAAATGGGTGAGAAACTCCCCAGGGCCCAAAAAGTGACTAGGTTTAGCGGTGAATAACTCGCCAGCAGAGCCAGCGGGAAACTCCCTGAAAAACCCGCCACAAATTAACTTAGAAATCTTTTGGGAGAATCGCACCCTAAATGTATTTCCTAACTAAATTGCCTGTCTGTATGCATTATGTATACCTTCAATGTTTTAATAAAGTAGTCTTTAAAGAAGTATAGGTCAACCGTTGACCAATTTTATTTTGGTTCTGATTTTTGCAGGTTTATTGAACATGGAGATTACAGAGGAAACTTGTATGGTACAAGCATCGATTCTGTTCGACATGTATTGGGCAAGAATAAAGTGTGCCTATTGGATGTACAATGTCATGTAAGTAAACCCATTTCTCAAAACACAAAGGCGTTTGGTTTGTTAGTCTTCATGAATATGCTAAACTTGGGGTGATATATGGTGAATCATTATAAAAGTAATTACTAAAATTATTTTAACTCTTTGAATCCAAGCATTCTTTCATACTGTAATTTAATTATTCTACTGTAACTTCAAGCAATACATTAAAGCTCTGATGTGGCAAACAGCATTTTAGTCCTCTTGTAGGCTCTTCTAACCCAGCCAAGGAGTGAAGGAGAGCAGGACTGGCAATTTATGCCCTGAGAAAAATCTTCTTTGCATGTATTGAGTTCATCTCTCAGATGTTTGCTTGCACAGTCAACTACTTAATTCACTGACCTTGTTCAATAAAATAATCTTTCAACTCTTGAGCATATGAAAGTATGCCAATCTTCCAAAGTATGAAATCTTCCCAGAGGCTAGAATACTGTTTTTTCTTTATTCTGAATATTATTTGTCTCCTGTTGTTGTGCACTAATTACCAGGCAATATGGCAGTCATGTGACTTGCCACCAGGTCTCTTTCGTATTGTTCCAACTGTAGTTACCTGCTGTATCCTCTGACAGTCCTCATCGCTATCCGCAATTCCACCAACCTTTGTGTTGTCTGCAAACTTACTAATCAGACCAGTTACATTTTCCCCCAAATCACTTATATATATTACAAACAGCAAAGGTCCCAGCACTGATTCCTGCGGAACACCACTAGTCACAGCCCTCCAATTAGAAAAGCACCCTTCCATTGCTACACTCTGCCTTCTATGACCTAGCCAGTTCTGTATCCACCTTGCCAGCTCACCCCTGATACTGTGTGGCTTCACCTTTTGTACCATTCTACCATGAGGGACCTTGTCAAAGGCCTTGCTGAAGTCCATATAAACAACATCCACTGCTCTACCTGCATCAATCACCTTTGTGACCTCTTCGAAGTATTCTATCCTCCTTCAGTATTTTAGCCTCCTTCAGTATTCTGGGGTAGATCCCATCAGGCCAGAGGGATTTATCTACGTTAATATTTTTCAAGACACCCAACACCTCGTCTTTTTGGATCTCAATGTGACCCAGGTTATCTACACACCCTTCTCCAGACTCAACAGCCACCAATTCCTTCTCTTTGGTGAATACTGATGCAAAGTATTCATTTAGTACCTCGTGCATTTCATCTGGCTCCACACATAGATTCCCTTGCCTATCCTTCAGTGGGCGAACCCTTTCCCTGGCTACCCTCTTGCTTTTTATGTATGAAATAAACTATGATTTATTTTAAAACATGACTGCAGCAGTCTCTCACACACACAATAGCCCGGGCTTTTAACCCTTACTGCACCAAACACCTATAATACAATACATCTTAAATTCCTACATTAATCACACTATGCATAAGGAACAATATGTATGGACAATACAGAGGAATTGAACCATTAATTTCCGCTGTTGAGGATGTGAAAGGTACGTTATGAATGTAACTTCGGCCGTGGATTGTGTGATTGGACTTTCCCAAAGAGGAAAAAAGTATATTTTCCAATTCAATCATGTGAATAGTTGATTAGCTCCCTTGGGGAAAATACATCAAGTCACGTTTTCCTTCATTACATCAGCACACTCCAGGTAGAATTGGCTAAATCAGCACAAGTAATCTGTGAATTACACCAAAACACACTTGCATTCATGTTTTCTGTGATTGTTCCCACTGATTCAAGATTTGATTCGCCAAAATCAAATCCCACCCATAAAACTGGCCCCCAGATTGAAATTGTCAAATTCCACCAGTTGTATTGGTTTTTAAAGGTTCTTCAAATTGCACTCATATTTCTAGACATACAGTTGGCACATTTCATGAATTTTCATATCAATACTTACTCTTTTTTAAAAGGTGACTGGTATCCACCCATGGAACTGTTAAATATTTCAATGGTTCTTTGAAGTAGTTTTCAGTGAATTTGGGTTGGATTTTGGAGTCAGGAGACCTTTAAAAATAGTGGCCGGGGCCCAATTCTGACATTTCAGGGGCCGAATTCTCCCAACGGGAGACAAACAGCTGACGCTGGAGTGAAACCCGGAGGCCGCTCCTCGCCCCCTATTCTCCGCCCCCCCTCCCCCCTCCCTGGGGGGCTAGGAGCGGGGGCGCGTGAATACCGTGCGCCGGGCCTTGACGCTTGCGTCAAAGCGGCGCGCTGGGAATGATGTGGCCGGCGGTGCCGAAGTGACATCAGCCGCGCATGCGCGGTTGCCGTCTTCCCCTCCGCTGCCCCGCAAGACATGGCGTCTTGATCTTGCGGGGCAGCGGAGGGAAAAGAGTGCGTCTTTTAGAGTCGCCGGCCCGACGATCGGTGGGCACCGATCGCGGGCCAGACATCTGCTGAGTACGTCCATGGTGCTCGATCCTCCCTCCGCCCCCCACAGGCCCCACACTCACGGTCGCGCGCTGTTCATGTGTGGTTGGCACTGGCGTGAACCGGTCGGGTTCGGATGGCCGCTTGGCCCATCCGGGCTGGAGAATCGCCGGTCGCCGTGAGAAACGGCAAGCGGCGATTCTCCGAGCGGCCTGTCGTAAAACGCGACACGCCATTTTGGGGGGGGTGAGAGAATTGCGGGGGGATGCCAGGGTGGCATGGTGTGATTCGCCCGGCCCTCGCGCGATTCTCCCACCCGGCGTGGGGTGCGGAGAATCGCGCCCCTGATTTTTGGGAGTGACTTTTTCAAAATGTGGACTGGTTCAGGTCAAATGCCTGCATCCTGTTTGCCTGACTTTCATGGAGGCAGGCCAGGTTTTTAATGAGTTGTGGTTGATGGCAACTCAAATGGTGTTATGATCCATAGTCTTTTTGAGGGGTGTTATATTACTTGGAGTAACATAGTTACTCATTTATTTATGCCGAGTTGAACTTAACTTTGATGATGATGAATACTCGAAGTCGTCCAGTGATAACAAATAATTTATTGAGTAACTAATCAATTAACTTGTGAGTTTGATTCTTCAATACATTTACTTTTAGTCAAATTGAACAAGATTGAATTAGAAATGAGAAAAATGAAAATCGCTTATTGTCACGAGTAGGCTTCAATGAAGTAACTGTGAAAAGCCCCTAGTCGCCACATTCCGGCGCCTGTCCGGGGAGGCTGGTACGGGAATCGAACCGTGCTGCTGGCCTGCTTGGTCTGCTTTAAAAGCCAGCGATTTAGCCCAGTGAGCTAAACCAGCCCCTATGGGTTGAATTTTGGAGTCAGGAGACGTTTAAAAATAGTGGAATTAGATTAACTATGAATAGTATACTTTACCTTCTGAGCTAACTATACTTCTGTTCTCTTGCTACAACGCACCCGAAGAGAGCGGGAAAACAGATTTAGCTTGTATTTATACTCCCTGTTAGTGTTGCCCTCTAGTGATCATCTGACTGTACGGACTACATATTAACCCTTTATGTATATACATAATGTGGAGATGCCGGCGTTGGACTGGGGTGAGCACAGTAAGAAGTCTAACAACACCAGGTTAAAGTCCAACAGGTTTGTTTCAAACACGAGCTTTCGGAGCACGGCTCCTTCTTCAGGTGAATGGAAAGGCTTGTTCCAGAAATGTTTATATAGACACAGTCAGAGATGCCCCGGAATGCGAGCACCTGCAGGCAATCAAATCATCAAAGATGCAGAGAGAGAGGTAACTCCAGGTTAAAGAGGTGTGAATTGTCCCAAGCCAGTTCAGTCGGTAGGCCTCTGCAAGTCCAGGCTTGTTGGTGGGGGCCGAATGTAATGCGACATGAATCCCAGATCCCGGTTGAGTCCGCATTCATGCGTGCGGAACTTAGCTATAAGTTTTTGCTCAGCAATTTTGCGTTGTCGCGTCTCCTGAAGGCCTCCTTGTAGAATGCTGACCCGGAGATCAGAGGCTGAATGTCCTTGACTGCTGAAGTGTTCCCCAACTGGAAGGGAACAGTCCTGCCTGTTGATAGTCGCACGATGCCCAACGAATAAACGGGCATCGTGCGACTATCAACAGGCAGGACTGTTCCCTTCCAGTTGGGGAACACTTCAGCAGTCAAGGACATTCAGCCTCTGATCTCCGGGTCAGCATTCTACAAGGAGGCCTTCAGGAGACGCGACAACGCAAAATTGCTGAGCAAAAACTTATAGCTAAGTTCCGCACGCATGAATGCGGACTCAACCGGGATCTGGGATTCATGTCGCATTACATTCGGCCCCCACCAACAAGCCTGGACTTGCAGAGGCCTACCGACTGAACTGGCTTGGGACAATTCACACCTCTTTAACCTGGAGTTACCTCTCTCTCTGCATCTTTGATGATTTGATTGCCTGCAGGTGCTCGCATTCCGGGGCATCTCTGACTGTGTCTATATAAACATTTCTGGAACAAGCCTTTGCATTCACCTGAAGAAGGAGCCGTGCTCCGAAAGCTCGTGTTTGAAACAAACCTGTTGGACTTTAACCTGGTGTTGTTAGACTTCTTACTGTATATACATATACAGAGATCAATCACTACAAGATGACCTTTAAAAATGTTCTCTCATGCTTCCCAAGCCAAGGTATGCCTCCCTTCCCACCTACTCCTGAACAGCATCTATGGACCCTTGTGCTCCTATGCTCCTCCACCGACTCCTATGCTCCTCATGCCCCTATGCCAAGATATAGCATGTAGCACCTAATGATGCCAAGGCAAGGAATGCCCCAAGCAACGCCATGAACCCTTATGGCTTCTATGCCAAGCTGTGGACCCTCATGTCTCTATATTAAGATATGCCCTCCAAACAACCTCCATGATCCCTCATGCCCCCCCCCATGCCAAGGTATGCCCTCAGATAAATGTCTGTGCTCTCAACCAAAAATACATATTTAGACTTGGCTTAGAGCCCAGACATCGCTTCGTGCATTGAAACACCTGAACACAGGGAAAGCATTACCTGATTGACAGCTCTAGCTCTCTGATCTCTGGTGTCAATTGCCGAATATTTATTTACACAGTGTTAAAACATTTCAAGTGCTTGCAGCTTCAGCTATTTTTATGTATATGGATGCCCACTTTTTTTTTATTGCCCTGTACTAAAAGGACCTTTTAACCTAGTGAAAAGTTATGAACATCCTATTTTCGCTGTCGGGTTCATTACTTCTATGCAGTGCATAGTGGGTCCATGAGCATAGAAGTGCCACAGCTTGGCATCGGGGGCATGAACCATAAAATGGTTACAGCACAGAAATTAGCCACTCAGGCCATTGTGTCAGCTATGTTCAAAAATTGAAAGATAAAAATCTAGCTGCCCACCTTTCAGCGCCTGGCCCATAGCCTTGCACATTAAAGCACTTCAGATGCAGATCCGGGTACCTTTTAAATGAGTTGAGGGTTTCTGCTTCCACCACTAAACCAGGCAGTCAATTCCAAACATGTACCCTCTGGGTGACACAGTTTTTCCTCATGTATTTTATAATCCTTCCACAAATCACCTTAAATCTGTGCCCTCTGTCTCTCCAACCTCCATCCAATCTCTCCTCTTGGTTGAAATTTTCAAGCCCTGGCAAAATTCTTGTAAAACTTCTGTTGTTTCTCCAGAGCAATTGTGTCCTTCCTGTAATGTGGCAACCAGATTGTACACAAACAACCAGCTGTGGCCTAACCAGCGTTTGATACCATTCCGTCATTACATTCCTGCTTTTGTATTTTGTACGTCATCCAATGAATGGCCATGTAGGTTGGGTGGAGGAGCATACCTTGACATGGAGGGGGGTCATGAGGGGCCTACAAGTTGTTTGGGGGAACATAGTTTGGATGGAAATCCAGGCCTGTAAGCATTTAGTGTTCAAATGTATTGCTTTCTTGTGTTATTTCAGTTTCTGCAGCATTAACCTCTTTGTCAGATCATTATTGTGAATGAGAGTCGGTTCTCAATTCCTGGCAAATTAAAGATTAGTATAATAAATAATAAAGTATATAATAAAGTATTATCCAACTACCCACAGGTGGAAGACTGCACACCATTATTAAAAATAAATAACTGTTTATTTTTACTGTTCAACCATTTTCAGCTGTATTAATAAAACTACACCAGGTTGCCACTCTTAAATACTTATTCAATGGAAAGATGTATTCCATTTTATTACGCTTCTGGATTGCTCTGCTTCATAGCATATTTTATATTTCTGCCAATAAATATTAATGGAAAGTTGAAGCCTCACAAAATGTGCAACTTCCGGCACATTTTCTGTACATCATCCAATGTAAGTTGGGTGGAC